>NW_013525035.1:1439093-1685636 GCF_000836215.1 Papilio polytes | reverse complement strand
ATCTCGTAGGCGTAAAAAGTCTGCTGACCTTGAACTTTACCGCGGCGTACAAAGTCTGCCCGTGCGAACGGTCGCTTAGGCTATATATTTTGACGCCATTAAACTTAGGGGGTAAATATTTTGGATAAAAACGCTAATGTGGGACAGGGACCATAAGTTGCTGCCAACATCAAGAAAGTAAGATTTCCAAGGTTTGTTATGTTATGTCATTTTGACATTTGCTATTGATAATTTGACAAATGTAAATAAAATAAAATTTTCATAATTTCATGCGGATGAAGCCGCACGGGGATAGCTAGTATTCAATATCTTTACCGTTTTAGTGCTGCATTTAATGATGGCATAAATAACTACAAAATTACTCTGAACTAGCTGTTGCTCCCGATATCGTGCAGGATAAGATAAAAAAGTAGCGTATAATATGCCCGTCTATGTCAACTACCCTTCAGTGAAAGTCCGGTCGAAATCGGACCATCTTTTCGGAGACTACCCGGAACAAACGCGGCTTGCAGACAGACAGACTGAGAAAAAGTTTTTAAATGATTTTTTTGCCATCAGCAATGCAAATACATAATTTTCCCGAAATCTGGAATTTTTCTTTTGACGTTACAAACAGACACTGCAATTTTATTACTCTAAATATGCGCCTTATTCAAAATTCAATTGTTAAAAAACAGAAGCCTTTTCAACTGGTGTTCGGCTTAGTCGGTATTGTACAGAGTATTTCCAGATTCAAACAAAATAGCAGCTCGGAATTTCACACACTGCGCTGAATTTAAATTTGATTAACCATGGATATAAAGGGATGCGGTACATTCCTGACGGTTCACTTGGCGTTTATCATATCTTTGCTAACCACGAACAGTCTTAAAGTTTGGATAGCACTATACCTTTGGATCTCGCAACGCCTTTGTACAATCCGAGGTATTTTTAAGGGTTGCTTTTGAAAGCATTTTCAAGCTCCTTCAACGGAATCCTTTTGAGTTTAATTCACTGCTTTCTATTGTCAGTTATTCCTTTTGTTTAAATAAATAATTATAGCAAGCACATACAGATAAAGAATTATCTCATCAGTTTTATTTTAATTCTAATAGTTTCAGCAGATTTTAATTTAATTGATATTTTTTAATTAGTATATTAGAAAGAGTAAGATGCGAAACTTCTTTTTAATTCCTTATTTCCAAAATATTACAATACTAGCTTTCGCCCGCGACTCCGTATGCGTGGGATTGAAAAAAACAAAAGCGAATAGCCTATGTGTTCTTCTAGATTATCTTTTACATCTATACCAAATTTCATCGAAATCAACGGATTTTGTAGCCTGAAACTCTAACAAGCATCCATCCATCCATCTAACTAATATTATAAATGTGAAAGTTTAGATGGATGGATGGATGGATAGATTTTTGTTAGAGTTTGTAACCTAAACGACTGAATGGATTTCGGTGAAATTTGGTACAGATGTAGAGGATAGCCTGGAAAAACACATAGGCTACTTACTTTTGTTTTTTTAATTCCACGCGGACGGAGTCGCGGGCAACAGCTAGTTTATAATATTAGTAAGAAGTAAGATGGCTACATAAGTCATTCCCGACAAGTCATTTCGTGGTTTGTAAGCGTCGCATATCGCACGTAGCACAGTGAAATCTTAAGAAGACTAAGGGGAGCGTGCTGTCTAAATGTGGAGTATTATTAACCCTTCATGAATCTAACAAACGCGAACTAAAAATCATGAATGAGTTTGTCCTTCTGTATCTATTACTTATGTTTTCATAACTCATAAACCATTGAAGGAATTGACGTCCAGTATTATATAAATATGTAAATATATAAATAACGTTTTGTATCTTATATCGGATACATGTTGATGCAAATTATCCCAACACGGCCCCAAACATTCGTAAATCTATCGCTAGTTGGCATAGATAAGAGATACAGTAGTGAGTACAAAAGCTGAACTTATATTGTTGTGTGGCCATATGGGAAGAACGTTTTAGGACACAATATTTTTGTAAAGTTTATTTAAAGCTAATGTATGTATATCTTATTACTTTCGCTAATGTAATCTTTTTTACATCTTACTAATATTATAAATGTAAAGGTTTCGATGGATGGAGGGATGTTTGTTAGTGTTTGTAGCCTGAACGGCTAAAAAGATCTCGATGATATTTGGCTTAGATATAGAGGATGGTCTGGAAGAACACATAGGATACTTGCTTTTGTTTCTTTTTAATCCGCGCGGACGGAGTCGCGGGCGAAATCTAGTCTTTAATAATTGGTATTACCTTAGTATAACTAAGAAAAATGAGTTCCTAAATAAATTATGTATAAATAAATAAGATAACACTGTGAGTTTTACTAACATCGCTTCTAAATTCCTGGTACATTTTCTGTAAAAGAAAAACCGTGAAATTTCTGATAAATGGTCACCATAATCTCGATAGGTTACAGCATGCGCACGCGCCGATGTAAACACAGAGACGATTCAGTTCAGTCCGACACGCGCGACGCATCACATGTCCGCGGTACAAAAATAAATTATTTAGGCACGTTTTATTATAAACAGTCCGCGATACGTGATCTCTATAGTTGTTTATACGAAATAACCTTGCACTTCGAGCGTTCAGAGATGTCGGTGACCACTATGATTGGCGGGAAATAAAATTTTCAGAAAATTCTATCAGAAAAATTTATAACATGTTTTCAATTTAGTGACAACTAAACCATATAAAGTATTATAAAGCAGCTTAGATTACTAACAATCGCGAAGTGTTTAAGTGTCATCGAGATATTAAAAATGGCATCAATACAAGAGCCACCATCACCGTCTACCGACACCTCGGATGACACCCCATCCCCTTCGCCCGCACCTGAAGTGATAAACAAATTTAACTGGCTCAAACAAAGCAGGAACGCAAGGAATAATCCTTTCGTAAAACCTCGTCCGTCATTAACAAGAGAAAGCTCGACCGCTGAATTGTTCTCAAGAGAAAACTCAAGTCAAGATTTCTTTCAAAATTCAAGACTGAACCTTTTTGAAACAGCTCCTAAGCCGGAAAACTCTCAAGGATATAAGAAGGTAGGATTATAAAAAATAAACATACAGACGAATTGAGTACCTCCTTTTTGGGAAGTCGGTCAAAAATTTAAACGCAAAATATAGCAAGACATATTGGCAATGGTGATAGGGCACGTTTTAGACGTAGTTATTAGTATAACCAGTTACAGACTATATAAAAAACTAACTAATTATTTAATGTTCATAACCAATGTACAATCGATCTCCGTAAACTAGAAACCAAAGCGAGATGAGTATTACGATCTCTTGAACTCTGACTTACTAAAGTAACACTGCACGTTTTACCAAATATAAATTCATCTCTACCTATTAGAATTATTGTGGCGCAGAACGCTTTATCCATTTTATTTCATTTTACAGAAATATTCTTTTGTACTACTCTCACGTGGGAACAAAGATAATGGATGTTTCCATTGTGTTGAAACCCCATACAAATAAAGATGACTATATATAAATGTTTCCTTACATTAAGTTAGTTTATTTTTTTTTCGGGAGGAGGGTGGTTGATATGTCTCCCTTTTAGAGGACAGGGTTATGTGATTTCTACTTACTGAGACCCTCTCGTTAGCCATCAAGTGCGACTGTAAGGGTCCAGGGATCTCGCAATTTGTACATTATGTTTACTTATTGATATAAGGTGTAGAAACTTTATATTTGTAATATGACGTCATAAAGACGATCGGATTAAGACATTATAGGATTACTTGTGACATTTTGCCTAGACTCCTAACTGCTCATTGTTGCTGTATAAGTGGCGAGCTCCTATCGCAAAATTCACTGGTTGAATTAAAATATAACTCCACTTCACCACCATCCATAAATCTTTCATTATTTAGATTCTTGACTATCTCATGTAAAAGTTATATTTTCTGACTAGTTGTTCCCATGCGACTTCATCCGCATCAAATTAAAAAAAGTATCATTTTATTGTTTACATTTGTCAAATTATCAATTGCAAATGTGAAAATGACATGACATGACAAAACTTGGCAGTCTTGCTTCCTTGATGTTGGCAGCAACCTATGGTCTCTTTCCCACATTAGGGTTTTTATCCAAAACATTTAGCCCTAAGATTAATAACGTGAAAATATATAGCCTAAAGCGTAACGGAAGTGTAGGGCTTTTTATTAAAACAAGAGTTATTCAAAAATATGCTGTGATTGCTAACATCTTAGGCAACAAAGAAATGTGTGTTTACGCTTTATTATAATAGTATAGATTATTTTATTATTTAATAATTAGTATTTCTTTCTTAATCAATCAATTACATCATTTATTCCTGCTATTCAGTCGTGTCTTCTAAAAAATTTTGGTCCTTCGAGCCGATATTCAACTGTCACATTCATTAAAAACTGTTCGCCTAATCTATATAAACGTAAATACAAAAACGTAAGAAGGAAATTCATAACAAATTCAACAAATATTTAGCATCTACGACATTATCTGCCTTGAATAGCCTCTCGTATGCGTAAGGCGGAAGACGGATACTAAACAGACGTTGACGTCACAGATTTTCTTCCAAATATATTGATATAATTTACATATCAAGAACTAAAAATAATATTTGTTTAAGTCAGATGTAGATGTTAATATTTCCTTTTCCATATCCCTTATATTTAATACGCATATTTCTTATTTCTGTTACCGAGGGTAAAATAAAAGGAGTAGAGACAATAAAATAGTGTTATTTTCTGCAATTTTTAATTAAACGATGCAAATAAGTATAATATGGATTGAGTGATTATTGGACATTAATGAAGGGACTAAAATGATAGCATACACGTATATATATCTATACTATTATAATAAAGCGTAAACACACACTTCTTTGTTGCTTAAGATGTCAGCAATCACAGCATATTTTTGAATAATTCTTTTTTTAATAAAAAGCCCTAGACTTGCATCACGCTTTAGGCTATATATTTTAACGCCGTTAAACTTAGAGGTAAATATTTTGGATAAAAACCCTAATGTGGGAAAGAGACCATAAGTTGCCAACATCAAGGAAGCAAGGTTGTCGTCATGTCATTTTGACATTTGTAATTGATAATTTGACAAATATGCGGATGAAGTCGCACGGGAAAAGCTAGTAATTAATAAAATTAACATTAATTTCACTTTCAAAACTTAGTTTGTCCGACAAATTGCTCAATTACCCGGTCAGTTAGTCCCCATGTTACTGCCAACACTTCGCGCCGTGTTATTTTTACACCACTTCGGTATTTCGGAGCAGAATGTTTTCAATTCGATACACGTAAATGTTTACCTTCGTTTATAGACGGTGAAATTAAAAGTAATCTATACCAATATTATAAAGAGAAAAGATTTGTATTTCTGTATGCATTGGAATAACTCAAAAACTACTTGGCCGATTTCAAAAATTCTTTAACCATTAGAATGGTTATTTATCTATGAGTAGGCTATGTCTTTTATTATTTTTTAATTGCATGCGGAGGAAGTCACGAGCAAAAGCTAGTAATATAATAATTTTAGTCCCTTTTCTTTTCCAACCTTTTCTTAAGAGGAAAGGGTGGGAAGAAAAAGTGGATTTGACGGTGGAGGAGACGCATAGGAAGGGGTAATATCCTCTTTATGTGCGTCTCCACCTCCGTCAATTAAGAGTAAGCATCGCATCTGCAATTGCGGATGTTTATGGGCAGCGGTCGCTTTCCATTTCGGTGGATTCAGATGGCCGCTTGCTCGTTTGCCACCTTATATTATATAAAAAAATAACTAAAGTCTAAAGAAGATATTAGTCGCTTAGAGATGTAGATGTTTTTATTGTGAGTGATTGACAACCAAAGGAAAGTAAAACCCATGAATACCATGTTTGATTAATAGTAATGCTATGTTATCTATTTAAATGTATAACCTTTTTTTATCCAGATAACGTATTTAGTTTTTAAATGTTTTCTAATAATAAATCGTTAACTATTAATCTGGCTCGAAGGACCACAAGTTGCCTTTGTTTCTGGCATATCTGTCCATTATTTTATTCTAACTTCCGACCGCGACTCCGCTCGCGTGGAATTGAAAAACAAAAGTGAATAGCCCATGTTATCTTCCAGACTATTCTCTATATCTATACCAAATTTCATCGAGATCTGTTCAGCAGTTTAGGTTACAAACTGTAACAAACAAACATCCATCTAAAATTCGCGTTGTTTATATGGAAATGTATCATTTACAATCAATTCAATTTATACAATCAAAACATTTTAATTCCAAAGTAAAGAATTATCATATTCAATACTGATAGTATTTCTATATCTTATTTATCCATCCTTATTTCAGTTTTCAGCAAATTCTCATACGTACGCTTGCGTATTGTGCCCTTGACACAATCCAATACGTTTATACTTGTGTAATTTATATTTACGACCAATTCGCCGTGTAAATAGTGCGGGAATATAATCCATAAAGTAGACTAGCCTATGTCAGAGGGTGTGGTTCTATTGACTTATAAAATGTTGGTCCATCTTCAGTTTAGTTGCTTTATCTATTCACATAAAACTCATGCTTACCGTATGTGTAATTTTGTTCTCTTTTCCTTTTCACAATTTTTGTACAATCCTGTCCTGGAATGGGAAGCGGATTTGGAGGAAATGGGACACATTAATAGTTGAAATATCCCCTTTTAGAGCGTCCCCTCATCTGTTAAATTAGTCAGCAAATGCAGTGTCAGCATCAGCCGCTTCGTTATTTTATTCCGGTGGCCACTTGTTCGTTTATAACCTTATTTATTTAAAAAAAAACACTCCTTTTTGCAAGAGTAAATCTGGATTTACCAGTTTAACAATAACAGAAGTAGGTATCGATAATTCATTATTCGATTAATTTTTGTTTGATAGTTCCCTATTGAATTCCCGAGATATAAATAACTAGCTTACCTCCGCGACTCCATCAACCTAAAATAAAAAACAAAGTAAGTAGCCTATGTGTTCTTCCTTTGCTATTTTATGCTAAATTTCATCGAGAAGAGGAAGTGGATTTGACGGTGGGGGAGATGCATAGGAAGGGGAAATATCCTCTTTATGTGCATCTCCTCCTCCGTCGTATAAGGGTAGGCAACGCATCTGCAATTGCGGATGTCTATGGGCAGCGGTCGCTTCGCCATTTTGGCGGTTTCAGGTGGCCGATTGCTCGTTTGCCACCTTATGTTATAAAAAAAAAAAAAAAGATCCGTTCAGCAGTTTAGGTTACAAACATCCATCCATCTATACTTTCGCATTTATAATATAAGAGTAAAATAATAGGACCTCTCACTCGCACATATCTAACCATAATAGTGATGTTCAACACATGTTCATTTATCGATAAACATATGACGTAAGCAACAGAACAATTACCAGAAATAACATTTCAATGACTTAAGGCCTTATTGAAACAGAAAGAATAAATAAAAATATGTAACTATAACAGATATAACAAAAGTATTGACTCATCCATGTCAGAGAATTTTCAATATTATTTATATAAAAACACTTTTCTCCAGTTATGTGAAAAATAAAAACAAATCTAATAAGACCTAAGAAATAGAGATTAGATATTTTATCGTGAAAAGATGTATTATTTCTAGAATGTTCTAGAATATATCTCCCAATTTATATATTTAGCCTTTCTGGAAGCTAGTGGTAACACTTCTATTCCAAACTTTCCTATTTCTTTAGTGAGATAGAAAGAAGTATGTCTATACTAATATTATAAAGAGGAAAGGTTTGCATTTTTGGATTTTTTATGAATTGGAATAACTCAATAACTACTGGTCCGATTTCAAAAATTTTTGAAGCACTAAAAAGCTATGTTATCACTGAGTAACATGGCTATATTTTTTACTATTTTTTTTCACGTGGGATAAGTCGCGAGCAACAAGTTTTAAAGAAAAAAGAAGTACTTTTCTATAGCATACTGATTAGATGAATATAGTAAACTTTGTTCACTTTATCAGCAAGTGTAACTTAGTTTAAAATAGTAAAATGTCAACTATGGACTATGGGTCAATAACCTCATTATGTTATCTAGCCCAAAAACAATTAACGTTTATTCGGACAACGTCACAACTGGCCTTACGTTATCTCTAATAGAAATAGAAATTAAATTCTTATTAAAATAATACTAGAATACGTTAACGTTATTTAATTAACGATTTGAACGAAGCATTAAAACTACCTGATTGGGTTAACGATTTTATTAAGTTACTATCTTTCGCCCGCGATTCCGTCCGCGTGGTATTAAAAAAAACAAAACTGTAGTCTATGTATTCTTCCAGACCATCACCTACATCTATACCAAATTTCATCGAAATCCGTTCAGCCGTTCAGTCTACAAACTAACAAACATCCATCCATCTAAACTTTCGCATTTATAATATTAGTATAATTTCTTTTAGATCGAAAGATTATTTAATAACAATATTTTATTATTTAAAAATTGTTTCAAGATCTCTTTATTTTTAAAAGAGCATTAAAAAGCCGTATTTTTATGATTTAATTTTTATTATCTATTGAAGTTTGAGAACCATTTACATTATATAGCTCTTATTTTATAAGTGCCTTTTTATACTCTAAGAGCCTACTTTGAAGGTACATTATTCCAATATACTTTAAGATACTTCATTTTGGTAGAATATCAAGTGGCAGATTTTGTCCTTTAAACAATATATTTGAAGATAACCTTTAGTTAAGATGGTACTTAAATTTTGCTGAATTTATAAGATTCTTTTAGAATACTTGTACGTAGTAATATTAAATTATAATTTTTAAGGGTTTCGATAGTAACATGCACAAAATACAAATAAATATATTTGAACATATATAATATGTAGCTAAATTATAAAGTGTTATTTTAGCTATTAGTGTCTACTGGTATAAAATCTTCAACAATGATATCGTTGTCTCATTTATTCCCTGTGGAAGATACTGAGACAACTATATGTTTTTATACAACCGTGGAATAACACGACAAGTGACAATCATACTAATATTATAAATGCAAAAGTTTAGATGAATGGATGTTTTAATAATGATCAGATAGCAGCAACCGATCAAGTCGAGGTTCGGCCCTCTCGGGCGCCCTTGAATCGGAATGCTAAACGCGTATTGAGTGACAGCCCAAGCCGAGGTCCCCTCTCGGGGACCCTTGTGCTAAGTCATACCATGGAGCGACCACCGAAGCGATCTAAGAGCTCGGTGGCCTCCCAATCCGGTAATAATAACGAAGTAACGGCCCGAGCCGAGGCTCCTGAGGGAGCCCTCGAGCCTAGTACTCTTAAAAGAGGTTTAGGCTAAGCGCCATCCGCGCTGGGCCACCTCAAGCCCGGTGAATCTGTAAATGCCTCTTCAAGGCAAACAGTGACAAATCTGTCACAAAAAAAAAAAAATGGATGTTTGTTAGAGTTTGTAGCCTAAACTGCTAAGCCAATGACGATACTCTGGAAGAACACATAGGCTAGTTAATTTTACTTATAATTCCACGCGGACAGAGTCGCGGGCGCAAGGTAGTATATAATAACAATATTGTATATCGCACAAAACGTGCACACATAATGGTGTGAAGGGTCTATTAAATTTGAATATCACATAAATTACTCTCAGAATAGCGTTCGTACCATCTCTTTGTGAAGCAATGTAACTATTTGATGGCTGGTTGTCGTCGTGCTATGACATACCTTTGGATCTGCTTGATAAAATGAAGATACACGTATGTATAATTTTTATCTAATATGTGAAAGTTTAGATAGATGGATGTTTGTTATCGTTGTTGAGGGTGCCGATGCGTGCCACTGGAGATCTAGGGACCCTCAAATCGCAACTGAGAGCGACCACCGAGGTTGTTTTTAGTGAGTAGAAATGTCACATAACCCTTTTATAGAAAAAGACAGGGTATCTTTCGAAGATTTCCCCCGATACTAAAAAAAAGATGGATGTTTTTTAGAGAACCTAAACTGCTGAACGGATCTCGATGTTTGATAAAGGTTTAGGGGACAGCCTGAAAGAACACATAGGCTAGTTACTTTTTTAATTTCATGCGAATTCGTGGACAAAAAATGTTTTTTTTTTTACTAAAAAAATTGCTATATAGAAAGATAATATTACTAATATTATAAATTTAGATGGATGGGTATTTTTCTGAGTTTGTAGCCTAAACGGCTGAACGGATTTTGGTGAAAGGTACAGATGTAGAGGATAATCTGGAAGAACTCATAGGCTACTCACTTTTGTTTTTTTAATTCCACGCGGACGGAGTCGCGGGCTAAGCTAGTATATAAATAAAGATATGTTTATTGAATTCGGGATATCTATTAATTGATTTTAGTAGCGACAAAATCTATCTATACTTTTATACTAATTTTATAAAGAGGAAAGATTTCTATTTTTGAATGTACTGAAATAACTCAAAAACTACTAGGCCGATTTCAATAATTCTTTCTTTATTAAAAAGATAATTTATCTGTGAGTAACATAGGCTATATTATTTAATTTTACGCGGGCGAAATCGCGAGGTACAGCTAGTTCTATATAATTTACACCCTAAATCTTAGAAGGACAAATAAAGTAGGATTGGGAATAAAGGTTTATTTTTATTTACAAAGTACAGGTTTGCTTATATTCTGTAGGTATATAGTCGCTGCGTAATTCAAATGTGATTGTGCGTCACTCGACCCGTATACAATCGAGTTACAACTATTAATGCAAATCTACTCTCCCATATAAGATACTAGCTACTTACTACTAGCTGTTCGCGTGCGACTTCATCCGCATGAAATTGTAAATTATTGTTTGCATTTGTCAAATTCTCAATTGCAAATGTCAAAATACCTTACCATGGCAATCTTGCTTCCTTGATGTTGGCAGCAACTTATGGTCTCTTTCCCACATTAGGGTTTTTATCCAAAATATTTACCTCCTAAGTTGTATGGCGTGAAAATATATAGCCTAAAGCGTGACGTACATAAGTGTCGGGCTATTTATTAAAAAAAAAAGTTATTCGAAAATATGCTGTGATTGATGACATCTTAGGCAACAAAGAAGTGTGTGTTTACGCTTTATTATAATACTCGTAGTATAGATAATAAACATGACAGTCAATAATAGTTCTCCCTTCGTATTCATTTAACAAGATGGGAGATAGTTCCTCGTTTGTGTTTTATTTTATTGTCTTTTTTTAATATTAGGATGTAATTCATTAGGAGCATTGTTATCTATTCTTTGAGAAAATAGGAATAAAAACAACTGCTTTTCTTTTATTTATTCTTTTGTTTTTATATTGACTTTTTTACATTCCAGGGTGTATCACTGATAGGATGGCACCAGCGCACCAAGCTAGAAAGAGTTCTGCTTGTTTGCTGTGCTGTTCTGCTCTTAGCGACATTACTGACTACCTGCATATTGGTGCTCGTCAGGAGTCCTTCCTATCTACCAGTACCTCCGTGCTACAGACCCGAGCCTGCAGGTACAATAAACCCTGTTTCCACTAAGCGAATAGCACGGCATATTATAACTCGCACGTGGCCAGATCCTCGCATAAACATTAGCTACAAATTCAATTATAAATTACATGTAACTATAAAAATAATGGACCTTTTGTTATACAAAGTAGCTATAAAATTAACACAAAATAAGGAAAACTATTCAAGTGGAAAATTTCTTACATGCAAAGACTTGAATATCAAAACATCGACCAAGTATTAAGCGAAATAGGGGATGGGAGAATGTTTATTGTCGTTTTCTAGTCGATTGGACAGAGAATTAGCGACAAGGGAGGGTATACGAAGGGCGGACTGACCCTCAAGAACACAAGGTCAGATGAGATTTGTATAAGCCTAAAGTTTTGGTTATACTAATAAGCGGTAGCGATTCTAAATAATTACTTTAGTTCTCGTACAAACAAGATAATATAAATTGATAAAATAGTGAATACAGCATCTTTAAAAACATTTTCCTTGTCTTACTGAATTAGTAGAAAAACAAGTTTCCGAAGTTTTTTTTTCCACCTTAAGTGATGTAAATACGAATCAAGAATGTTTTATTACAAAGTGTCTTTCAACGTCTATGTTCATATTTATTATTATTACACATTTTCACCCTAAAAATCCAGTAAAAACTAAAAACGATTATAAAATGTTTGGTTTTCTTACTTATCGTGCACATATATTTAAATTGGAATCGCTCAGTACATTACAATGCTATGGGTGTAAATTTCCTCGAGCGTAACGTAGCAATTGTTTACAGCCTTCGTTGTAGAATCATTCTGTATAGTACAGACAATAATTGAATATATAATCTAAGTAATATTCATTACAGTTACAGTGAGTTTCCATTTAAACATCAAACATATAATGTTTCAGACACGAAAATTCTGACGTATTAACCAAATACTACTATGTAAAACTATTATTATCTCTGTTTTATTCTTAAAGAATGAAAGAGATAACCACTTTGGCGTCCAGGCGAAGACATTTAAAAATGTATAAACTAAGCATAGTGAACAAATTTTTTTCATCGGTACATTCCCTAAAAGGTACTATGTCAGTTGTCAAGTTTAGTGCCACCGCGTGTCCTTGTATTGACATAAAAACTTTTTACAAAAATGTAATAAGCTATTATGAATAGTGCGATGAAATAAGAAGTTAACATTTAAATATTATTTATTGACAACTATTGGCAAATAATTAAAACATAACTAATTAGAGTGACGTTAACTTTTTTCGCCCGCGACTCCCCATGGAATTAAAGAAAAAAAAAACAAAAGTGATGTATAAGTTCTTCCAGACTATGTACTCGCATGTGCCAAGCTTCATCGAGATCCGTTTAGCCGTTTAGCAAAAATCCATCCATCCATACATTTAATTTTTCGCATTTATAATTCTAGTATGAGATGTTTTGAGGATTTATCAATAGACAGTGTTAGTGAGATATTTGAAAAATGATTCAAGTGAAGTATCAAATGCCTCTTCTATATTTTTTAATCTCTTTGTCCAAATAATAGTGAAGATCTACTGTTTGTATTTCAGAATCGGACGTATGTCTCTCCAGTTCGTGTATCTACACTGCCAGTGAGGTAATAAGAGCTCTAGATGAGACACAGAACCCTTGCGATGATTTTTACGAGTTCGCTTGCGGTGGATGGATCAGAAACAATCCGATCCCAGAAGGAAAGTCCAGTTGGGGCATCTTTAGTAAGATCGAACTTCAGAATCAATTGACTATCAGATATGCACTTGGTAAGTTGAATAAAATAAGATAAATTAATCAATAAATTAAGTCACCGATGTATAGAAAACAATCGTTTTATAGTATTGCTCGCGACTTCGTCACCGTGAAATCACATAGCCTATGTTGCTCACTGTTAACGTAGCTTTTTGATGATGAAAGAATTTTTGTTATCAGCCCAGTAGTTTTTGAATTATTTATAATATCAATATAGACTATAAACATATTTATAGAAATATCACTACACAGTATAGAAAAGTCGCTTCCAGCTGCTTGTTCCTGTATACTCAAAACTGTTATATATAACTACAGAACGGATTTTATTGCAGTTTTTGTTAATAGATAGTTATTCGAGAGGAATTTTATATGTATATACAGTAGAGACTAGCTGTTCCCGTGCGGCTTCACCCGCATGAAATTATGAAAATTTCATTTTATTGTTTACATTTATCGAATTATCAATAGCTAATGTCAAAAGGACATGACATGACAAACCTGAGCAATCTCGCTTTCTTGATGTTGGCAGCAATTTATGGTCTCTTTCCTAAATTAGGGTTTTTATACAAAATATTTACCCCCTAAGTTTAATGTCGAGAAAATATATATCTTAAAGCGTGACGTAAGTGTAGGGCTTTTTATTAAAAAAAAGTATTATTCAAAAATATGCTGTAATTGCTGACATCTTAGGCAACAAAGAAGTGTGTTTACGCTTTATTGTAATAGTACAGATATACTGATAAATTTAGAGGTTTCTAATCTAAACACATTTTCGTATCAGCATTGCACGCGCGAAGCCGGGCGGGTCGATAGTATACAGATAAATTATCTGAACTAATCCAATAAATTGCATTACACGAAGCCTTACTCATTTAAACAGATACTAAACTAAATAGTAGATTACAATAAAATGTGAACGAAATACCGTTGATTATTTATTTATTTATTTATTAAGATAAAGCAACAGGACAAAATTATGACACACGAGCTGTTGCCCGCGACTTCGTCCGTGTGGTATTAAAAAACATACAAACTATATAAATTATAAAAAGTTACGTATCCCTCGGGAACCGGACATTTCTCGGGGATGAAGCTTATCCCATGTGTACTCCAGACTTTGTTTTATATCTGTGCCAAATTTCAATAAGATATTATTAACCGTTGCAGAATGATCGAGTGAACATTAAAAAACTGAATTAATGAATCCCAGGGGAACCGTAACTATTTCCGGGATAAAAAGTAGCCTATGTGTTCTTCCAGACTATGCTCTAAACCTGTGCCAAATTTCATAGAAATCCGTTCAGCCGTTTACGCTACAAACGCTAACAAACATCCGTCCATCCATCCATCCATCTATCCATCTATCCATCCATCCATCTAAACTTTCGCATTTATAATATTAGTAAGATTAGTAAGATACATTTTTACACAATATTATACAATAAGTAACATGCAAATAATTTGTCCTAATTATAGGTTTACACGACATACATAGAAAAATAAGAACAACAACAACAGTAACAACAGTAGACAGAATATGTTTATATTTTTTTTTATTAACCCAAAAAGTAAAAATTAAATTTAAGTGATAGCCTCACGTAGATATTTTTTAAATGTTAGCCATTTGTTGGAGAAAATTCGATTATGGGCCTTTTATCTCTGGCTCCTTTGACGCACGCACAAGAGTTATGCAAAGCATTATATGTTGCCATTAGCCGATTTATAGGTGAATAAAGACCCAAGTTTATTCTGGCTGCTTTAGTGACAAAAGGGTGATATTTTTATTATTATAACAAACAAGAAAAACGTGTTTTTTTCTCACATCAATACACCGGATCATGTAGATTTATTTATCAATATTATCGTACTATTGTTAATTCGATATACTTTAAAAGTATTTCGATTGTTAGCATTTTGTAGAAATATGTAACTGATATGGATTTTTCTAAATAAATACATTGTGATTAGCAACTCTGGGTACGAATTGTGTGTGTAATAAATTATCACTTTAAATTACTGAGTTAAACTTTTGCATTTAATTTAGAACTAGCTGTTCCCGTGCGGTTTCGTCCGCATTAATTTATGAACATTTTATTTCATTGTTTACAATTCTCAAATTATAGAATTATAGTTATGAACAAAATAAAACGTTCATAATTTTATGCAAATGAAGTCGCAGGAGAATAGCTAGTATCTGATAATCTTGTATTTATCTATTACAGAGAAGGTAAACATTTCGGAAACATCCGGAGCTGAAGCCAAAGCGAGGATATATTACGACGCGTGTATAGACACAAATGAAACCATAGAGAAGTTGGGAGAGAAACCATTGATTGGCGTAATCAAACAACTGGGCGGGTGGCATTTACTGCCTAATACAGTTAATAAACAACAAAAATGGGATCTGCAGAAATTGATGCAGGATGTGCAGAACACGTAAGTAAGAATTTCAAACCGCTGTAAAAATAACACCAAGTTTCTGACATATGAATATTGAGGCATTTCACTGTGCAGTTTTCGCGAACCTTTTTGTCTCAAATAGTCGTATGGTCAGTCTTTTCAAACCAGTACGACTTAGCATCCTTCTAGCAGCATACGGCTTTAAAGAACGGCAAGGCTTCTGTTCCTCTTATATTAATGCCGTCCATTGGCTTATTCTCTTATAAATATTTACGACTACTCTTTGATTACAGACCGACAAGTTATCTCACTAGTGTCCTTTTATGCCATTCTAAGTTTAAGTAATCTATGTTTTCTTCCAGACTGTTCTCTACATACAACAAATTTCATAGATATTTGAGCATTTTAGGCTACAAGCCTCCTTCCATCTAAACTTTCGCATTTATAACATTAGTATGATTTTATTTGACATGGTATTTTAATTACTGTAACATAAATATTTGTTTTTATTATTTACAGATATAATCTGGGTGGATTATTCAATTGGGCGGTATCAGAAGACGATAGGAATTCATCTAAACACGTCATTGTTGTAAGTTACTTTTTGTAATACTAGCTGTCCCCGTGCGGCTTCATCCGCATGAAATTATAAAAACTTTATTTTATTGTTTACATTTGTGAAATTGCAAATGTCAAATTACCAATTATTTTACTATGGCAATCTTGGTTCCTTGATGTTGGCAGCAACTTATGGTCTCTTTACCACATTAGGGTTTTTGTCCAAAATATTTACCCCAGGAAGTCTAAATGCGTGAAAACATATAGCCTAAAGTGTGGTTGACTATGGCCTAGTCACTCTATCTTAGGGTAGGCTCCGAGCCCCTCGGTGGGGACATATAGTGAGCTGGTGATGATATAGTCTAGAGCGTGACGTAAGTGTAGGGCTTTTTATTAAAATAGGAATTATTCAAAAATATGCTGTAATTGCTGACATCTCAGGCAACAAAGAAGTGTGTGTTTACGCTTTATTATAATAGTATAGATAAATAAAATATAAATAATCTGTAGGTACTTTGAAAAGTTTAATTAACTATGATATTTTGCTTCTAAGTGTAATGTCTACCTGTCCACTTTACATGAAGATATGGTTTTGTGTAATTCTTTTAAAAAAAGAATTATTTCCTTTCCAGTTGGATCAAGGAGGACTGAACTTACCTACACGTGACAATTATCTCAACAAAACTGCACACAAGAAAGTTCTAGACGCTTATTTAGACTATATGACCAAGATCAGTGTACTGCTCGGTGCTAATAAATCTGAAGCCAGGGCTCAAATGAACAAAGTTATACTGTTCGAAACTGAATTAGCGAATATAACAACCCCGTCTGAAGATAGAAGGGATGAAGAGAGTCTATACAATCCGTACACGTTAAAGGAATGGCAAAAAGTGGCACCGTTCTTGAACTGGTCTATGTTCTTTAATGATGCTTTCAAATTGGTCAACAGAACTGTAAGTATTAAGTTATTTTGTAATGCCTAAACAATATTAGTTTCAAAGATATATTCTCGCTTGATAGTTTTTTTCCAATTAGTTTATCCCCTAAGTATAATAGCGTGATAATATATAGTCCAAAGAGTGTCGTAGGTGAACGACTTTTTATTAAAAGTAGAATTATTCAAAAATATGCTGATTAATGAAATCCAATGTAACTCAGAAGTGTGTATTTACACTTTATTATATTAGTTTGGGTATAGAAGTATAGATGGCGTTAGTGTTTGATTAGAACACGATGATGAAATATGTAAGAAAATCTAAATGATTTTTGTTTTGTAGATATCTGAAAATGAGAGATTGGTTGTATATGCTCCTGATTATTTCAAGAATTTAACTCGAGTTATAAGAAAATATAGCAAAACTGAAGAAGACCAAAAGTGAGTATTTGGTACTAAAATACCGATTTTACATTTATTTGCCATAAGTTTTAATTTTAGATCTTAATGTCATTGTGTGCGTTATTATATTGTTGTTTTTTTATTCCAGAACAATAACCAGCTACATGATGTGGCAAGTGTCCCGTTCCCTGTCCACTTATTTGTCCAAATCCTTCCGCGACGCAACTAAGATACTGCGGAAGGCGCTGTTCGGTTCTGAAGGTACCGAGGAGTCGTGGAGATATTGTGTTACTGATACTAATAATGCTATTGGTAAGTTATTCAATGTAATATTTATGAACTAGCTGTTCCCGTGCGGCTTCGTCCGCATGAAATTGTGAAAAGTTTATTTTATTGTTTACATTTGTCAAATTATCAATAGCAAATGTCAAAGTGACATGACATGACAAATCTTGACAGCCTTGCTTCCTTGATATTGACAGCAACTTATGGTCTCTTTACACACACATTAGGGTTTTTATCCAAAATATTTACCCTCTAAGTTTAATGGCGTGAAAATATATAGTCTAAAGCATGACGTAAGTGTAGGGCTTTTTATTAAAAGAATAATTATTCTAAAATATGCTGTAATTGCTGACATCTTAGGCAACAAAGAAATGTGTGTGACGCTTTATTGTAATAGTATAGATAGTCGTGGAATTACGGGGTTTTTCACTTTATGAAAAATTGCCTTGATTATTGCAATGAGACAAACTCCGTCTCTTAAAAATAACTAATTAGATACCCTTGAGTGCAAACGAAGGGATAATAATAAAAAGAAACTAATCGTGGATCACCAACAGACTTTTATTTTGTATAGACACATTTATAAAGTAGCGTTGTATCGAATTTTGTTCTGCGTCTCGTTTCAATATGTTTAAACGATTGCAGCAGAAATCTAACCGGAGTAATTTTTCGAGTAGTCTAACGCCATCTAGTTTAGATGATATTCGCTCGCTCGCTACTTCGCACGCGTGGAATTAAAATATAATAAAAACATATGATAACGTAGCTTTTTAATAGTGAAAGCGGTCCAGTAGATTTTGAATTATTTCAAAACAGACAAAAATACAAATCTCCTTTATATATAGTATAGATTATAAATCGTGTATAGGTTTCGCTGTGGGCGCCATGTTCGTGCGCGAGGTGTTCCACGGCGAGGCCAAGACGCAGGGAGAGATCATGATCGACCACATCCGCACCGCCTTCAAGGACAACCTCAAGAACCTGGACTGGATGGACGCGGAGACACGGCAAGCTGCGGAGATCAAGGCTGACGCCATCACCGATATGATTGGTTAGAACAAGTATTTACCTTCTTTATTTATATTTTATGGAAAACTTCATTTTAATGTTTACATTTGTCAAACTTTCAAATGCATAAATGACAACTATGGCCGTTGCCACTGGATAATAATACCGTTACCATAACAATTTTAGTTCTTTACTGCTTGCTTTGGATTTTTGTTAATTTCTTTTATGATATTTTTTGCAATTCATTCTCCCTCTAAGTTTACTTACTGCGTTGGCGCAGCGACCCGAAGTGGGTCTTGGCCTCCGACACGAGAGAGCACCAGCGTCGCCTCTAAGCTTAACATATAGCCTAGAGCACGTCATAAATGAAGGGCTTTTAATTCATAAAAATATTCAAAAATTTGCTGTGATTACAGACATTCTATATAACAGAGAAATGTGTGTCTCCTCTTTATTATATTTGTATAGATATCGATAAAAACAAATACCAGTACCACATTTGGAGGTTATCTGGGCGAGATTGGCGCCCTTTTACCAGATTTTGGACAACAGGGGATACCAGATACCAGATTTTGGTTTATCTGAGACTATAATTTGTCGATCTTTTACGCCCTGTTATATTTAGCGCCCTGGGCAATAACTACGCCCTACTCTAATCCCTATACTATAGTTCCATAATCACATGTTTTATACAAATTTAAATTATTAACTTTGTATTGACTTCCTTCAGGTTTCCCTGACTACATCTTGAACAAGGAAGAACTAGACAAGCAGTATTCAGATCTGGAGGTGAAGCCTAACGAATACTTTGAGAATAACATTGCATTCAATGTGTTTACATTACGTCACGACCTAAAAAAGTTAGACCAGCCCGTTAATAAGACTAAATGGGGTAAGTAGAGAAAGAAATACTAAACAGTGTTCCTTACAGAAAAGATGCGAATTAATAACGGCCATAGGTTAAAAATTTGGCACAATATAAATATAATACCATTATTTCACACCTTCAGATCGCTAATTACATTAATTTCTTACTGCCAATTTTAACTAAACAGTTAGAACTTAGATTATTACTTTTGTCCGAGACTACGTTTCCGTGGATTAAAAAAAACAAACATTAACCTATATGTTCTTCCGAATCAAATGTGTGTCAAGTATCATCCAGATTCGTTCACCAGTTTAGACTACAAACTCTAACAAACATCCATTTAAACATTTGCATTTATAATATTAGTAAGGAGTAATATTAATTGCCAAATGATTGTCGTCATCTACTCTACCTTATCTTACTCCCGTAGCTTCGGCAGTTTGTTGTTCTCCAAATAACTGCAAAAGATATGGGTGTTCGTAAATTAATTTATATTCATAAATATACTAGAATAGGGAATATGCATGTATTTTTTCTTTCTTTTTAAATGATTCTACATGTTATAAAATAACCAGAAAAAAAATTGACGCGAAAATATTCAACCATTGAGCTAAAATTAATAAAATAAAATTACGACCATTTTCGAGCGACTAAAACGCGACCGAAGTTGTCAATAGACAATTGACGTCAATCGTCTTATTCTTAAAAAAAGTTTGGTGCAATTTGGCGTCATATGCATATTGCCTATTCTATTAAATATTTTTTACAAGGATTTACCAAAGTGTATATTATATTTGACAGTTTATATATGAGAACTTTATATCCAGGCATGACACCGTCGACAGTGAACGCGTACTACACGCCCACTAAGAACCAGATAGTGTTCCCCGCCGGCATCCTGCAGCTGCCGTTCTACGACGGCGACAACCCCAAGAGTGTCAACTACGGCGCCATGGGCGTCGTCATGGGACACGAGCTGACGCACGCGTTCGACGACCAAGGCCGCGAGTATGACAGGTATGTAAAACGGCCATTAAATTGTCCATAGTTGTCATAATCAGAGTTTAATCGGTTAATTTGAATGTGCCTATTTTACTGCGCGCTAAAAAAACGTTCAAATGAAATACTGAATTTTTAAACACGGTATTATTTTTCCGCATTTTAAACACAAAAAACATTCTTATTTAAGAATGTTTATTCAATACTTTTGTTTTTCCAATCAAGTTTTATAATAATTAATTTCCTCTTTATAGTATGAGTATAAAAATAGAAATTACAGAATACTAGCTGTGGTTCGCGACTTCGTCCGCGAGGATTTAATTTTTTTTTTTAAATTGGCCCCCACAGGTTTTAGTTATTTCAATACATACAAAAATACAAATCGTTCCTCTTCATAATATTAGGATAGATAAGTCTAGCAAGTTATTAATAATCATAATAATTACCTCTTCCAGATTCGGCAACCTCAACCAATGGTGGAACAACGCTACTATCGGTCGTTTCAAGAAACGGGCTAAATGTATTCAGGAGCAGTACTCTAATTATTCTATGGATGGACTTTATTTAAACGGCAAACAGACATTAGGTAAGACAAATTTAAATTATCTCTATTTTTTTTTTATAATATAAGATGGCATACGAGCAAGCGGCCACCTGAATCTATCGAAGTGGAAAGCGATCGCTGCCCATAGACATCCGCTATTGCAGATGCGTTGATTGACGGAGGAGGAGACGCACATAAGAGAACATTTCCCCTCATATGCATCTCCTCTACCGTGAAATCCACTTTTCCTTTCCATCCTTTCCTCTTAAGAAAAGAGTGGAAAGGAAAAGGGACTAAAATTAGGCCTCCGGCACCACACTCATCAGACGAAACGCGGAATTGCTTCCACTTCACGCCTGTTATCTGTGTGTTCGTGGTATTACTGGGGGCGAGCCGGCCCATTCGTGCGAGGATGTTAAAGCGGGCACTACCACTGTTAAAATATACTTCATTATTCATTAATATTCTTCCTTGAATAATAATAGAAATTAAAAAAAAAATTAAAAACATACTGTGATTGCCGACTGTTAACTAAGTAGTGTGTGTTTACGCTTTCTTATATTACTAGCTGTTGCTCGCGACTCCGTCCACATGCCCAATTATAGCCTATGTTTTTCAGCGATAACTTATTTTTTACGTTTGTTACGCTTGACTATGATCCCACCTGAAGAAAGTGACGATGCAGTCGAAAGATGGCACGCGCTAACTTATAGGTAGCTGTTTACTCTTCTTTTGAAGCCACGTATTTTAATACGCCTAATTTTAGCCCCTTTCCTTTTCTTAAGAGGAAAGGATGGGAAGGAAAAGCGGATTTGACGGTGGAGGAGAAGCATAGAAAGGGGAAATGTCTTCTTTATGTGCGTCTCCTCCTCCGTCAATAAAGGGTAGGCAAGGCATCTGCAATTGCGGATGTCTATGGGCAGCGGTCGCTTTCCATTTCGGTGGATTCAGGTCGCTTGCTCGTTTGCCACATTACATTATAAAAAAAAATAGATGGAAAAACTAACGCCGGCAACTTATTCCAATCTCATGCAGCTTCCAATCCCTTGATAACTTAGGTTTCTAATGGTGAAAGAATTACATCGGCCCAGTAATTGAGTTATTTCAATATACAAAAATACAAATCTTTCCTCTTTATAATGTTAGTACAAAAATAATTACAATGGTATAATGAACAATTCCAGGTGAGAACATCGCGGACAACGGCGGGCTGAAGGCGTCCTTCCACGCCTACCTCGACTACAGCAAGAACGCCAAACTGAACTACACCCTGCCCGGCCTCAAGTACAACCATAGACAACTGTTCTTCATATCCTTCGCTCAGGTAATATATTCAACCTGTACACACAATATTTCACTGTCAATTTGGCAAAAAATAAAACTTTAATATTTTGGTCCTTCGAGCAAGATTACATTTCAAGTTTTTTCTTATACATGTAATAATTTTCAATACAACAAGAGTGATTTTACTAAATCCTCTAGTTTTGCTTTATCTTTTCAAATATCTTGGTATTTCCACGTCCATAACGTAGGTCCATAACCTAAATTTGCTCATTTCTGACAAATTTTAACTGACAGTTGGACCTGAAAGCTTTTAGAACCGACAAGATATCTGAAAATTATTATACTTAGTTACCATCGAAAACATTGTGTATACTTTATTATTGTTTGTTGTACTTGTTACGATTTTTCTCGGTTTTGACATAATAAAATATTTAATTCTAGTTGTTGCTTGCGACTTCGCCCACGTGAAATTAAAAAAAATATAGCCTATGATACCAGATAAATTACCTTTCTAACGGTGAAAGAATTATTAAAATCGGCTCAGTAGTTTTTGATTTATTTCAATACATAAAAAATACAAATCTTTCCTCTTTATAATATCAGTATAGACTAGCTTTCGATCGCAGAATTAAAAAAAATACTAAAGTAAACAACCTATATGTTCTTCCAGACTATTCATCGATGCCAAATTTCATCAAGATCCGCTAAACCTATTTGAAGATTTATAATATTTACAATTTTATTAAGATGGAATACAGTTTAAAAATAATTTTAAATTTTTCAGGTATGGTGTTCATCGATGACCAAAGAATCTACTAAAATGCAAATCGAGAAAGACGACCATACTGTCGCTAAGTACAGAGTTATCGGCCCTATTTCTAACCTCAAAGAATTCTCACAGGAATTTAATTGCCCGGTGAAGTCTAATATGAATCCCGAGCATAAATGTGAGGTATGGTAAAGGAATAAGGTTGATTTTTCAATAACTTAAAGCTTTAGCTACGCTGCGTTGTATTGGCAGCTTCATTTGTAGTAATTAATATTGAAAAATGAATTAATTTGATGATTTTTTTAAATATTGACTAGCAAATCGCTTTTATTGCGTTGTTTGTGTTAAAATTGTGACGTAAAAAAATTAAAATTATCATTTAGCGAAGATGGAATCATCTGAAATTTGTATACAAAAACCACTGATCTTTATAAATAGACAGGCTATAAACTGCGGTACTTTCTCTATTTTATGATTCTCTAAAAGTTAATAATAGATTTAACTGTCATTAAAATCAAAAAGCGCGTTTAACGGAAGTAAAATGTTTCGTTTTCAAATCGCCTATCTATTTGTACAGATCAGTGACAAAAACTGTATTTAAAAACAGAACAAACTCGTCTGTCATTTATTTTAAAATTTATTATCTCTTTTTGACAGATGTTAGAATTTTAACGTTTAAATAGCGAGTCGTATAAGACTTATATCGTAAAATTATATCGTTAATTCATATGTTTATTGTTTCTAAGGAAAGATCAAAGAATATTTGTATTTATTACGTATTTTTAGTATAGCAGATCAATAAAACGGGTATCATATTTTCTAGAAAGCAGAATGCGTATTTACGATGACATAAAAAGCAAACTTCAAACATTTTATTCCATAACAAAATTTATTACTTCTATGTGCAGTCTGTTTTTAACTTCATTTCCATAGATATAAAACCTATAGATATTTCTCTAGTTTATAAAGACGAAAAAAGGTTTTTTTATTGATTAAATTCTTCCTCAACTTTGTTTCAAAATGAAACAAAAATCTACTCTCGATTAGACGTCAAACTAAAATTTTATCCATAGATTATATATCTATGTATATTTAATTCAAATGTTTAAAGTATTACCGCAAAAAACAATTATTGCTTCGCATTACGCTTCTAAATGTCTATTTAATCAGTATTTCCAACTATAACATTATAAAAGTGTTTTATTTTCTTGACTTATGAATACAAAATCTCAATATAAATCTCACGACTTATTTTACTTTAAAACACCAAAAAAATATGCCTGTTTTTAAAACAAGTGCAATAAACTAGTATAGTACTTAATGTTACCATATGTAAAAAATCTCCACAAATGCCGCGTAAATAAGCATTTGAGGTTATATTTTTATTTAAAATTTGTCAATACGCAGTTATCCCTTTTACAGCTTAAAAAATAGCTGTTCATTTAGATTTATTAATTAGCTTCACATATATTTAATTATTGTTTAAGTTGAATATTATCAAAGTTAAAAATCGACATAAAAATATTTTACAATTAATAACAGTATATATATATTTTAATTGATGTATGCATAGTATTGTTAATCATATTAGGATATAGCAAATGTTTATTATAGCACTGCATATGTCTATTTAAATGTTTGTGTGATCAATCTGTACCTCTATACCTATATTACAAAGAAGAAAGATTTGTATTTTTGTATGTATTCAAATAGCTTTCATGAAATCTATACTAATATAATAAAGCGTAAACACACACTTCTTTGTTGCCTAAGTCCTACACTTGCGTCACGCTTTAGGCTACATATTTTAACGCCATTGAACTAAGGGGGTAAATATTTTGGATAAAAACCCTAACGTGGGAAAGAGACCATAAGTTACTGCCAACATGAAGGAAGCAAGGTTGTCATCATGTCATGTCATTTTGACATTTGTAATTGATAATTTGACAAATGTAAACAATAAAATAAAATGTTCATAATTTAATGCGGATGAAGTCGCACGGGAACAGCTAGTATTTTCATAAAGGAGTAGCTGTTGCTCGCGTTGCTCGCGTTACCCGCGTGAAATTAAAAAAAATAGTAAACACATAGCCTATGTTACTCAATAACATAACTTATTTAATGGTGCAAGATTTTTTGGATTCGGTCCAGTAGTTTTTGAGTTATTTCAATATATACAAAAATACAAATCTTGCCTCTTTATGACATTAGTATAGATATTTATAATAATGAGATATATTTATAATTCTGTTTTATTGATTGGATGAATTTTATTTTATGACATCTGTCACAATGGAGTTGTAACCTAAGAGAAGTATATTTATTTTGTTTATAAATTAAGCCTAAGTTCAAAATAACATTTGTTAAAATAAGGTTTCCATTGTTTTACCCTTGTATGAAAACATTTCTCTCTTTAAAAAAACAGACAAGTCTTATTACAAGGCGTGAATTGTAATTTTTATAGGCAATATTATTATAGTAATTAATGTTCCAAACAAGGACAATAAATGTCTTGTCATTTTATCCATTAAAGAATCTCTTCCAATTTTATCACATTCACTATAGATATATAATATGGAGCACTAAAGGCGCGAAAAAAGGTCAACGGTGGTCTTTTGGGGAAGTTCCGTCAGTGTTGCCATTTACAATACAAATTGACATTTATAAAATTAATCTATAGGTAAAATATCTATGACTTTCGCTAAATATAAGAAATACTATTTTTAATAGCGTACGTAAAACTGTTTAAACTTAGCTTTATTACTTGAATTTGTATGTTTGTTCGTATATTTATGTAGATGTGCTTCTAAAATCAAGTAAATCTATTTATAGTTAGAGCAAAGCATTTTATATATTGTTAGTTTTTAGTAAATTGACATTTTATTTTTGTGATGTTTTGTTGAAATCAAATGTTATGGATAACTAACTACAAATGTTAGTAATTACAAATTAAGAAAATTTGATAATATTTTAATTATTTTATTGAATCTATTAATTTTTACGACATTTTTGTTTACCAAGTAATTTTAAATCGATATAAATATTTATCAAGTGATCTTATCTATGTACATCTTTAGTTTTATGAACATCGTTCCCTTATAATGTAAAGATAGCTCGGTAATTAAAATCTGTTTTATATAATTCATTAAGCCGTTATACACAGTATTAACATTGCTTAGGATAAAATATGACCTAATATGTACTATTTCACATAATTTATATAAAAGTAGTTTACTAGTCAAGTGTTGTATTCACAAGAATATGTAAAAAATAAATCGAAGTTTGTGCATAAAGGGGAAATTCTAAGCAAATTATTTGGCAACCCTTTTCAGCTGCCATCTTTCCCGCCAACCAGTAATTACAATTGTCAAAATCTTATAAAATTTACGCGCCATTTCCTATTTTTGCACAAAACGATAATAATTTCGTTAATTTTAATATTTTTATAATACAGCTTTTCTCTAGTACATATTTAATTTATAACTGTCCAATTCTTTTACCAAACA
Organism: Papilio polytes; assembly: GCF_000836215.1. NCBI lineage: Eukaryota > Metazoa > Arthropoda > Insecta > Lepidoptera > Papilionidae > Papilio > Papilio polytes. The sequence continues at coordinate 1,658,792 of NW_013525035.1, read as the reverse complement.
ATGACATGTTATATATCCCGAAAAGAGATGTTTTTAATTATTTTGACTGATTTGTATTGTGTGTTGTTGTTTTATTTTTATGTAAGTAAAAATTGTGTAAAATGTTTTTGGTTTTTTTTTACCACCTTGCAGCGCTTAGTCTTTCATACATAAATATATACAAATATGATCCTATTAACATTTCATCTTAAGAAATCCACTAGTAATACTAATTTAAAACCTAAAATATTTAATTGCAGGAAATCTTACAAATCCCATCCATGTATACTCAAAAAGTTTCTTTTGGAACCAACCTCTAAAAGATAATTCGAATAAAGTTTTAAAAATAACAATTTGCTTGTTTGCATGAATGCAATAAGAAATATGATTTATTGCTCTCGGTTGCGGGGCATTTAAAATATGCAGAGAAAATAAGTTAAATCAATTTATCCCTAACTTCACTAGAACCCTACATTGGTTTGTAACTACAACCACTATTTAACTAAATATACTAATCAATTCCAAGTGAGAAAAATCCCTTAATAATTGTATTAAATCTACAACAAAATAAATTCAAGAAGTCATGTTATAACCAGATTTAAGATTGGTCTTTTCTATAGGCTACTTGTACCTTGTTTTGTAGAATTATTTGCAATTTCTTATGCCAATATGTAGAAAGTTATGGAGCCTCGAGAGGGCTAACTGTTTTTTTTTTATGTCAATAAAAGCGAAGTCATTTTACTCTGTTTTATATTAGCTAAGGTTTTTTGATGCTGGCAACAGCAATCAATGATTGGTTTGATAAGAATTTGTCACGCAAGATTGGAAATAAGTGCGTAAAAAGGATTTCAAGTAAATTATGTTTTAAGTGTTGTTTTTCTTCTTAATTTAGAGATGAAGAATTTTAAATTTAATGCAATATAAATAGGTCATTATTGCTATTATTATTGTGTTTAGTTTTAATTTTAATATATTCCAAACTCAATATGGCGACAATCTGTCAAAACGGAATGTAAAACGCATTGCTGCGCTTTTCGAACTTGTGCTGGTAAGATTTCTGATCGTTTTATTTACTAATGTCAAAATATGAAAATAAATAAACCGGGAAAATATCTTGAGTGATTCTGACAGAAATAATTTGGTTTTGCTATTAACTTGTGTAAAATACAAAAACGCAATTATGGAATTGTATTCTTGCAATGTCATTCATTAGCGAATCTTTACGTCGACTGTTCCACTATGTGTAAAATGTAAAACTTTTTTTTCAGCAAAATGATATTTTCTGCAATATGAAATAAAGAAGTCGAGATAACTATTTAAAATGGAGCAAATAGTTGTAAAAACTGAAGTACAATCCAATGGGGATATATTGCTATTCTATGTCGACGGTAAGTTATTCTAATATCGGATAATTTTTAATATTCTTACACATAAAGATAATGAAAATTCGGAATCATATTTTTTGCTAATTTTAACCTGTTACATCAAGTTGTTTGCTTCAAAACTAGTTCTCATTGTCAGAAGAGGTTAGTTATTCTTTTATGTAATAATTATATCATCATCTGATATCTTTGTTTCAGAAAATAACAGTCAAGATTCCGTAGGAGTAGGGAAATTAGAAGATCTAGGTGACCACGAAGTGGTAGAATTTCAAGAAAACGATTTTGTGTTTGCTAACATTGAAGAATCTGAGGAAGATTATGCTTTAACTGATGTACAGAATGGTGGACAAATAAATGAAGAATGGCAAGAGGAAGATGTACATAAGTTACTCAAGATATATGTTGATAATTTAGAAAATATTCAATCCGGGACGACAACAAATCAACGATTATGGGAAGTAGCTTGCAGGACAATATTTAGAGATAAAGATCCCACACTTTGTGAAATAGGATTACTTAGTCTTAAACAGAAATATGCTGAAATTCTTGCTAATTATCAGAAAACGGGAGTATTTGAAGAATGGCCTTACAATGATTTATGTCATCGGGCATTTCAAAATGACTATTATGTTAAGGAATTTGTTAATGAAAGTATAAAAGATAAAGAAGTAAAGATAAAAACGAATGATACAAAGATAAACGAAGATGGTGTTTTAATATTAAATAAACAAGCAACAAATCGCGCTTCAAAAAATCCTATTGATGAAAAAGTTGAACAGATGCTTAACTTATATTTAAAATACAAGGATGTCTATCATAAGAAAAGCTATAACAGAGGTTTTTGGAATAAAATTGCAATGGAAATGGGCAAAGAAGATGCTGAGTACTGGCAAAAACGATTTCTAAATTTCAAACAGCATTACATAAGAATGTTGCATAGACGTTACGAAGTTGGTCCTGAGAAAATTAATTGGCCTTACATGAAAATGTTTGATCAAATATTTGAAGGTGATGAGAGATTTAAAAATAAATACGCAGCCACATCTTTAGATGAAACCAACTATAAAGAAGATAAAAACTTTAATGAAACGGAACAAACAGTATTAGTTAAATATTGTTTTGATTGTTTTCATGAATTTCAAGATACGACGATACCAAATAAATTTTTATGGCACGAAATTGGTCGGTTATTGGAGAAGAGTCCCGAATTATGCAAAGAGAAGTATAAGGAAATGAAAACTGAACATTTTAAAACTTTAATGGAAGGTGAATACGATGTGGCGAATAGAATTCCATCAGCAATTATTCTTGATAATATAATAGCCCGTGAAAATGATATTGAGTTAAAAAAACATAGTAAAAACGAAGAATCTGGGACATGGAGTGTAGGAAAAACAGATGAATTAGTGCAATTCTTTTATGATAATATAGAATTATTTAAAGATTCAGTTTGTTATTATGTTTGTTGGTCTATGGTTGCTGAGAAATTGCAGAAGAATATGTACAGTTGTAAGAAGCAATGGGAAAAGTTAACTGCTTTATATAAGAGTATATTAGAAGATAAAAAGGAGAATCCTGATATGCAAATAAATTGGAAATATATTGATGTATTTGATCGTATATTTGATTATGGTATGGACACAGATCTTCTCGAAGGATATGAAAATGTTAAAGTAAATGAGAAACTTGTATCAGAAAAAATTGGTGGTAAGTAACTATAATTGATTTTATGAATTTAGTTTACAATATATGTTTTCTATATAAATAAGAGTCTTTATATGTCTATCTTACTTGTAGTTTAGATGGATGGATGTTTGTTACTGCTTATCTGCAAAACGACTGAATCTTGCTGAAATTTGTCGCAGACATAGAACATAGGGGTTTGAATTTGACGCGTATAGAGGCGGGCGAAAGCTGTAATTTAATTACTTCTTGGTAGCATATATAGAAAGTTGATAAAGGTAGAAAGAAAACTATACATATAAGACTTGGAAAAATGTATGAAACCCATATTACATTTAGATCCATTTAGCCATTTAGGCTGTAAACTCTAACAGACATCCATCTATCTAAACTTTCGTATTCATAGTATACCAGCAGTTCTTCGCGATTTCGCTCGCGTAATATTAAAAAAATAGTAAAAAACGTAGCCTATGTTACTCACTGATAACATAGTTTTATTGGTGCAAGAATTGTAATCGGTTCAGTTTTTGAGTTACTTCAATACATACAGAAATTCAAATCATTCCTCTTCATAATATTACTATAGAAGTAAGATAGAAAGATGTTAATTTATAAATATATCTTATTTGTTACAGTTAAAAAAGTACATATACACGATGAAAACATTCCTGAATATTCAGAAGATGATGAAATTTATGACGAAAGAGGTTTCATGAAGCGTTCCAAACGACGCATCGGTGAATCTAAAGCAAACAGGATATTGGAATATTATTTAAAAAATAAAGAAAAATTCTCCTGTTCGTTACAAAAGAAACTATCACTATGGGAAATATTAGCAAATCAATTGGGAATTACTGCAGTACAATGTGCACACAGATTTAGAAATCTGAAACAAATATATACAAGATATATACAAAGGGAAATAAATAAGCCAGATATGCCAATACTATGGCCTTATTATGCTATGTGTAAGAAAGTTTTTGGCTACCGAGCGATTAAATCTAAATTGAAAAATGGTAAAACCGGTTCAGATGACAGTGAGGAATGGGCTGCAAGAGAAATAAAGCAACTTATTAATTATTTTGCGAATAATTACGATTCTTTACATCAGAATTTAGAAGATAACTGTCGTTGGGCGGATTTGGCTCGTATTATTGGGAAAACGGAAGCAGCTTGTAGTGAGAAGTTTCTAGAATTACGGAAATCTTATAGAAAATTGACTACGATGAAAGCAAGAAATCCGGAGATTAAGGTGTCGTGGAAATATTTTAATATGCTTGACGAGATTTATACTTCGAAAGGAAGGGAACAAAGTGAAGATTCCGAGGTTATTTGTGAGGTTGAAGAAATGGATATTGACAATATCAAGAAAGAGTTGCCGGAAGGTAAGTTTTCATGATGTTTCATTTAATTTAAAATTCAAAAAATATGATTCATCTATACTACTAGCTTTTGCTTGCGACTTTACCCGCGTGAAATTAAAATTTAGCCTATGTTACTCACGGATAAATTACCTTAATAATGGTGAAAGAGTTTATAAAATTAGCCCAGTAGTTTTCGAGTTATTTCAATACATAAAAAAATACAAATCTTTTCTCTTTATAATATTAGTATAGATTAAGAGGAAAGATTTGTATTATATGCATTGAAATAACTCAAAAACTACTGGGTCAATTTCAAAGACTTATTTACAATAAAAAAAGGTATATTATGGCTAAGTAACTGGCTATTTTCTTAAATGTCACTTGGACGAAGTCGCAAAAAACAGCTAGTCAAGTATTTTAATAAAATAAATACTAATTTAAAGGATTACTACTAGCAGGGGTTTATGTTTATAGTCAGTATTGCTTGAAATTTTAAAAAAGCAAGTAGCCTATGTATTCTTCCAGACTATCCTCTACATCTATGACAAATTTCATTGAGATCTGTTCAGCCATTTAGACTACAAACTCTAACAAACATCTTAACTTTGCATTTATAATAATAGTAAGATTGTTTAGTTTTTGATATTATTACTAAGTGATAATAGTTTCAACTAAATTATTTTATAATAAGAGACTATTGTGGGGTAAAATTTTTTTTATGTCTTAAAATAAAATATATTTATTTTCAGATGACGATTTCGAGTATATAATAGTAATTCCTGATGAACAAGAAATGATTGAGACTGTCGATGAAGAATTATTAAAACAAGATGATCAAACACAAACAATAGAAACAAAACAAATAAACAAATGGAATAAACGAACTAAAAAGCAATTATTATTATTATATTTGAAATATTTAAAATCAAATAAAGGGAAAGAGATCGATTCAAGAGTGATGTGGAAGGAAATATCTTCGAAATTAAATAAACCACCGATGTCTTGTAGGAGAATATTAATAAAATTGAAAAATCAACACAGAATATCAGCGATGAATGAAGATTTTAAAACAACATCACCTTATTATAAAATAATTGAAAAGATATTAAAATTGAAACCGAAATTCGCGAAAATAAGTAACGGGAAAACATTAAAAGAGAAAAAAACATATAAAGATGTTGCGATTTGTAATGAAAAAGTTGATAAAGCATTGAAATATTATTTGGAGAATTTGGAGGAATTTTTAAGTCCTAAATATGAGAAGAAATATGTATGGATGGAGTTAGCTAATGTTATAAACGAGCCTGTATCTAAGATTTTTAACAAAATCAATTATATGAAGAATTTGTATAACACTGAGAATATAGTTGAGGCTGATTTTATGGAATTGATGCAAGAAATTTCAGCTAAAGAAGTGCTTTTAAATGATTTATTAATAACAGATACCAAAGTTGTAAATGAGGGTAGTTTGGAAGAATTTTGGACTGATGATGAAATAGAACAATTATTGACGTGGTATTTGACGAATTTGGATAAATTTAAAAATCCAAAATACATCAGAAGTTACTTATGGATGGATGTATCGGAGATTTTGAATAAAAGTCCATTGAATTGTTCTAAGAAAATGTCTGATATTAGAACTGAATATAGAAATATGGTGAAAGAAACCCCACAAGAGTTAAATGAATGGAGGTTTTATAGCCTTTGTCAGAAAATTTATGGAACAGGAAAAAAAACTATTAATGTATAGGATTAGTTGAATTTTGTCTCCGAGGAACATTACTGTAAAATTTTAATCTTAAAAAAAAATTGTTTTTTTTTATAGTTCATATTTAATTTAAGGTTACTTAAATTTCTTAAGCAATTATTTTATTTTTTTCTAGTTAAAAATGTCCATAATATTAATCTTTTTCAATATGTCGACTAGTGAATTAAAATAGACAAGTTTCAAAACAACATTTGGCTATAGATTGTAAAAGCGAAAGTCTTCAGAAATAATAAAAATGTTAAAAAATGTTTGTATTTTTGTTTGTATCAAGATAACTCAAAAACTACTGGACCGATTTCAAAAATTCTTTCACCATTAAAAAGCTATTTTATGTGAGAGTGTCATAAGTTATTTTTTACTATTATTTAATTCCACGTAAACGAAGTCGCGAGCAAAAACTAGTTGCAAATATTTTGAATGCCTTAAAGAAACAATATCTTCCTTTAATTAATCTGTCCTAGATAATGTTAGTTACATAATTAATTTTAAAATTAGCCTTACTATATCGTAATGGGTAAATCCTTTTATATAAGAAAATACTGCTTTAAATTATATTACGATTAAAAATAAATTATGAAAATACATTTATTGGTTTTATTTACTATTACATCTATACATATAATAAAACTAGCTTTCGCCCTACTTCGTTTGCACGGGGTTAAAAAAAAGTAAGTAGACTATGTGTTCTTCCAGTGTATCCTCTATATCTATGCCAAATTTCATCAAGAACCGTTCAGCCGTTTAGGCTACAAACTCTAACAAACATCCATCTAAACTTTCGCATTTATTATAATAGCAAGATAAGATTCGAGCGCAAATGATAGTGAAAATAGCATTTTTTTTCTGTCTGTCTCAGTAAGCCAGTATCCCAGCAACAATCCATTTTTCGTGTTTTATTCGAATAAAAACTGCCTTCAGGCATCGCTTCATTCGACTAAAAAAATACCCAAGATCGATGCGACTCGACGCGGAAACGATTAAGGAAGACTTACTTGATTTATAAAAGATTGTTCACAAATCGATATAAGTCGAGTAAATATCCTTCTGTATCAAATAGTCCAAGGTCCTCGCTCACTTGACGCGGCCCCGCCGTAATCCTATTATATACCGACTCATCTATTTTATTTACTAAACAAAGTTCACGAATAATGCCTTGACTACAGTAAATACAAAAAAAAGTAAAAAACGTTATTTCTGGAATGGGACTTAAAAATTTTAATTTTAAAATTCAAATTTGAATATAAGCAGGTGTCTATGTTTACTGATTCTCGGTGGACTACAGAAATAAGAAAATGGAGGGGACCAGCGGGAGGGATAATTTAGAAGACGTAATAAACGTAAATTGTAACGCAAAAACTTGTAACTACAACTAATTTTTTGACCGACTTCCCAAAAGAAGGAGGTATTCAATTCGTCGGTATATTTTTTTTTTTTTTTTATGTGTGTTACGGCATAACTCCGCCGCTAGTGGACCGATTTGGATAATTCTTTTTTTTAATAAGTCAATTACTAACAATAGCTAGCTAGATAAAGCCTTTATTCGCTGACATTTTACAACTTATTAATAAATTATATATGTACATTTTCATTTTCCAGCACCCAGTTGCGTGTCAGATTGTCATTCGACATAGGCCTCTCCTAGTTTCTTCCACGTCTCTCTATCGCGCGCAAATCGTCTCCCTTCGGTAGGTCGTCTTCCCATCTTTTTATTTGTCGTCCTCTTTGTCTCTTTGGGGTACCAAATACCAATCCATGATTTCTTTTGTTCATTTTCCTTTATTATTAATATGTTCTGTCCAATCCCACTTTAGTTTTTAAATATTTTTTGAAGACGTCATTAACTTTTGTTTTTTTCTCTTATTGCTACATTTCTCCAGAGAAATGAGAAATGGAGAAATTACTAATAATACTAACAAGTAAATCTTAGAAATGGAAATAAAAAAGGTTGTTAACAATGAAATTAGTTGAAATACATTTCCGCGATTATAAGTAACAATTTATTATCCGCTCCGCTCGTCAGCTTGCCTCTCGCCATATATTAGAGCTAATTTATTTAGAGTTTCACTATTACCGTAAACAGACGTTCAGTGTTTACTTTATTGTGTTGTGTTTATACAATAATGATATCTTTATTTAGACAGTATTTGTCAAAAAATCTATATAAAAATATTTTGTGACGTTCTCTCGATAACATCATCAGTGCGTTTATTTGTTTCCGAGTTTCACATACATTTTTGGTCTTTGATAACCTAAAAAGTTTCAATTTTTTTAGTGAGTTTTGTTCTTTTTTTATTAAACGAAGAAATTTTAAATTCGATTGTTAATCGTTATATCGATAATTTAATTACTAAAGTTAATATAATAATTTACTCGATTTCCTTATTGCTTTATTGATTTTATCTCAGTCTATGTAAGTTTCTCATATAAATTAACATTTAATTAAACTTTCAAATGGAGTATAGTATTTTTGCTCCTCAAAAAAAGGAAAATAATTAAAATGAACATTTAAATGTATTGGAAAGTCCATTAAAGTCTTGTACAACTAGATTTAATTAATAAAACATTTCAATAACTTTTATTTTGACAAAACAGCTCAGTTGCCGGAAAAAATACAGATAAACGCCATCTATCGTCAATAATATACGAAATTAAACTAACCCTAAAATAGTAACATTACCTTGGTACACGCTTGAATGCACATTTGTACGCAAATGCAATAAGATTCCGTCCCCACTATTGGTTTATTGGGGGGCGAAGCCATACATTGATATCCCCGTAACATGACATTCTTATAACAAAAGATTATACTATTTTAGTTGTAAGTTATATAATTTGAGATTTATGGAACCGATACGAAAACCAATATATTTTACACATCACTAACAGGCGCAGTGAACGCTTATTTGCTTTGAAATACATTATATTTCCTGGCTAAATTTTTAAAACTAATCCTAAAGAAAAACCCTTTCAGGATAATAATTTTCCAAATTTAGTTAAATACAGTATCAAAAATAATTTATACTATTTAGAATACAACAAAATACTTTTATATTTATTGTAAAACCATTGCGTATACAATCGGTATAACTAAATTTATTTACACATGTGAACATAAACCCTTTAAGGGGATTATTTATGTAAGGTGTTGAGATCGCGGCGAACTATTGACACTTGCAGTTTAGTGTTTTCCATGAGAATACTATACGAATAATATAATAAAATAAAATGAACAAATACATTGTGTCAAGATAACTTGTGTGCGCGACTGTAGTGACAATGAACGTGACAGTGAGACAATTTTTGTTGTCAATGATGTTCCTGATGCTACAAAACAATATGGAAGCCAGTAGAGTACAAGCAGCTGTCAGTTTTTTGTAAGTAAACTTTTAATACGTACAATTTAAAGCTAGTGGATATATATGAAATAGCGCCATCTATCGGTTTTGAACCGAATTCTTTACGTTTATAGTGAAAATATAAAAACGGACCACCCATTTCGTAAATAGTGTTCTAGTTTACTGAAATATTAATAAATATGGCAAATATATAGCTACGGCTGCCATATTTGCCATGTTTGGCAGCCGTAGCTCGGCAGCACTTATACAAGACCTAACCTTAATTTCTATGTTGAAAATTGTGTACAAATATTCCTTGTTATCTGTATTTATATATGAAAATTAAAACAATTAAAAATTAAAGTCATTCTTTAGTGGCCATATTTAACACAAAGAAATTTCTTTGTACATTATCTATGTAACCTTTAAAACGGAAATCGATACTAATACGATAGTCCTTGTTATAAAACTAAATTGAACTAGTGATGGTTCAGATCTGTCCGGTTTTAAATCTGCAGCAAAGATTATAAAACAAAAGATTTGCGGTTTGTAAGGCGACGTTACACCTATCGGATTATTTTTCTATTCCTATTTTGTAATCAACACCTGCTACTGGAAAAAATGTCGGGTTTGTAACCAAAATGTGTATGAATAAAAACAATGCAAAAACACAAATTTCTCGCTTTGATCTTGTTCAACAAACAATAACAAAGTGAAGTTAGTTGTCAGTAAAAGGATATTAGAATGTCAATCATTATCACCTTGCCATTGTCCGTAGGAGGGTCGGCACAGTCTCTTCCATACGTCATATTCGCTCCTTTCTTCAGCATAACCTCTTTCACACAATCTATACTTTTTTGATTTATAATGTCCCTTATTTTTTACATTGTTGGATATTCTACTAATATATAGAATTATCATATTAATTTCATATTTTCCAGAGCAAACGCATCATATCAAGAAATGGAAATAAAATCCGAATCGAGTCTATCACTAAGGGATATACTACCAGTGAAGGCCAAATACTACGACAAGAACAGAGCACCCAAGTTGCTAGGTCAGCCTACTATTGTGTACTTTCATGTTACTGTTCTTTCTCTGGATTCGATCAACGAGGAAAGTATGGTGAGTATCTATACATAAAATAAAACTAGCTGTTCCCGTGCGGCTTCACCCGCATGAAATTATAAAAACTTTGTTTTATTGTTTACATTTGTCAAATTCACAATTGCAAATGTCAAAATACTAAAAGATGTTGGCAGCAACTTATGGTCTCTTTCCCACATTAGGGTTTTTATCCAAAATATTTACCCCATAAGTTTAATGGCGATGTATTTGCGTTGCTGATAACGAAAATCGCATTTTTTTTTATCTCTGTCTGTCCTCAAGCCGTGTTTGTTCCGGGTAATCTCCAAAACGGCTTGGCTGATTCTAACGAGACTTTCACTGGAGGGTAGCTGGCATAGACGGGCATGTTATAGGCTATATTTTTTTAAATTCCGCGTTGTCAAAATCGCGACCGGACAGCTATCTCTGGTACGGGTGGACCGATTTGGACGGGCCTTTGACTGGAAGGTGGCTGGTAAAAAGTAGATGCACGCGGGAATGTTATAGGCGACCATTTATACGATATCTTCTGAATATTTTTTTATTTCTTTTCCAGACATACGTAGCTGATATATTCCTAGCTCAATCCTGGCGCGACCCTCGACTCCGTTTACCAGAGAATATGCACGAGGAGTACCGTATCCTGGACGTGGCCTGGCTGAACAACATCTGGAGACCTGATTGCTTCTTTAAAAACGCCAAGAAAGTCACCTTCCACGAGATGAGCATACCAAACCATTATCTTTGGCTGTACCACGATAAGACGCTGCTTTATATGTCTAAGTAAGACCCTTTTTCCACTAGTACAGTAGGATTATATACGCAATGCGTGTTTCCACCAGAGATTTAAAAAAAAGAGTAGGCATAGACATTTCACTTGAAACATTTTTCACATAATCATCACTAACGCTATCTGTTGACAAACTCTAAATTGTATTTAAATTAATTGTTTATATTTTATTTTGTGGTACTGTTTATTTAAACCAATAGATGCAGCTTATTACAATTTTGTAAAATGTCAACTCAAGGACTCGAGGTGGCACTAAACTTGACATCTGATATATATTTCCTGTGAGAAAACTTTAACATCTTAGCACTGCAGGGCACGCCCGGTGTAATACCACGACCACACAGAAGACAGGAGTGAAATGGAAGCGATTCCGTGTTTCGTCTGATGAGTGTGGTGCCGGAGGCCTAATTTAAGTCCATTTCTCTTTACCACTCTTTTCTCATAAGGAGAGGATGGGAAGGGGAAATATCCTCTTTATGTGCATCTCCTCCTCTGTCGGATAATCGCTTCGCCATTTTGCCGGATTCAGGTAGCCGCTTGCTAGTTTGCCACCTTGTGTTATAAAAAAAAAATTACCGAAGTTTCTTCATTATGCCTAGTCTATATATTTCTTAAATGTCTGGTTTTGACTATGGTTTCTTTACATTTTCCAGGTTAACTCTGGTTTTATCGTGCGCAATGAAATTTGAATCATACCCTCACGATACTCAAAGCTGTTCAATGATGATTGAGAGTTGTAAGTACCTTTAGTAATTTCGTAATTTTAAGTGAAAATTAATTATTTTAGAATTTACGAAGAATAGTATAGCTTAACTATCTTATCTAACTAATATTATAAATGTGAAAATTTGGATGGATCGATGGATGTTTGTTAGAGTTTGTGGCATAAACGGCTAAACGGATTTGGATGAAATTTGGCACAGATATAGAGCATTATATGGAACATAGGCTACTTACTTTGTTTTTTTTTACCACGCGGACGGAGTCACGAGCAAAAGTCAGTAGCTTATCTAATAAATATATTTTTATTCTAATCATCATTCTTCATAATTCCATAATTTATCTTATGATGGAACAAGCAACTACCTGAATTCGCCGAATATAGAGATCTGTATTCGTTTAAAACCTCGCCCTCATTTAAATGTATTTTCATTTCAGTATCTCACACGGTGCACGACCTAGTGTTCATTTGGAACCTAACAGACCCGCTGGTGGTGAACCCGGACATCGAGTTGCCGCAACTTGACATTTCTAACAACTACACCAGTGATTGTACTATCGAATATTCCACAGGTTGAATAAATTACAAAATAATCTTACTAATATTATAAATGCGAAAGTTTAGATGGATGAATGGATGTTAGAGTTTGTAGCCTTAACGGATGAACGGATCTTGATAAAATTTGACATAGAAGTAGAACATAATCTGGAAGAAAACATAGGCTACTTTCTTTCGTTTTTTTTTAATTCCACGCGGAATAAGTCGCGGGCGGAAGCTAGTACAAAATACTCACAGATAAACCTTTCTAATGGTGAAGGAATTTTTAAAATACAAATCTTTTCTCTTTATAATATAAGTATAGATATAGGGAAAGGAGGTACAAAGAATAGGTATTTAGAGTTATCTTTTAAAATTTATAAGATTATGCATTTTCTTAATTTTAAATGTTTGTTAAGTGTTAGTGATAGATGGCGTTAGTTGTACTATCCGTTATATGGTGCATTTACAATTCGTATGTTTTTTTTATTTAATATTAAAAATCTATACTAAAGGACCATGCTTCTATGTTTAAGTGTTTACGAGTACGGTTGATAGAACTATTTTTATACTGTTTTAAATGCATTTTCTTTTAGGTAATTTCACATGTCTGGCTGTGGTATTCAACCTACGCCGTCGTCTGGGTTACCATTTGTTCCACACGTACATACCCTCGGCTCTGATCGTCGTCATGTCTTGGATCTCTTTCTGGATCAAACCTGAAGCCATACCCGCTAGGGTCACCTTGGGGGTCACTTCGTTGCTTACTTTGGGTATGTTAATTTGAAACATGTTAATTTTTTATTCAGATATCAGTGTAAAATGAGTTTAAGTTACTAATAAGGGGATATTTAAGTTCATAAGGGATAAGAATTAAGACTGCTTCGCCTAAACAGATTTTTTTTTGCAAGTTATACTCCTATACCTAATTATTTAAATAATTTCTTAAAGATTCCATTTGAACACTTCATTCGATAGTCTCTAGTGTGACGAACAACTAATTTAAAAAATCTACTAACTAATTTAGAGAAAAATACGTGAGATTTGGTTTTAGTTTAATATTTTTTTTGCTACAAATACTTTGTCTAATTAGAGTATTAAGTACCATCCTGACATCTATAGTCGGGTAAGACCAGGAAAGAGTTTATTTGACCGATAAAATACCCATAAAGTTTGAAATAATGGAGTCTAAAATGTTCCGAACACACTCGAATACATCTATACTAATATAATAAAGCGTAAACACACACTACTTTGTGGTGTAAGATGTCAGCAATTGTAGCATATTTTTGAATAATTCTTTCTTTAATAAAAAGCCCTACACTTGCGACTTAGGCTATATATTTTCACGCTATTAAACTTAGGGTGTAAATAAATTGGAAAAAAACCTTCATGTTCGAAAGGGACCATAAACTACAATCTGCCAACATCAAGCAAAATTTCATGCGGATGAAACCGCATTGGAACAGCTAGTGCTGAATAAAAATTATTGCAATTTTAAGATGTAATTTGTTTCAGCAACGCAAAATACTCAATCACAACAAAGTTTACCGCCGGTATCTTATGTGAAAGCGATAGATGTCTGGATGTCATCTTGTTCTGTGTTCGTGTTTCTCTCGCTGTTTGAGTTTGCGGTCGTCAATAACTACATGGGTCCTGTCGCCACTAAAGCTATGAAAGGATACTCTGATGAAGATCTTTCTAGAGATTTGGATGCATTTAAGGTATAATATAACTGCACGTACTAACTATCGCACAACTGTGGTACGATTGTCTATTGTTTCGTAGCCAATTCAATTGTTTACTGCACAACTAAGAATCAAGGTGTGTGCGACTAAACAGTTGTGCGATAGTTGTCAAAGGTGTGAGGTGACCCTGTGTGGCACTAAAATGGATTTTGCTTTTTACAGCACATATTCCCGAATTCTGTCGACCCTCGGGCGAGTACATCTGCCTCGCTTCCGCAATACGAGACTTTCTGCAACGGGAGGGAGACAGCTGTATACATCGATCGATTCTCTCGCTTCTTCTTTCCGTTTTCTTTCTTCATTTTGAATGTTGTTTATTGGTCCACTTTCTTGTGAGACGTTTTTAGTACAAATTGATTGACAACATAAGAATCTTTCAAAGCAAAACTTCGTTTGATTTTATCTAAAAAGTCAGATTTTCTAAAAAAACATGAATTGGAAATTTTTAATTGATTATTGTTTACTTTACTTCATAATAATTTATTTGATAGATTTATAGAAACATTTTGACTGTAATATTTTTTAGTTTAAATAAGTTTTTGTGTTCTTTTATTATCTGTTCTTTATCGTTATTTTTGTCTTTTTAATTATTGTTCAATCTTGAAAGGTTCTTTATTATTTTCTGTCATTAATTGAATTATTTAAGATAATTTTGATTTGAATAATAAATTGAATGAAATAATTGCTTATTATCCTGACACGTAACTAACCTCAAAAACTAGGTACAATATTTCAAATGACAGTCGGATTCCACAGTCTCTAAAACTTTTTATATCTGTTTTGTTAAAGAGAATGAAATGACTAGATCTTTCGACAAGTATTATCGTTGTGTAAACCCAAGGTTAGAATGTTCAATGACGTAATCGAGGCTTTTGTCTGAGGATTCCTTAAAGAATTCAATGCATGCAAATTTGCATGTCCCAGACGTATGCAATCGAAGCGTAGACTTCTAAAAAGGTTGCCTAGACATTACAATAGTCTAGACGTGGAAATTAGGCAAGCAATTGAATTATTAATTTTATAAGGCCGTTGTATTTTGGGACTGTTAAGGCCAAGTTGGAACAATTTTAAAGTAGTTATTTTGCGTCTTATTAGTTTCTGTGTATAATGAAAATGGCATCAATTTAATAAAATGAAATCTAACCTTATTAAAATAATAGTAAAAAAAAATCTTTACTAATTTTTAACGTGAGTTTTCATTGCTGAAACTTTTAAAAAACATTTAAACATTTCATCACCTCGTTCATTCTCTTTGAAAAGAAAGAGATAACTATATTTTTGTACAGAAAAAGCAGACAAGCTAGCTGCTATTCGACTAATAGTTGATTTGCCAATAGCGTGCGCAGTGCTAGAGGAAACACAGATGCGTCGCCGCTTTGGATTACACTAGTTGTTGTCCGCGTCTTTAATTAGTAGCCTATGTGTTCTTCAAGACTTTGTTCGATATCTACGTCAATTTTAAGGGAAATCCGTTGAACCGTTCTGGAGATATGCAATAACAAACATCCATCTAAATTATCTAAATATAAATTACTTGGAATAAAAAAAAAGTGTATAACCTATGTGTTCTTCCAGACTATGCTCTATATGTATGTCATAATCTAACAAACTTCCATCTTTCGCATTTATAACATTAGTAAGATATAATCATCCTTCCCCTTAACAGTTACTTCAATTATTGAATACAAAATGTATTGCCGAAAACCACTTTACAATTGTTTTTATTTGCATACAGAACGATTGTCTAGACTGTACGTGTGCTGCATAGTAATTATATATTCATATACAAGACGCACTGTCTCCTGCAACATGTATGCAGTAAGAAATATACTATATGTTACCGTAGAATTGTTAACGTCACCTTAGTCTTAAAAAATGTTTCTAATGCTTTCCCAGCTATGTGTAACTATTCGTTAGTATTTTTGTTTCGATAAATTCATGAAATGCGTTTCTGAAATACGTAAATATAGCTTAACTCCGTTAAAAGTAAGTTCGGTCTTACACACTTACATGAATCGCTAGGCAATGACAAAATAAAAACTTCAGAAACCCGGCATTAGACATGTAAACTAGACAATTTATCAATAATAATTCTTTCTACATCTATGCTAATGTAATAAAGCGTAAACACACTACTTTGTGGCGTAGGATGTCAGCAATCATAACATGTTTTTGAATAATTCTTTCTTTAATAAAAAGCCCTACACTTCAACACGGTTTAGGCTACATATTTTCACGGTATCAAACTTAGGGGGTAAATGAATTGCATCAAAATTTCATATGGGAAAGAGACCATAAACTACAAGCTGCCAACAATAAGGACGCAAGTTATTATGGTAACGATAATTTCGACATTTGCAATTGAAAATTTGACAAATGTAAACAATAAAGTTTTTATAATTCCATGCGGACGAAGCCAGACGGAAACAGCTAGTACTCGTAGTTTATAATGAGATTAAATTGCTAGATATAAAGAAAACTTACTTTTAAACGATACTTCTTGTGTTAAATCAGTACTTTCGAAATAACAAATAACAGACTATTTTAAGTACGAAAATCGTTAAAACGCGCAATATCTAATTAATACTAATTAACGTTTTATCGCGAACTGTCTGTCCGTATGTCTGTGTTTAAATTTACTAACATATCTCTGACAGGAGAGTGTATAAATTATGATAATAATTAAATGTATCATTGTATGGATTTATTAATAACTTTAAGAGATAACAAGATAATTATGGATTGCGAAACGTTTAACAGTCTTACAAATAAACGGCATAAAATTTTGTTTTTATAACATAAGGTGGCAAACGAGCAAGCGGACACCTGAATCCGCCAAAATGGCGAAGCGACCGCTGCCCATAGACATTCGCTATAGCGGATGCGTTGCCTACCCTTGATCGACGGAGGAGGAGACGCACATAAAGAAGATCTTCCTATGCGACTCCTCCACCGTCAAATCCACGTTCCGTTCCCATTGTTTTCATATAAGAAAAAGAGTGGGAAGGAAAAAGGAATAAAGTTGGGTCTCCGACAACACACTCATCAGACGAAACGCGGAATTGCTCCCACTTTATCCCTGTCTTCTGTGTGGTCGTGGTATTTCACCGGGCGAGCCGCCTATATATACAAAGATGGTAAAGCGAGCACTACCACTGTTAAATATAAATTTAAACTTAGTTGTCAGTGAATTATTTAAACTTTCGTGAGACATTTTATAATTAATAATTTAACGGCTTACGGCTTGTGACGGCACCGACCAGTTTCAGACCTAGCGGGGGTCCTTCTTCAGGGTGAGGGTTAAAGTTGTTGTATTGCGGTCGAGAGTAGAGAGTAAGAGAGTGAGTGCGAGGCGCGACGCGACCGCGATACAACATCTTTAACCCTCGCCCTGAAGAAGGACCCCCGCAGGGTCTGAAACTGGTCGGTGCCGTCTCCGGAAAAAAGTATGACATGAGTAAGCCGTTAAATAATTAATTAGTTGTCAGTGGTTGTGAAATTAAGGAGTAAAAGCTTAGAGTGGTTAAGAAGGGCATTAGTTATGATTGTGGAGGTACACCGGTAGAGGTAGACTTAGAAAGAGATGAATAGATTGCGTGAAAGGTGACATGCTCAAGAAGGGAGTGATGACTGAGAAGATGTATGATAGTTATTTGTACTTTTAAGTTGGAACGCCAGTTGCCCCGACTGTACTGTACTGTACTGTACGTTTTAGGAACAAATAAATGTGTACCAACTGTGCAAAAGCTTTGTGTGCAAAAATAAGTACATGTGTAAGTCATAACTGTCCGTCAAAACGTTAAACTTTAAACTTAGAAGATAAAGAGACAGGACTCGCGTTATCTTCGTTAAAACGAAGAAGAAGTTCTAAACTTGTGTAGCATTTTCTGTATTTTTTTAAACTCCGTTTGCTATTAAAAATGGAATTGTAACTTATTATATTACTTGTTATTTACGAAAACTGACAATATTTAGTGCATCGGCGGAATTTTCCAAGTCCATTTACTTTATAGTCAAAGACTAGCTGACGCCTTGTCTGAGAATGCGCCCAGTTTTATAGCTAAACTGAAACCATAAACGTATGGTTTTCTGAAGTTTACTGCTTGGTGCTTTAAATACGAATGTCAGTAAATTATAAATGTAGAGATATACTAGCTGTTCCCGTGCGGCTTCATCCGCATGAAATGCATTGTCTACATTTGTCAAATTATCAATTTCAAATGTCAAAATGACATGACATGACAAACTTTGACAATCTTGCTTCCTTGATGTTGGCAGCAACTTATGGTCTCTTTCCCACATTAGGGTTTTTATCCAATACATTTACCCCCTCAGTTTAATGGCGCGATAATATATAGCCTAAAGCGTGACGTAAGTGTAGGGCTTTTTATTAAAAAAAGAATTGTTCAAAAATGTGCTGTAATTGCTGACATCTTAGGTAACAAAGAAGTGTGTGTTTACGCTTTATTATAATAGTATAGATTGGGGGTTTGTATATCTATAGATTCTTTTCTATATCTATATGTTAGTATATATACATATAAACCCACATAAAAAATTTACAAACGTTGAAAATCTCCCTCTGCCAGGCTGTTATAACCGTGGACATAGTAACAACTAAACGTAAGTACCAAAAATGCGTCTACCAGTCGTCTGGCCGTGCGAGAATACACACAAAAAAAGCAATGCTTGAGTCCTTGAGACATTGAATTTGCATTGAACGCATTCGAACGAGTCATTGTCTTTACATTTTAATATGCCGTCTGTACATTTGTGTTCTAGTCGTATGCGATTGTAAAATATAGTTTCAATTAATATAGCGCGCACACATCTGACCAAATAATCGCACAACTGTCGATTTTCGCAGCTCTTTCAACTGTTTAGTTGACAAGTAAAAAGACCTCCATATAAGCTCCTAAAAAGCGCGACTAAATGGATCGCTTATATGGAGGTATACTTTTGACAGAATATCGTAAAAATTTGTGCGAAAGTTTAGTCAAGATGGCAAACTAGCTGAGTAAACTCGTCAAAAAAGCGGAGTTAACACACCTTATGTCTAGGGAGATTGGGGCTCAAGCGAGATCTCGCGAGTTTTTTACTAACAATACAACGAGATCTCGCCAATTTCGAGATCTCGCGAAATTAGCAGTTTGGTATTAAAGAGTAAAATACATAAAGGGGAGATTTCACTTAGAAAAAGCACATGCAACAATCCTTTAGTGTTGTGGATATCCCTTTGCGATATCGTAATTTTTTTTTATCAGGGTTGTCACCTCAGTGGCTATTGACCCGCTGGCATTATTCATTGGGTTCGTTGACGTGAATGTTAAGAAACGGAAACTGTGTGGGGTCGCCCGCATGTAGACCAGTTTCCGTGTTCAACAATAGTCGATGTTAAGTACAAAGGGATATTAAGACCTCCCTAGTAGTGTTCAAACTATTCTCGCTCAATGAGAAAGAGATACACTATATTTGAAAATAAAAATATGATTTATTTAATAAAAATCCAGTCTAACCGTTGGTTAATTTAACGACCGGATTTTCCAGTCAAAATATTAAGTTACAGTTACTTTTCTGTTAATTTTAAAAACAAGGAACAGTTATGCCCATATGCTATGACTTTTGACGACAATATTAGAAAATAAATAATAGTTTATTTCTATGTTCAAAATATATTGCCCATAAAAATGTGCATTAGCTATCCATGAAACCAATTGAAGTAGCGTTCCATTCGTTTTGGAATTACTCCTATTATTTCCTTCCCCTTTCTCCCACTACAGCGTGGCAATGGCAGTTCGCGAAGCCGTACAAATAAATTTACAACATAGTGTAAATTTTACAAGCGAATATAAACTTTATCGTAGTGGAATAGAGTATAAAATCGTAGTTAATGTTTTGTTGCACGTTGATGAGGTTTTGTGACGTAGTGTACTCAACATCGGATGGGAACATTGTCCTTCGGTAGCCTTGGCTCCTTTTATCGCGATGATTGTAATCAATCAGGGCTGTCATGCGGGTACATTCACATTTTTCTACGTGAAATTGAAATTTATGATACACGACCCTTTTCAATGTTCTTAACTAGCCTTTCAATTTGCACAAAAACTAGTAAATATTAATGTTATTCAATTAAAAATAAAAAAATATTTCTGAACAAAAGTTAGGTTATTAAAAATGACATTTTAAAAACCGTTCGGAAATTTGGCGCGTAAATTACGTTCAAAAATTTATGTGACCCAAATTCAATGTGAACGTTCGGAAATTTCTCTTGACCCATTTCTTGAAGAATGACCACATCCTGCTCTCCTTTAATTCGTTTGCGAAAAAAAAAGAAAGGAGGTCAAAGACCGGGCATCTGGAGCTACTATTGGTCAGCGACAAATGGGCGGCCATTTGCATTATTGTTTAACAGGTTATGATGGAAGGAAAGAATACACAGATAATTAAAAATGATTTGTTGCATGAGGGCGAATGACCCTATTTTGAAATAGTGCGGTTTGAAAATGTCGATAAAATGTGACATTTTGTCAATATCAAATATAATGTTGAAATATGTAGTGATGTTTAAACATAAAGGTCACAAAACTATACCGATTTTTAGTAATTTTTGGTATGTTCAGCTTATTTATCTGACACATGTAGACATTTACGATACATCTAATTACAATTTTTACTAATACTTCAAAACATTATATGAAAGTAATTAATAATGGAGACAGTAAGGTTAAAATTGCAATTTACCGATATCGACATGCATTCATGCCATCACTAAACTTTTAACTTATTTATTTATCGGATTTGCGGATTACAAATAAATCATATTTTATCGATATCGATATGTGGTCCATCACTGTGTCACGTCACCGCGCTGGTAGTGACCTCCGCATCCGGCCGGCCGTGGGAATGGAGCCGATTCCCTCGGGGACAGTCTCCTTTCATATCTAGGCAACTAGTTCTTACACGAATACTAGGGTTGCAGAACTTTTATTTATATTACGAAGAAAAATCTGGAAGCGATAATCAAATTGATTTCTCTGCCATCAAAGATGTTTAAAATTGTAAGCAGAGAATTTCTTACTTAAAAAAAAAGTTTTTTATTTTTATTTTTCATTCCTAATACTGTAGTTACTTTTATTTCATTAAGTACCTTCAAACTATGTTGGTTTATGGAGTGATTTATTTAAAAGAAATAGTGCAACGTAATTAAAAAAATATAAAAAAAACCCGCCGTGTGCGTCCACAAATTAGCTGGTAAGTCTAAAGTTTATTATAAGTTCTACTTGCGAAATTAAAAAGATAACCTAATTGTAAAAACATTTAAGTTTACTTTCCAAATGTTGTAATTTTTAAATTCCTTCTTTACATACTTAAACCGGATTTAAATTTTTGAAATAAATGTTTTACACGTAAGACGTTAGAATTAACAAAGATTTTGTTATGAGATTAATGTTACTTGAGGCTCTATGTAAAAATCTTCACCCCGTGAGTTTTCACCGTCGAAACATGCAACATTTTGTACATTTTATACACGTTTTTGGCAATAAAAACTCCCGTATCCAAAATAGCAATTAAATTAAGATGCAAAATGACGTTGTCATCGAATAATTTATGAAAAATTACGTGCAGCGGTGACTTTGAACTTTAGTCATGAATATTAACAAATTTATATCTACCTACAATAAAATGAGTCTACCCTCATATTGATATGACATAAGGTTGAATATCGATTGAGTTTGTATTGTAGTTTGAATTGATTGTTGGCAATTTGCATGAGGATCGCGATATTGGCCGTAATTGTTTAATGTACTCGACATTTTGGTGTTCAGTGGCGGGTCAGATATGGGCGGTCGGTATTAGGTCGTACGAATAGGCTTATCTTGATGTCAAGAGGTTTGTTGTGATCCTTTGAGAGTTTTTTTCTGTACGAAGATTGGTCTATTGTTACACTATTAGGTAATTTGATGTAGGTCAATGAACTTTTATTGTTGTTATATCAAAGATCACAGACAAAACAGAGTAGCAAAACTATTTACGTAATTACATTCTGTAATGAAACTGGAGTAGATTTACCGACGAGGATATGTAACCCATAAACAAACTTGATTATGACAGGTAACTAATGTGTATTAATGTCAAAAAACTGTCAGAAAATCTTTGTGTAGCAGCTGTTTTAACATTTTTACTCATATAGTTTTACAGTTTCTGACAGAACTAACCAGGGCAGCAGCGTCTCTCACCGGCTTATTTTTGTTCGACTATCCATTGCAATTTTTTTTTTATTTCCCGCCCAATTGTTACTGTTACTCATTTATCTCTTTTTTTCTCTGATACACATGAAACATTCTTGGTGGCCAGTAAGAGTTTGTGCACTCTTTATTCTTCTACCAAATAATTCGAATATATGAAAGAAATGGAAGAGTATTTCCTGTAGAAATATTTTGAGAGGCCCCGTAAAGTTTACTTCCATACGAAATTACTGAGGCACCTCTTATCAGAATGAAAAGTGACCATTGAGTCGAGTTAGCGAGCGTTGTCCCTGATTGTGTCATTTGGCAAGGTTTGTGACCTCAAATGCTGCCGAAATATAGAGATCGTTGAGGTACCACGGGGTTTGAGAGTAGAATTCAGTGATACAAGACAAGAAATATAACCAGTAAACGATTTTGTGTTAAAGTTGTAGTCATCAAACAATTAAAATATGACAAACGTCAAATAAAACCGTTTAATGTTGATCTACAATAGCAGATATTATTGCCGATAGAAGCCATGCTACTTAATTTATCGAAAACATTAAAGCCTAGCTGTTGCCCGTGGCTTCGTCCACGTAATAAAAACATACAGTCTATGTTACTCAGTGATAATGTAGCTTTTTAATAGTTAAAGAATTCTTGAAATCAACCCAGTTGTTTTTGTGTTATTCCAATACATATAAAAATAAATTTTTCCTCTTCATAATATTTTCATCAAATTTTGTTGACATCCGTTCAGCCGTTTCGGCTACAAACTAATAAACATCTATCCAATTTTTCGCATTTATAATATTAGAAGGTTTTTTAACATTATCGTTTGATTGTTTTACAATAAAAATGTCATCATAAATATCCAATATGGCGGTACAACAAATTAAGAATAGAACATGACAAACGTCCGAGGCAAAGGTCATTGCCAGGGTTCCTGGATGCTGTAGTGAATGACCCGAGGATCAAAACATGCAAGTTGAACACAATAAACGCATTGTAACTCAAATACACCGTAATGTAACCAAGTTAACATAATTTCATCTTTTTTACAGGTGTTTTCTTACACTTTACACATTAACATTTATATTACATTCTAATTAAACTTCCTTAACAGTTTAAATAACAATTAAAGTTACATAATGTAAAATACGACTTTCAGTCACATAACCTAAAAATTATTTGATTTTATGTAGATAACCATTTATAAACAAATCTCAATCAATAATAACATTTAAACCATTTAAAATAATTTAAAACAATAAACTAATTTATAGGAATGATTAGTGGCAGAACGGCAATTACTTTTGCCTTGTTAAATATTAAAAAATCAATCTGTCAAATGGTTACCCTACGCGCGTACGCAAGAGTTTTCCCGTGTGTGTTTGGCGTCGATGTGTCTCACATGAAAAGAATATTATCTCCTTTGAGTGCAAGGTGAGTACTGTCAATAAAGGCGCGAAATTTGTCAAGTGACAAAACTTTTTAGTTTATTACCAACCTAATTAGTAGCATAAAAGCGTTCGCACACGATTTTTGTGCAACTAAACAGTTGAATAGGCTGCCAAACAATCGACGATCGCATAACTATGTGCGATAGTTTAGTCAAAAAGCCCGCTTAGCATTTTAAACCCTAAACGATACTTAAAATTTATATAAATAACGATGCAGGAAAACGGCAATTTTTTTTTTTTTATACAAACATATTTTAATCAGGGATTTTCTTGTAATTCTTTTAGTTGACGTCACATCTGCATTGGACAAGATAAGAGTGAATTAACATTTCAAATAGTTACATGTCATCTGCTTACCTCAAAATAAGTCAGTGGTAGTGCCCGCTCATCTTCGCTTGAATGGGTCGACTCGCCCAGTGCAATACCACGACCACACAGAAGACAGTCGTGAAGTGGGAGCAATTCCGCGTACAGTCTAATGAGTGTAGTGCTAGAGGTCCAACTTTAGTCCCTTTTCCTTCCTATCCTTTTTTTCTCATTAAAATAGGATGGAAAGGGAACGTGGATTTGACGGTGGATGAGACGTATAGGAAGGAGAAATATATAAAACTGCCTTAATTATGTTAGTAATTGTATTTTCGTTATTGAAAAAAAACACACCTTCATTAGCGATTTTAGTACACGAGACATGACGTCTGCAGATAAGTGAAAAATGTAGACATAAAAAAACTTCACCAGATAAGTCATAAAGATAGTATTAATAACTACAATTAAAAGTCTGATAAAATGAAAAGAGTGTCTATATATTTTATACTGATTTATAATTTGACACTTATGACTATAGAATAAAGTTCAAATTGTTTTATATAAAGATTCGCGAATACAATGATTCAATCTCTTTTAGAGCGACTGTAAACCCACGCGTATCAGTTCAGTGGCGACTCAGACCATCTCCCAAACGCATCAGTTTGTTGCGGACCGCATTCGGGTACGCGTGTACCGAAAATTAATTACGGTACAGAATTTGCGAATATCGGAAACTTGTACGAAAATTGAAGCGATACTCGTACAATTTGGTGATGTAAATGTGATTAAATTGCCCACTGTAAGTTCTTTGGGCTGTCCGGTTTGTATGTTTTTTTTATAAAGTTTTTAACAATGTTGGATGCTTATCATATATATTTACAAAATAATTTGTTGTCGGTAATGGCATTTTTGCAAATTACCTACCAAATTACACATTTTTGCCAATTTTAATTTTTTAATTTAATTTATAACCCCTATTGTAAAAAGTTTCCTGTCCCAGTTGCATTTTTACTTTTAAATAAATATTTTATGTATATTTTTAGTATCAATATCAATATGAAAAAATACTTGATAATAAAAAATATTTTTTTTTCTTTAAAATTCGTACTGCATTTTACAAAAATACTTTCACGTTTAGTTAACTTAACTTTAACATACAACTTAAAATATGTACTTAAGATAGTTATGTAATGCCATAAATATAAAATCCGATCAGACAATTTAAATTAAACTACGGTAAAAACTAAAAAAAAAAAAACAGTGATACATAGATACTTACATCACTAAAGAACTTACAGGCGATTACTAAAATTTAAATATGTAACTCCATTCTTCCTCTATTCTTTCCTTGTAAATTCTTCTATTTCCTTTTTTGACTATCAAATTATAAGCGGTAATTACGATACGTATTTAAGATTCGTTGCAGTATTAGGTCGTTAAAGCGTCTATGCGACCATTTTAACAATTAAAAATAGGTGGTTGTAATTTCTATATACCCCTTTGAATGACGGGTGTAATAGTTTTTTACACTTAACTATATCATAACTTCAATTATAAACATTACTAGCATAGTAAAGTATTTTAAAAATATATGGAGCTTTAGAAAAAAGTTAAGCTATAAGTATGTATGTTAAGAAATAAGTTAAAAGCAGAAATTATTAAAAAAGTCCAATCTTTCTTAGGAGATTACTTATTCATATATAACTCTTAGTTCTTAGTTTTCGAAATAAAGTTGGGAAAAATGCGCCTGCGCTTCCGTCGGGAAAAGTAAATGTTACCAATGGTCGTCGCTAAAAGGGGGTAGTTGATGATTTTGGTTGGTTGGTTTTCGTGGAAATCTTATTAAATAGATTACATATATGATACTTTTTAAATCTGTGTTAAATTACCGTTGACTTTCTGTATACAGCATGTAAAAAATCTATCCATAACTTTTGCATTTAAAGGGAGATTTAAAGGGTACCAGATTTATATAATAAATAAATAGTAACTAATATAAGATAGTAAATAGGGAAATATGCCGTTTAATATTGACATTTAAAGCCTTTTAGGTGACATATAATGTCCATGTCAATGCGCGCCTAAACAATAGATTATTTTATACTAGTTGTCGCCTACAACTCCGTCCGCGTGGAATTAAAAAAGTAAGTAGCCTATGTATTCTTCCACACTATCCTCTACATCTGTACCAAATTTCATAGAAAACCGTGAAGCCGTTTAGGCTACAAACTCTAACAAACATCCATCTAAACTTTCGCATTTGTAATATTATTATGATTGTGATCGTAGGTTAAATTTGACTCCAATCAATTAAAAAAAATTAACTAAGCAATAGCAAAACATAATCTTGAATTGTTGAGTTGGTTAAAAACATTTTTGATGTAATTTACCGACTGATCCATTATTTACTTTTAGAATGCGAAATATTCAGGTTATGTACAAGAACACAATTTTTTATTCAACACTGAAAATAAATTGAGCACATTTTACATTCGGAAAGAATTTTATTAAGAGATGTACGAGGAAAGAAACGCAAGGCCGTCGTGTACATTGAGTGACGGATAACGACCCAGGGGAGCTGAAGATTGGGTCGTTTTGGACGTCACAACGCGTCCGCTGTTACAAAAATGTTGATCTCGAATAAAACAAACGAATTGTATCAGGCATGTAGTGTCGAATGTTATTCTAGTCCTCTTCCAAGATTGTCTTATGTCAACGGGGGATGAGACCTATGGGAAAGAGAAATATCGTAGTATAGTATTCCCATCGATTCATAGATAAGGTAGACATCTGGAATTATTTTAATCTTTGGCAGATGTCTTAGCGAAATCCGGTGACCATTTGCTGGTTTGCTATCTACTATTTAATTAAATAAATTATTAAATGTACATACAATTTGTAATAATTGTGTGTAATAATATATTCCAATGATTCATTATTGAGAAAGAAAGGCCACTATTATGTCGCAGCCAGACATAACTGGCCAATTAAGATATAAACAAAGAAGTAAATCGGCCATAGACTAGAGAGATCGAGACGCGAAACAAACACACATTGTGGCTGTACTTGCTTTATCAATTACGTAAACAAAAATACGAAAGCATGTAACACAGTGTGGTGAAAGCGATTCGGAACTATACTCAAGCGATAATAATTTTTATTGTCAAATTCACTCAGGAAACTGTTTTGATTAGCGTAAATCGATGTGCTACAGTTTCGCTTCTTGCTGTTATAGTTGTGTGTTGCAGGTTTAACATTTGTTGCGGACACAATGATGTCATATAATGATAACTCCGCCGAATTAACCTACCTTCGCATATCGTTGTTGTGTGCGTAGGTCATGTCCATTTGGTATTTTTTTCAATTGTAAACGTAGAATTAACAATGTTGAGACACACCTGTACGGTAGTTTATTTTGTTACTTAGATATCGTGTATTACCTGCACGGATTGAAGGCTACGCCGCGTAGCGTGACGTAGCAATAAGCTAAGCCTACAATCTAAGCTTACTGCTACCTTTCCAGTTCTTATTATTGAAAAATGGGTTAGTGTTAACTAGATAATCTTTTAGATTTCAAATTATTGTTCTAATATATCCTTATAAAAACTTTCTAAAAGTAATACGTAATAAAAGAATTATCTAGAATGATTCAGAGCTTACAATTCTTGTTTACCACAGTGAGTAATGAATCATTGTGTTTACTGATTCACGACGAAATGAATCTCTCAATTATTATGTTATTTGTATGGTCAATTGTCTTTATAAAAGTTCTTTCTTTTTCTTATTATAAGACCAACTTTCGCCCGCGACTCTTTCCGCGTGGAATTAATAAAAAGAAAAATAAGTAGCCTACGTGTTCTTCTAGACTATTCTCTACATTATGCCAAATTTCGTCTAAATTCCGTTTACCAGTTTAGGCTAGAAACTCTAACAAATATCCATCTTTCTAAACATTCGCATTTAAATCATTAGTGAGATAAAATAATTTTACGCTCTCTTGCTCGTTGATAATCTATTTTGCTTCGCTTCTTTTACTTATTCCTTCCTTATAATTATATCCATACTATTGTAATAAAGCGTAAACACACCCTACGTTGTGGTGTAAGATGTCAGCCATCACAGTATGTCAATAATTCGTTCTTTAATAAAAAGCCCTACACTAACGTCACGCTTTAGGCTATAAATTTTAACATTAAATTTAGGTCGTAAATAAATTGGATAAAAACCCTAATGTGGAAAAGGTGAAATAAGCTACAAGTTCCCAACATCAAGGAAGTAGGACTGCTATGGTTTGTCATCATGTCATGTCATTTTGACATTTGCTATTGATAAGTTGACAAATGTAAAGAATGAAATAAAATTTTCATAATTTCATGCGGTTGAAGTCGCACGGGACCAGCTAGTTCTTAATAAATATACCTTAACGCAGTCTTTAAGCCGCCACATTGTGCATAGCGATTTGTGACAATATTACGGTTAACAAAGGGCAACAACAGACTTTTTTTGTTAAAAGCTTTTAATAATTGCATGTAAACTGTTATATATTATATGTCCGTGTTACGTATATAACCACATATTAAATACGTAATTGTATTATTGTCAGCTTATGTAAGTCCCTACCGAAAGGTTCAAATCTGGTTGAGGGTCAATACAATTGTTGGTATTGGTTACATAAATCTTATTTTGCAGATATTTACATACATACATTACAACCTTCGCCGTAATTTAAGATTATTTAATACGGAAGTATCCGATTTCTTCAATTATCCACAACCGAAAATAAATGCAGGGAATTCAGAACGAATGCATCGCTTATTCAGTTACGAAAATAAAAAACTTTGAATGTAAAACAACTTAATTGGACAATAACCAGATATTTCTTCTGGGTTATAGCTCTGTTCAATTGTAAACAGCCGACGAAAGATACGTACACACACGAATTATTGTCCATAAATTACGATCGGTAAGATTTTTTAAATAGTTCAACGTAGGAAATTACTTCATACAGGCTACAGGTGGGTGTTGACCTTCGGAGTTGGATGAACCAACTTGTTATTTTTAAACGAACACCTGAGGCCGGTAAAAGAAATTTTTGTTATATCTGTAATTCTCAAGATTATCTATGACATTGTTAAAATTATATACAAACGATATTTCATGAAAGTTACTAAACAATTATAACAATAACAAGATCAATAGTTACAATGAAATCGATCCGTTGTCGCAGTTTTAATAGTCGTTAGCGCCCGCATTCGTTAGGCGATAGTTATTTTTCTTGCCAGGCTTGTCAACTGGAATTATTCCCAACCGTCACCCCGCTCTATCCCCACATGAGAATAAAAAGTTTCATCTGTCACACCTTTAGTCCCACTATCACCACTAAGGTGACAGATGGAACCGTTATGAAATAAAATAAGTTCCAACCGTCCCCTCGTCGCAAAAGTTGGGGCGGATGATTTTTTTTCTCATCTGTTCCCACGTGGGGACAGAGCGGGGTGACGGTTGGGAATAATCCATCAACTAAGACCACGCACGAAGCTTGCTTAACATCATCGCCTTAATTTACCCTACTCACGTAGCGCGTGCCGGTATATTATCCTCCGCATAACTATCGTCCGTCATCTCAGTCACCATTCCCTTCTTGATCATGTCACCTTTCACGCAATCCAACCATCTCTTTCTAAGTCTACCTTTACCAGAGTAACCCTCCACGCTTGCTATTCAAGATTGTCAAGTCGTAAACCTCTATGCCTGGACACCTCGCATATACAACGATGGAATCATCGAATAGTGTAACTACACCCTTAAATTGGTCCAAACGACTCATGGTTTTAAAATTTCATCCACTGGTCTAATTTCGGACTTCTGTCACAAAACAAGGGTTTTTTATACATCAACAAAAACACTAATTAACTATTACAATGGACTTTTGCACTAATTCAGTTTTTTTCTTCTTTTCAGATGTCAGCGGGGGATCTGCGATAATTGATCACTTAAATGTCACACATAGTTTTTTTAATTATTCTTCACACGTGTTAAAACTACGTTCGTTATTAATCCAAATTAATAAAGAGTATTTTAAAAGGAGTAAATAACATTTTAGATATTTAAAAAAAATGCATTTCTTATTAAAAAGTGGCGGGAAATATTGTTTAATTATTTATAATCTGTGACACATTTTAAAACTGCGTTCATGATCAATATGTCATGTCATGATGAATATGTCATTTAAAAAATACAATGAGTAAAATTAACGTTTAGATATTGCATTTCTTATCAAAAATTGGCGGGAAAACATTGTTTATTTATTTATAATCTGTAATAAAAATCATTAGTTGTCATTAAATAATTCTATGAATGCGTGATTCGGAAAAAACTTTCAACACATTGTGTTGTTATTTTAGACACACTGCACGTGTACAATTAGTATTTTTGGCACATGTCAACTTTTTTTCGGCCACTGCAATGAACGTTTATATTCAACAATTTGGCAGGATTTTGTTGAACTATAAAACAACAATTTACTCTTGCACACTTCCCTAAGTGATAGTTTTATGTGTCGAAAAGTCGTTTCGTTGCACGCAAAAGAAACATACTTTATTAACGCATTAGTTCCTATAATAGGCTTAGGTATTTTAAATTTACCTATTTTAGTAACATTCATGGTATGTATGAAAGGGTATGCATGGAGAATATAGTGCTCTAAGTGGCGGCTTAAAGTTACTTTATTTCTAAAAGGAGAAAGGTGATGGATATGGTTATATCATGGTGGTATTAAAATAGTGAAATTTGAAATACTTTATTGTATAAACATGCAAATAGTACTTATTTATATGTAACGATAGTGTGACAACGACAATAATATTGTTGCAAATTGACCGTTTTTTATATCGTAAATTAAACAACAATAAGTTTTTTCGGTGATTTTGAGGTTATGATGCTACGTAATTTGCGTGCGGTGTTAGGCATTTGTTTTTTTTTCGCCGAATCGTTCGCTAAATCGCTATCAGTTCGTGAATAAATGTCGTTTAGTATATTTAGGTCAAGGTCACACGTCTACGCACTTCCCGATAGTAACTAGTAACAAGCGTTATTTTTGAACTCGGTATGCGCAACATTTTGTTTTGTTTTCATTTAAACGCGTGTTTGTGATTTATTTTACATCTAAAATTGTACCTGGCTGTATATTGTTGTTCTTAATTTAAATATTTTAAAACGTTATGAATTTACAAGATAAAGTAGCGTTTAAAATCGAATCTGGCTTTACATTAACGCTATTGTCTTGCTCTTTATTCATTTTTTTAATCATTGAAGATTATTGTTAATAGAGTTGTGCATTGTTTTTTTTTGCATTCAGATACGCGACGGCACAGTCACTTCAAAGGTCTTAAGGTGATCAACTTCCGGTTCACCAGTAAGGTGCTCCAGAATGAGGTGGACGAGGCGTTCCTCAACATCCACGTTCAGGAGTTGGAGCAGAGGCTGAACGTGACCTTGGGGCCGGAGGAATTTTTCTCAATAGGATTACAAGTGAATAGGGTGACGAGGAATAGTCAGGGTAGCAAGGCCTCCGTGCCTTACACGGAGAGCTCGATAAAGATGTCCAGAAAAGAACTGAAGGTCGGGAGATGGGTGAAGCTGAACGTGACCACGATGGTGGCGGAATTCTTCAGGCTGCCGAGGGAGAACCTAGCGATAGTTGTGAGAGTACAAGACTCGAAGAATAGGATGAGCTTAGTTGTACCACATCCGAGCTCTGAATCAAATAATGCTTTGGTAAGTTATCTAATCGTTATTAGTTTATTTTGGTGTCGATCCGCCGCGACTTTGTCATTTGATACAAACAATTTTCTTGATATTATTACGTGAAAGTATTTTTGTTAACAAATTACGTTTAATTGGTTAATTCTTTATAAGGTCTTTACCTCAATGAATATCAGAAAAATAGATTTTAATTAGTGAAAAAAATTTTGAAAATGACCCAGTAGTTTTTGAGTTATATAAATACATACAAAAAATGTATTATTAGTAAAATTTAAAATACAATTTAAGAGCGTTTGTTTACATTATTTTTTAAGCCATATTAATGAATTTAGACCAGATTGCTATTTTAAAAAGTTTATCGTTTGCTCATTTCTTGCATAACATAATATTTCAGTTCTTCTTTCCGCGAAATAACAATCACATATGTTGCTATAAATAAAATTAAAATAATACAAGATATCTTATCAAGTTATTGTTTTAAATGTGTATCCGGGTTCGCGGATAATACCTAGTAATATTCACAGAATGAATATTGACAAAAGGTAAAACTTAGTACTACACTTTAAACAAATTATTTTCACGTAATGTTATTCAACAAATTTATATTGCTTATTGATGTTTGTCCAATTTATGTCGACAGAAATATTATCTATACTAATATGATAAAGAGGAAAGATTTATATTTTTGTATGTATTGAAATAACTCAAAAACTACTGGGGCAAATTCAAAAATTCCTTCTTTTTTTACTTTACGCCGGTGAGGTCGTGAGCAACAGTAAATGCCTAACATTTTTTACAGTTAAAATTTCAGTTAAATCTACCAGAACAAAGGGTGTGCGGTTTTGAAATAAATGATAATGCCG
Organism: Papilio polytes; assembly: GCF_000836215.1. Lineage (NCBI taxonomy): Eukaryota > Metazoa > Arthropoda > Insecta > Lepidoptera > Papilionidae > Papilio > Papilio polytes. The sequence goes on along the minus strand of NW_013525035.1, from coordinate 1,625,754 downwards.
ATTATTCTCGCTTGATATTTGCATAGTAACAAATTAATACATACAGTGGTCGATTGTGTCCAAGTTATCATAAATCGTTAAAATTTTTACTACAACGATTATCTTGTTGACCTAATTCTTGTTAAGATGCGTATGATATTCTTAAGATAAATAAATAATTTAAAGACGACATAACTAAGTGTTCATTTTAATTTCTTTATCATGGGAAAACCTAACTAGTATTAATTATTATTAAATAACCTATATATGTAGTTATCGATTATGGTTTTGTTATTGTGCTTATCAGAGAAGATGATTTCCAATAAAAAAGTATAGTCCAATTGTTGCTTAGTCCAGTTCTAAATTTGTAAAACTTTTGTGAAACTAATCATTTTCTATCTATACTTCTATACCTATTAAGAGGGAAGTTTTGTATTTTTGTATGTATTGGAATAACTCAAAAACTACTGGGGTGATTTTAAATTTTTTTCACCGTTAAATAGGTAATATGTATATCTGTAAGTAACATAAGCTATATTTTATATTGATTTTTAATTTCACGCGTGCGAAGTCTCCGGCAACAGTTGGTTATTAATAAAAATATTTGTTACAGATGCCATACATAGAAGTAAGTCTTAGAGACAATTCACACAAACGGACGAGAAGAACGATAGGCATGGACTGCACTGAGAATTCTAAAGAAGTTCGCTGCTGTCGGTACCCGCTGTCTGTTAACTTCGAGGAGTTCGGTTGGGACTGGATAATAGCTCCTAAACAGTATGATGCTAACTACTGCAGCGGCGAATGCCCTTACAGCTTCCTCCAGAAGTATCCCCATACACATTTAGTCCATTTAGTAACGCCCCAAGGCAGCGGTGGGCCCTGCTGTGCTCCTCGCAAGATGAGCAGCATTTCTATGTTATATTTTGATGACGATCTTAATATAATCTATGGTACGATACCTGGTATGGTCGTCGAAAGCTGTGGATGTTCATAGCACCTATACAGAAATAGCTCCAAATGGCTAAGATTAAAAAAATACATTTTGTTATCTGCCTGTTTATTCTATGTTAATTGTCGCATTCTTGCATAGTCTGTTCTGTTTGTCAAAAACAAAATGGTCGACTTTTAGCGCCAAAACGAACATAACCTCAACTTCAAAATTGAAGTGTCGACATTTTTTTATAGTACACCGTATTGTTGATATTTACTCTGTTTTATTTTATGTTTGTATAAATAAGACAATTTACTAAATTGTAATAATTACAAGTTTTGTATTTGTGTCTATAAAACGAATTGTTTACAAGTATCAACAGTTTTAGCCATTTGGAGCGTAGTGTTGTGTATTGCTGTTTAGTTGAAGACTGCGAACCCTAGTGATGTGTGCCGTGAGTGTATATTTTATACGTTTTATATATCTAGATATTAATAAAACCCTCATTCTGTAGCTTTAAGACAATCGGTAAGTAATACGACTGTTTGAAATTTACAGAATAAGCGGCATTTTAAGGTTATGACAAAATAATTTATCCCTTCACTATGTAAGGTACTTATTTATCATTTGAATACCTTACCAATTTTTCCGTTTCTTTTTACGCATCGTTAGAAGTCAGAAGTCAATTTTTTTTCATATTTATGTACTTTTTTATCTGTGTTCATGACATAGGGGTGCCCACTTCCTAAATAATCGAAAAATTTAAAATGTTCCAAGTAAATAAGTACAGTGTTGCTATATTTAACCGTAAAATAACCATTTATATTTATACTAAGCTAAATAACTCGTCAATTATTCGCTGTAAAGTACGTATAGGTATTTAAAATCAATAAATTCTCCTTTAATAGGTAATTGACCTCTGACTTCATTGTGCTAGTGATAAAAATGAAATCAAACTTGACTCGATGCACTGTCAATCTTTTTATGCAACAATAACAAATGTATCTCGCTTTTAAAATGATATAAATACAACGAATCGTATCTCAAAATGGCATTTATACTTTCAGAAATAAGTCTTAAATTCTAAGAGTCTAGGTAACCTATAATATAAATAAGTGAAACTTTCGTAGGCACAAATTATCTCTTTTATTTTAATTATTGGTCTTTTATTTAAATGATAATGTATTTTTAGCAAGTTTTGTGCCGTGATTTTTGACCCGGCCGGCATAAGTGAAATTAAATTATGCATAAACGCCTACTTTTGGTGTCTTTTTCCATGTACCCATGTAGATTAAAAAGCGCCTCTTACTAGGCTTGACATCCTTGTTTGACTATATATAAGTTTTTTCACAGCATAGAGTTGACATGTAACAAATTTTACTCTATTTCATATCTTTAGCAATCCATAATAATTATTATTTAAATGTAGTTGGAACATTCTTGTGCCAGACTTCATTAATATTAATAGGCGTATTGTCTTTGTTAATACGTTTGACAAAAAGAACAATAAATGGAATTTGAGATCCAATCTTTACCTTTGGCTCGTTGATATTGTTTTACATGTAGATTTGAATATGATTTTTTAACGATACGGTCTTTAACATTTATGTATTTAGTAAGTTTGAAATAGGAATGTTCGTACATCTGTCAAAAATGGCGGGAAAATAGATTTTGTATAAAAAAAAAATTTTCAGTTCGAAGTTATATATTTGTGCCTAAGAGATTGCATTTGTCTATATTAAATTTTTAGCAGTACCTTGCAGTTTTAAAATACAGGACTCGATGTTTTCAATTGATATAAGTAGTTATTATGAATTTCTATAAACAATGTAGTTGTGAGATTTTTCTTAGACATTTTTTGGATCTCGTTCAAAATTATTCTATGTTTTTTAGAAGAAAAAATCTTTAAAGGACATTTCTTTTTAGTTCTTTTTAGCGGGTAGTGCTTAAAGTCTTTTAATTAATCAAAGAATAATCGACTCTGTACCTACCCATTATTTTATTTTAGGAATAAATAACGTATTATTTGGAAGTGATTTAAATGTTTTTTTTAATGTTTCGTAATTTAAGGTTTAGAAAAATTTTCGTCGATAGAATTTTCAAAAATTAGATCTCATTTTTGGGCAACTGTTTTTTTTTTCGTGTGCCTTTACAAAGATCTCCCTTTGCTTTTGGATATCGATTTTTATAAAGAATTATACAAAATTTTTAGCGTTAAGTGAATTTCTCTTACTATAATTCTCGAAGATTGTCAAAATTTTTTAAACTAACATTCACGTGTCATTAAAATGTATGAAATAAATTTTCAAATCATAATTCTTATTTGTTTTATTCGTGTGACCTACATTCCTTGGTTGAAAATATGATGATTTGATCCAACTTACCTAGAGGTAACGAATAGATCGGAAGTTGCTTCGTGGGGGCGTTAGAGTGCTCTAAAGTTTGCAAATTATTTCACATTCAAATATTTTATTCAAATATTCATTCATCTATGGTTTTAATAAACCATAGTTTTTTTGTATTTGTGTCTTCATATTTTTATGTTACTTTTGCCATCAAATCATGAGGGCTGGGCAACTTCGAATATATCATATTTTGCAAACACCTGTAGCAAATTTTAAAAACAAAACGTTAACTGATAGTTCCGCAGAATTTAAATTTAAAAAAAATACCGTTTTGAACCAAAACCGTTCGCAAAATTAAAAATTAAACAGAGACCAAAAATATTTCAAATAAAATTGTCTACCTGAGAAAAAAACTAAACAGTAATTGTTTTGATTCGAGTTTTCGAGCCCCTCTGATTTGATGAAAAAGGTTTGTTCCATAAAAGGATGTAGTTTAACAAACAGAAACTATGGTTTCAATATGAATAAAATTTGTTTAGCCAACTTTAGAGCCCTCTAGCGTCCAAATAAAGCAACTTTGTGTAAAGGTAAGTTCAAATCGCCATATTTTAGACCAAGGATTCTATGGTAGTCAATTGTGCACGTCGTTCCCAGAACACCCTGTAATTCAATATAGGTATAAAAAAAACAAATTCAATTTGCGGCGGTCCTCTGAGAACAGCCACTCTTTATTTATATAAACTTTAAATTATTTACACATTTTGCTTGTCCTACTTTACATTAATATACTCGTCAACGCTCTTTTAAAAATACAATCAAAACTTAAAAAGAAAAACATTATGTAACATAAATACAGGTGACAATATACAAAATACATATTTAAAAGTGGGAAAAAATTGTCAGACTAGTTTATACCAATTACAAAAAATAACCGTCCCACGATTTTTTTTTAATTTTTTCTACCTTAATATTAAAGGTATACCTGGTCACAGAAATTTAATAATAAAAAAACGGTCGTTAATTTTAAATTTTTTAAACATTCCAGTCTAATCATATTGCTTCGACGATCCCAAAAATTACGACAAAAGAATCAAATCATTTTATTGTACTTTTATCAATTCTAAGAAACAATTCCTTATATTTATTGAAGGCTTTCACTGGAAATTAAATATATATCACAAACAAAAAATCGCTTTACAATGTCAAATTTACAAAAAACTTCATTATTAATGCTATGTCTACAAAAAATCTAACTGTTTATAAACACATGGAAATTTTAAGAATACAAAATGCTCATTCAAATGTATACAAAATGAAAAAGTTTTTTTTTTAATAATTGTATACATCAACTACCAAAAGTTAAGTATAAAATCAACATTTAATCTGTTATTTCATTAAAATTAAATCTACTTATGTAGAAATAATATCGAATTTTTTTATCATATCATTTTTTTAAGTAAAACTTTTTAAACGCTAAGTTCTAAAGTACAGGAAAGTGCACAACATCAAGGAGTGTCAGTCTATAATAGGTTGGATGGATTTCTTTAAAACGTTTCCAAGGTAAAAAGAAAAGCCTTTAGCTGAGGTAACCCTTTGTTGAAGGACCTTTAGCTGAGGTAACCCTTTGTTAAAGGACCTTTAGCTGAGGTAAACCTTTGTTGAAGGACCTTTAGCCGAGGTAACCCTTTGTTGAAGGACCTTTAGCTGAGGTAACCCTTTGTTGAAGGACCCTTAGCTGAGGTAAACCTTTGTTGAAGGACCTTTAGCTGAGGTAAACCTTTGTTGAAGGACCTTTAGCTGAGGTAAACCTTTGTTGAAGGACCCTTAGCTGAGGTAAACCTTTGTTGAAGGACCTTTAGCCGAAGTAAACCTTTGTTGAAGGGCCCTTAGCTGAGGTAAACCTTTGTTGAAGGACCTTTAGCCGAAGTAAACCTTTGTTCAAGGACCTTTAGCTGAGGTAAACCTTTGTTGAAGGACCTTTAGTTGAGGTAAACCTTTGTTGAAGGACCTTTAGCTGAGGTAAACCTTTGTTGAAGGACCTTTAGCTGAGGTAAACCTTTGTTGAAGGACCTTTAGCTGAAGTAACCCTTTGTTGAAGGACCTTTAGCCGAGGTAACCCTTTGTTGAAGGACCTTCAGCTGAGGTAAACCTTTGTTGAAGGACCTTTAGCTGAGGTAACCCTTTGTTGAAGGACCTTTAGCTGAGGTAAACCTTTGTTGTAGGACCTTTAGCTGAGGTAAACCTTTGTTGAAGGACCTTTAGCTGAGAGGGCCTAAGCCGAGGGACAGCCGAGGTTTTGCGGGGTGCCCAGCGTATTGTATGGCAGTGTACAAGAGCACGAACAGAGGTCTAATCTAAAGCAATAAATGATACATCACAGATCATTAAAAACTACAATAACGAGAAATGCAATACACTGTGGAAATGTCGTAAGTAACGGAGAGTTAAACAATACACCTTTATTTATGGTAATTAAATGATTTTAAGTAAAATAAATTTTGAAATCCATACTTTTTGCATTTTTATTTTATATTTTTCTAAAATTTGTAAATGTAATTAATTTTAGATCTTTTAGTTACCTAATAAAGTTAAAAATATTTTTTCACTCATTAATTAAAACGCGCTGTTTGTTCCTAAAGGTCCTACTTGTTTAATTCTCCGTCCAAACAGAACCGAAAGGTTTCTCAGTAGAAATAGTAAGGTCACACCGGAAGTACATTCACTAGGACACTAAACGCTAAAAGTATATACAAATTGCTATTACATCGCAGAATAACGTCGCAACACTGAAACTTGAGCCGTTACTTTAAATAGGATCACAGTGGAGAAAGTGATTTAATTTTAAGTTTTACATCTAACCGTCTATAAATATAAATATTTTAAAGTCCACGTTATGGCAAGTTTCTACATAAAATGCTATCACTTAAAAACCTGTCCACTAAGACGATTCTACGTCCATAGAAAATCGGAGATATCTGTACAAAGTCTTTGAAAGCGAAATAACGGATTACGTCATTCATGAGATTCAGAAACTAGGCTGGGAGACGGTCCTCGGGTTGCCGGATTGTGGCTGGTACACGTCGTAGGAGTTGTGAGGCTCGAGGTGACAGACCACGTTATTCTCTCCATTAAGCACAGCCGCCAGCGCTCTCATATTGTTCTCCTGGGGCTGGTGGTAAGGATGGACCAGTCTCCCGCTCTCGTACGCATGTCTATCATACCCCCTATCCAAGGTATCCCATTTCCCGTACTTTCCATAATGCTCCTGTTCATGATGATGTCTATCTCCAGGACTGTACGATATCAAAGGCCGATGGTCTCCGAAGAATTTAGACGAGGACGAGCCATGGTGTCCCGGGTTTTGTCGGCAGTTGTCGGGGCCAGAGTTATCGTCCGACATATCGGACATCAAAGTCTCGTTTCTCTCGATCTCCTCGTAGACAGGATCGTCCTGTATCACTCTGAACTCCTGTTCGGATCCACGTCGATACATTCTGCCTTGTTGCGAAGCTATCTCTGAGTAGGTGTGGTTAACACCTTGACTGCCGTGGTGGTGTTTACGTCGATCGTCCTTGTAGTGCTTGCGGAAAATCATTTCCTGGCTGCCGGGCGAGTGTTGAGACATGTAAACATGTGGATTTCTGAAATCCTGGTTGTAGCTTCTGGTGGTGTTGTACCCTTGAGGGTGGTGCAAGGGACTATCTTCGTCTTTGACATGCCGGGGGGAGGCGGGGGCGAGCGGGGCGAGGGGCGCCTCGCATTCGTAAGGGCTGTGAATGTGGTTTTGCTGCAGTTGGCGTGTTAGTGTGTCGTGATGCGGTAAAGTCGATGTGTTCCCCGCGTGGTGCTTAGAAGAAGTGTTCTGGAATACCAAATATTTACATTAGTTGTTTGTATAGAAATCCTGATAAGTTCGATCACAACTGGTTAATATTTAAACTTCAAGTTAAAAGGCTAAATCTAACGTTAAATTTTCTTTCTAAGTGCAAATCGAGTACTATTTAAAAGTAACAAAATAGGTTAGGTTAGGATTTTATTAATGGAACACTATAACGTCTAATGTTGTGATCGAACACGACTTTTAAAAAATATGATATTAATATCAAAATACACGCACATCTAAGATGAATGATACAGCTCAGTTCATATGTCATTGTTTAGAGTGAGACAAAAATACACGCATACTAAAGCTAATGATAAACGTCGCAAACAATTTAAATTACAGATTTCACCGACTGATCGTGTACGCTGCCCAATTGCAAGATGCCTAGGCAACGAACGAATTGAATCACAAAGTGACACTGAAGTCGGCGATACTGTGTAAAGTCAGCGATGCTTTGTAAAGTCGGCGACAGTTTGTAAAGTCGGCGATACTTAGTAAGATTGTTGATACTTTGACAAATCGTTACTAAAACGATTTGATCGCCAATCTGTGCAATAATTCTTTCCATATTGATAGTTCGATTGACAGATTCCTACTCGTTTCTAAGCTCAAGGAAAACCTAGATGACCATAGAAATGTATGGTCGATTGTTCATGCTTATTATTATCAAAGTATGAAGTGAATAGATAAAAGATGTGGGATGGGCTAGTATGTACAGTAAAGTGCAATTTAAAAATGAATCATGCAAAACACTATGTTTAGTTTTCATGCAATTATGAACTTTATTTACACTTTAGTAAGATCTCTATTCGTATTACTTATATAGCCACCACCTAAGAAAAGTTCAATACAGTAAAATATTAATTACATTCGTAAAATAACAAATACATAGCGAAATACACATTTAACGTTTTATAAGACTTTAATAATGACTATAGTGAAGATTGAAAAATAATTATGTATTTAAAAATGCTCTTATCAACTAGCATTAAATATAAAAAAAACATTCCGTTTATTAACAAGGAATCACTTTAAATCTATGATTTATTAACTTCATACACAAATAGTACATTTGGTCACGATAAACAAATTATTTATTATAATGTTAGTTCGTAATCGACGCACACAATCTTTAATTCGACGTTAAAATGAAAAATTGGGCATTAAATTTTCTATAAGAGATCTCACTAAAGCTGCTAAGTCACTCTAGTAGTGTCCACACAAGCAAGCCCTCCCTCACCTTCCATACATTGCCCCCGATCGTGTTGGCCATTAACGCCCACTCGTTGGCGCCAATCGAGGCCGCCATCTTGTTGGAGAAACAAGATGGCGACCGCGATCTTACATTCTGGTAATCGTTAGGCACTTCTATATTATTCCTGTAGCTATGCATTGACGCAATGCTCTGTGAGTGCGAGGCGCTGTGAGGTATTTGCGGCGTGGCCACGCGGGCCGACCTGGCGTCGTCATTGGGCACGTATATTGGCGCTGTCGGCCTGATATTCCATCTTGATTCCGGTTGTATGTTGTAACTCTGTTTGTAGGTAAAAATAACGGTTTTAACCTAAGTTTTTAAGGTGATGTTTGTGATTTGGTCAAAGAAATCACTGAATATGGGCTTTGTAATTTTATATATAGTATATTTAAGCGTATATACGTATATCTACTTAAATAGACATAATAGACCCAACCATCGACAACCTGAAAAGTTTTTTAAAAAGAGAGATCACAGGAGATCAATTAAAAATTGTCTACTTCGATAGAATACGCATCACATTAATTATAGATAGGATTTGTTTTGCAATGTTCAAAGTTATTAGTTATAAAATGCAATACTAATTTTAAACCACCACACCACGAATTAAAGTACCCTTGTTAGTATTAAAGGAAAAAAAGCGTTAAAATTGTTAAAAAAGACCAAAAAAAAAAGACAACTTACCGTTAAAAACAATATCGAAACATAAAAACTTCTTTACTAAAGTAATCATGTTACCTAGACTTCAAAATAAACATTTTAAAATCAAATAAATTTACAGACTGTTAGTAACACGGCGACACAAAACAATTTTAAAATATAGACAAATAAAATGAGCTGTTCAAGATCAATTAGTTACATTGAAAAAAGCTTGAAGTGGTGTATTTTGGTGGTATTTAAACGATTCTTAATTTATGACCATCCTATCTCAATTAATGCGACACGTACCTTGTTGGACGTTTTGCCGATATCCTGGCGGGTATCTCCCACTACCCTGGTTGAGGGGACCTCTTAAATGTGTCATTGCGGCGGGTGGTTCCCTTTCAGGCATGTTATGGGAGAAATTAGCCCCCGTGGCGTTTAAAGTGGGGCCAAAGTTGGAAGAAGTACCGAAACTCTGATTCTCCTGGGAGTTTCTCCGATTTCTATGAGGATGGTAGTTGTGAGCGGCGGCCGCGGCGGCCAGAGAGGCGACCGCCGCGTTATTTATAACGTTGTTGTTATTGTGGTTGTTGTTGTTGACAACAACGTTTAAAGTGTTGATGACGAGGTTGTTGGTTGTTGAAGCGGCCACCGAAGTGTTTGTTGAACTCTGTTTAAACGTAATTTGGGTGTCCAATCACTTATAGAAATAAATATCCTAGCTTAGTACTAAATAGGCTTGGTATAACATTAAACCCCCATATTTTAAAATTATTTAAAGATGAATTCAAACTATTACAACCAGATGGTTGTTTTTTTTTAATCTACAATAGATAAAATATTCCCTAGTATATTGTATGGGGCAAAAGCGATGTACAAGTTAATAAGCATGACGCATGTTGAAAAAATGTACCCTCCACCAGCATGTTATCATGCAAGATACTTCAAATCTATCATAATATACGTAAAATTATAATAAATCAAATCCAACGGTAGCTTAAATTGGTAATGAATTGTTTTTAACTCATCACCATCACCATCACCATCATCATCATCATCATCATCATCATCATCATCTAATCAACTCACTATGCCACCCCCTGGAGCTTGGAGCCTGTTACTTATCAAATTCGAGTTAGTTATTTGTAGACATAAAAACTGTTAAAATGCCATTTGGGATAAATAATGCCCCATAGACAAGTTCAATGTTAATATAGCGTTTATTTAAATGTACTATGAAATAAAGAATTATAATATTTAACTCCAAAGAATTGAATAAACCTTTGTTAAGATTTTCATCACAATGGAGAACTAAAAATTTTCTACTATAGTCTGCGCGAACACGAGAGTCTGTACATTTACTTGTTATCTCCCATCTCTATCGCTCCTATGTAAATATTAAACGTCTCATTCGCACAATGACCACCGTCTTAAGGGATTGTAAACCTTTTAATAAGTAAACTTACAATTGTTGTTCAAGTTTCTTAAGGTACTTGTAATGAAAAACAATAAACATTTCTTTGATTCGATAATTTAAGTAATTTGAAGTAAGTTCTATGTTTTATAAATTATCTTGCAATATTTCCCTAAACAGGGACTAAAATTTTAAGGGAATAAAAAGCTTGTGCTATCATAAATACGTAAATTTAGTATTCAGTTTTGTTTTCCTAGCACCATAAACAAAAATGTTCACCACCACTGTTACTGTAACTACAATATGACAGGTGTCAGTTTGTAAGCTTACCGTGACGTCCCTGGGGTCGACGACGTCGTCAGCGAGGTGCCTGCGCGGCTTGGCGGAGGGCGGGCGCGAGTCGGCGTGGCTGCAGGAGGCGGTGGCGGGCGGCGGCGGCGCGCGCACGCAGCACCCCAGCCAGGGGTAGCGCCGCGCCAGGCGCCCGCATTCCTTCTGGAACTGTACAGAACAGTTCATTTTATATTTAAAATAAAGAAGTATCTTAACATGATATGTGATTTGATTTCCTTCTGCGAGGGTATATTCTTAAGATTCGCATGATGAGAGTGGAAGATTGTACAAAAAGGAAACATTCAGACGAATTGAGTACCTAATTTTTTAGGAAGTCGATCAAAAAATACAGATGAATGAAGGAAGAGGACTTGTAGTCGGTTTAAAATTAATGTTACAGTCCCTAAAAATCAAATAGATAACTCAAACACTACGCGTAAGATTTCAGTATAAAAATTGGACTACATGTTTATAAGCATTCTCTTTTGAATTAAAAGATAGCCCCCTCTCTTTGATCATTCATCCCCCCTCCCCTTAATCATTGGCTGGTCAAAGCCAACAAATGTTAACACGTTTGCTATTTTCTAAATCAATTCTGATCTCAGGAAGTTCAAAAAAAATTATGAATTAACTGATAAATTTTAGTAAAATTTTCGACCTTGAGTGACGTCATCAAAGTTACATAATGAAAACTATCTTCATCACCAGCTCACTACACGTCCCACACTGCAGGGCTCGAAGCCTACCCTAAGTTAGTATGGCTAGGTCCACAGAAATCATACTAATATTATAAATGCGAAAGTTTAGATGGATGGATGTTTGTTAGAGTTTGTAGCCTAAACGGCTTAACTGATCTCCATGAATTTTGGCATAGATGTAGAGGATAGTCTGGAAGAAAACATAGGCTACTCACTTATGTTTTTTTCCATACCACGCGGACGGAGTCGCGGGCGAAAGCTTGTTAGAAATAAAATACTTACGATTTCATTCAACAAGCAGTGGAATACAAATATGAAGAGCCCCTGGAACGAGTTGAGGATGGTGAAGGCGTATGCCATCGCCACCGTCTGCTCGTTGAGGTACAGCACCCCGAAGGTCCACGTCAGCCCCAGCAGCACCGCCAGCACCACCGACGTGTTCAGCCACACCCTGCAACCAGAAACAACCCTTATTGTAACACAGATAAAACACATATTTCAATAACACAAAGATTTCGTTGCACGAAAGAGAAAAAAGATGTGGCATAGTGTGAAAGAGATAGCTGTATGTTTTATTTATTATTATACATAATTCTATTCTAATATTGTAAAAAAGGAAAGATTCGTATTTTTGTATGTATTCGATTCACGTAAAAACTACTAGGTCGATTTTAAAAATTCTTTCACCATTACAAAGGTAACTTATCTGTGACCAACATAGGCTATGTTTTTGACATTTTTTTTTATTACACGCGGCCGATCTATACGTGATTACTTACTTAATTTTGTAGAGTTTCGAGTTTTCTTTGGATTTGATTGATACACTGGTGTGATGGCACATCATGTAAATCACCAGGCCCAGGCAGATCCAGTTAGCCTGAAATGTTATTTAATAATTTTGATTAATAGTTACTACTTCCGTTGAAAAAATAACAACTAAATGTTAAAGTTCATGCTCGAAGGACCAACATTCACTTAAAGAGATTTACACGGGCCAGTTTGAACGATTTAAAGTTTGCGGTTGAAAGACCGTATGTTCAAGACAGTTTTCCTGGTACGGGTAAAGTTAACAGTTGAAATATGTATTTATTTATATAGTAACACACACATAAGTTAACTAAAGTAAACTGTGTGTTAGTTTAAACCGTACTCTGTAATTCTTTAGTAAAAAAGATTCTACAAAATGCTGACATGCGTATGTGGTCAAACCTTATAAGTTTTATACAATCCAAGTTTTTTTTTTATAATACAAGGTGGCAAACGAGCAAGTGACTACCTGAAACCACCAAAATGGAAAGCGACCGCTGCCCATAAACATCCGCAATTGCAGATGCGTTGCCTACCCTTAATTGATGGAGGAGACGCACATAAACAGAACATTTCCCCATCCTATGCATCTCTTCCACCATCAAATCCACTTTTCCTTCCCATCCTCACCTCTTAAGAAAAGGGCGGAGAGGGTAAGGGACTAAAATTAGGCCTCCGGCATCACACTCATCAGACGAAACGCGGAATTGCTTCCACTTCACAACTGTTTTCTGTGTTGTCGTGGTATTTCACCGGGCGAGCCAGCCCATTCGTGCGAAGATGCTAAAGCGAGCTCTACCACTGTTGTTAAAGTTGTGTTGTAGTTACCGTGACGACGAGAGCCACTGGCCCCACGAAGCTCATGATGAAGAGGTGGTCGGTGGAGAGCCAGCAGGCGTGCGGCGTGCCGTAGCCGGCGGGGCGCGCGGCCGCCGCCGCCAGCACCACCAGCGCGGGCGCCAGGTACGCGCCGGCGCAGTACCAGCGCGCGCGCGCCCGCTCCGGCTCGAACACCTCCACCAGCATCGCGTACAGGTGGAAACCTGACCAGGTACACAAAAGCAAATAAGTCAAACGAAGTAAAGAATCAACCAAGATATCGTGAATCAAAAATTACAATAGGCAAAAAGAAGAATCCATTGCATCCTCTATTATCTTACTTTAACGTCAAGATTATGAATTATTTGCATTCAAGTTTAGATGGATGGATGGATGGATATTTGTTGCTACGTATCTCCAGAATAGCTCAACTAATTTCACTGAAATTCATTATATTATATATATATAGGACATAGTCTGGAAGATCTTATGACACTCTAAGTTTTTTGTTCATTCCACGCAGACGCAGTCGCGTGCAACATCAAGTTTAAATAAAGAAAATGAAAAGGCATTGTAGTATTATAATTTAAAAGAACTATAGTAAATTACGATCAGTAAGGATACAATTTTACTAGTAAATAATTGCACCATCACAAATGTACCTTCTAAAAACATCCAAGCGAATGCAGCCAAGAAGAAGTAATGCAGCAGACCAGCGATGATGCCGCAGAGGATCCTGTCCTGGGTCTGGTCGATGCCCACCATGAATATCACCTCCGCCACCAGCAGGCACCAGCACAGGTGCTTATGGATCAGCACGCGGTCGGACTGAAATTATACAAACAGAATTTAAAGAACATATTTACTAGAACGCAAGAGAAACATAAAAGCTTGAATATTATTAACTGCTGCTTTATCATAATGCACTCTCTATATTGCATTCTAGCTGTTGCTCGCGGCTTCGCCCGCGTGAAATTAAAAAATAATAAAAAGTACAGCATATGTAACTCACTGCTAACGTAGCTTCTAATGATGAAAGAATTTTTGAAATCTGCCCAGTAGTTTTTGAGTTATTTCAATACATACAAAAATACAAATCTTTCCTCTTTATAATATTAGTTAGATTGAAGTTAATACTTATTCCAAGAAATAAAGGTTCTTATTATAAATCATCATGATAGAGGAAAACCAAAAGTATAAAAGATGCATATAATGTATGAAAAAGCAGCACTGTGCCAACCCTCCGTAGGGAGAAGGTTAATGATGAGATTCTTATTAAAGTTAAGTAGCTACAAAAGTAGAGAGCTGTGAAAAACGGGATAATGAGGTTATAAGTGAAGTTTCCAACCTTCATATTCCTGCAGCACTGGAAGACGAGGACGGCGGCCACCAGCGCGACAGAAGACACCCCGCAGCCGACGAGGGTGAGCAGACGCAGCGCCAGCTCGTGCTGGTGGCCGAGCGCTACTCCGTGCACGTCCATGAGGATGGCGAAGTTGGTCAAATGCGAACACGCGCAGCCCGTGTGCGTCGCGTTAGACCACTCCACCTGACAACCTTCCGGAGACCAGCCACTACAAGCAGTAAAGAAACCTTTAATCATACTAATATTATAAATGTGAAAGTTTACATGGATGTTTGTTTGCAGTTTGTAGTTTGTAGCCTAAACTGCTGAACGGATCTTAAGGAAATTTGGCATGTAGAGAATAGTCTGGAAGAACGCAGAAGCATGGTTTCGTTTTTCTTAATACCACGCGGACGGAGTCGCGGTCGAAAGCTAGTATATGATAAATAATAATTTCTTTTATTGTACTAGCTTTCGCCCGCAACTCGCCTGCGAGGAATTAAAAACATAGAAGTATGCGTTCTACCAGATAGTTCTGTATCACTTAATTTCAACCAGATCCTTAATGCTGTTTTAAAGATACCTTCTAAAAATCACCCATACATCTATCCAGACTATATCTGTGACGAATTACAACGAGAACCGTTAATGCAATTTGAAGATAGGTAGTAACAATCTATGCATCTAAACATACCCATTATTAGTAAGATATAAGTCATGATAATCAGATTTGCTTGTGAATGTAATTGTAGATAATATATTATTAGACAACTTATTTAATTGATACTGTCGCTTTTAACTCAGAGCAATACTTCTCGACAAGACTCAAGTTACGCGCCAATCTATCCATACTTCTAGTGACATTTGACAGCTGTCAGCTAGGGACGTGACGTTTATGCCGATAATCTAGAGTTGCGCCAATTCTATAGCACGGTACTAATTTTATTCCTAACAATATGGTACTTAATCTCTCAGAAAAACCTAGTGGCAATATTATAAAATAAAACTTACTGCAAAGTATAATCCCAGAAAACGCAAACTGGGTTAGTGACGTTCTCTATCTTTAGATGCTTCATGGTAAGCCGCACCATCTGGGAGAGTTGTATATGACGGCCGTTACCTAAACTAGCCGATATCACCTAAAAGACATGAAATCTAGATTTAAAAAAAATGTCTTCACTTATATTTTTTTGGACAACAAGATTTTAAGACACTCAAATGCATTTTAAAATGACGACTAAAATACATGTAAGAACTCTATGCTAAGTAAGAATTCGGAATTACAATGAAAAGTACACACAAGGTAAAGTAGACATTAAGCATAATACCTTAGAGTTCAAAACTCTAGAGACGTTGTTCTTCTCGCGTTCAGAATTGATGGTGGTGGAGGCACTATCCGAAGAATGCGCCGCGAACTGCGGACTTTTACCAAAAGTCGGCGGTAGGATCTGCTCCAAGCGGTCGAAAGCGAAGAACACGATACGTACTAAGTCGTTCTGTCGGTTATCTGTAAGAATTAAGTAACTTAGTAAAGAATTTAACAAAAACAGGTTAGCGTGGTATGGGCATGTTATGAGAAGGGATTGTAACAACAAGAACGTTAGTAAAAAATGTGCAGATTCACCGGTAGAGGTAGACGTAGAAAGAGACCTGTATTGCGAGAAAGGTGACATGATCAAAAAGGGAGTGATGACTGAGATGACGCTACGGGAGGAAGATTGGCAAAAGGAAAATAAAAGTAGAAAATCTCAGAGACCCCTAATAATAATATAGCCCCTTTATTCTGAAATTATTCAGTTAACTATAGTTGAGTATGGATTAAGTTCACAATATGTCTCTAATTTCAGTGTGCCTCTTGGCATAGGCCTTCTCTAAACATTTCCATTGGGTTCTGTCGTGGGCAACTCATCCTCCCATCTTAGAAGCTGCCGACCTTTCCTTCTTTTACCGTATTACTGAATGGTACCCGAGAGACGGTAAAAGAAGGAGAGGTCGGCAGAGACCCCTACTAATGGTAAAAACAATCTGCAAAGCCTATAAAATTTTCTAGCGATGCTATACCAAGTAATTTTTTTTAAATAAATGTTTTAGTTTATCAAGCAACAATTGTTTCAATGTGTTCATTTCTTCAATGAATTTTTCTTGACACTAATTGTTACTATAATTTACTTTACCTAGTAAAGCAGCCTTGGGTATAGTGATGATGTCCTCGGAAGCCTTCCACTGCTCCTGAGCGATGATCGACGGAAACGTTTCGTCTTCAACACTCTTTACTTCCAATACTCTGACTGAGAGACCTGGAAATTAAAATTGTCATTAAATCAATCTTGGCTTTATATTTAAACTAGCTTTCGCCTGCGACTCCGTCGGCGTGGTAATAAAAAAACAAAACCAAGTAGCCTATGTGTTTTTCCAGACTATCCTCTACATCTATGTCAAATTTCATTGAGATCCGTTCAGCAGCATAGGCTACAAACTCTAACAAACATCCATCCATCTATCCATCTAAACTTTCACATTTATAATATTGAGTATGTTAGTTTGATGTTTTTATCTCAAAACTTACTACTTAAATTACTATATCCTCTTTTCGCTTAGCAAAGCTATAATAATATAAATAATAGTCTGCTTACATATATTCTTAACAATCTGCAATATAGTCTTCTCTTTGGTGACAGCATCTGCTAGAAGGAAAGCATTCTCTTCTAGTTGTGTGAGCAGTGCGCTCGCTACGCGGTTCTGTGCGTCTGTGCTCAAATCCGACCAGGATGCTCGTTGACTTTCTTCTAGAAGATTCGATCCTGAAATTAGAAAGAGGATAATGTTAAGAGACCTTCAAAACAAAAATCTATAATCTACAAAGACATTTAAATATAACAAATCTAGATTAGACCATAATGAGTGAATAATGTGGGACCGAGAATGGACCCCTGAGGGATCCCACCTTTAACATTGTAGTAATACTCAGATATGTCTAATCTAGTGAATTTATTTATTCCTTCCACTCTGAATATTTACTATTAAAACATTTACATAAACATAAGTCAAATTGTGTTAAGATTATTATAAATAATTTTGTGTGCGCACGAACGAACGCTTTACGAAAGTCTAGAAGTATCGTAAGGCGTTAGCCAATAAAGACCTTCATCTTTTTATAAGCTTCCAACATTCTTACCAGTTTTGATTACTCCGAGCAGCATATCAGCAACAAAGGTCTCCCTCTGTCGAGGGTCGGGGAAAGTTTGCATGTTCTGGGACATCCTCTGCGCCAGTTTCTTCATTATGCTGGTTGTTGTCATCATGTCGCCTCCGTATAGCGTCTTTGATGACGTTACCTGGAACATTTAAATTGAATTTAAAGTTAAGAATGTTAGTGTCCTCCATTTCTATGGAGAACAGATAGATATGTTATATTTTGTACTATTGTTTGGGCAGTGCGGCTTCTTATAATTCATGCGTAAGTGGAAAATTCCACATAGCTTTTAAAATGTTTACATTAATTTTTTAGTTACCTGTGCCAAATCATTGCTGATACTGAGCAGAGACTCCCCCTCGCGTACCCTCGCTTCCAGGCTGTTGAGCCACACGGAGCGGCACTCGCTGAGGTCTGGTGTCGCGCCATGCCACCCCGGCATGCCCTCACCTGACAATCATCATTATTACTGCTTTTTTTCTCTGAAATAATCGCACTACAACTGACTTTGAGGGTTTAACAAGTAATACCAACCGTAAACAAAGTCCCCGTCAACTTGGACATTGTGTGGTGTTTCAGCTGCGCTTGCGCCGCGATAATCTATCATATGCTCAGCCGTGTCACCATCACTACCTATATAATTTAAACGATATTAGAAAATATACTCTACTACCAATCGAGTGGCAAGAAGTGTGTGGATCAGTTTGTCGGAGTACAAGCGGTTTGTAGAATTCAATTCCGAAGGTAGATTATGTACTCGGTAACGATCCTCCATTGTAGGCGTACGAGGAGATAGTGAAATAACAATAGCGCAACAATAGAAACACTATCCTTAGTTGACCACCATCTTAATTGATAACTTCACAACACAATAATCGAATTGCAAACATTTACAGAGATTAACCAATTGATTTTATAATAAACTAGCTGTTCCCGTGCGTCTTCACCCGCATGAAATTATGAAAATTTTATTTTATTGTTGATATTTGTCAAATTATCAATTACAAATGTCAAAATGACATGACAACGTTACTTCCTTAAT
Source organism: Papilio polytes (assembly GCF_000836215.1). Classification (NCBI taxonomy): domain Eukaryota; kingdom Metazoa; phylum Arthropoda; class Insecta; order Lepidoptera; family Papilionidae; genus Papilio; species Papilio polytes. The sequence goes on along the minus strand of NW_013525035.1, from coordinate 1,607,065 downwards.
GTTGGCATTAACTTATGGTCTCTTTCCCGCATTAGGGTTTTTATCCAAAATATTTACCCCCTAAGTTTAATGACGTGAAATTATATAGCCTAAAGCGTGACGTAGGTGTAGGGCTTTTTATTAAAAGAAAAAATATTCAAAGATATGCTGTAATTACTGACAACTTAGGCAACAAAGAAGTGTGTGTTTACGCTTTATTATAATAGTATAGATAAAGAAAAGCGCATTCTACCATTCAAAGACAACTGTCATCTGTCATTCTATCGTTGTCTTGACATCTATCATGCAATATTCAGCCAGTACTCAAAATTATTAGTTGCCAGTAACTTTAAGCGTTCAAAATTAACACTAATTCCGCTCCGTTAAGTTAAAAATCTTACCTTTAAGTAAAGCTTCAGAGCCCAGTCTTCGTATGATCTGCAGTTGTCGGTCACTGGGCTGGTCCAGGCCGAGGTCATGGTAGTTCTCTCCGGAGGGGAGTGCGCCGCGCCGGCGTGGCCTCTCCTCCACCACGGACTCAGAGCTTACTGTACATCTGGAAAATACACAATATACACGTTTAATAGGTGGAAGTGACAATAATAATAGTTAAGGGTACAGATTTGGGATCACCCGCAGCAAAACATGCTATTCTGTCGCAAGCCGTTCTTAACATGAGACAAATGCTTTGTTTAAATGGTGGAAGAAATTAAAAAAGATTCGTCAATATTTTATGCTAAAGAAAGGAATATTGCTACGTTGATCAGTTTATCTTAATTAAACGGAGTTTAAGATAGACAAATTATAGTTTACATTACAGTAGTTACTGTCATGATGTATGGATCTGAATGTTGGGCAGTAAAAGGAACGGATGAAAGGAGACTACATGTGACAGAAATGCGAATGTTAAAATGGATGTGTGGGGTAACACGAATGGATAAGATACGAAATGAGTATATTAGAATAAGTTTGAGAGTAGTCCCTGTAGTAGAGAAGGTAAGGAATAAAAGGTTAGCATGGTATGGGCATGCTATGAGGAGGGATGAATCGCATGTTACAGGGAGAACGTTAGTTAAGTGTGGAAGGGTACATCGGTAGAGGTAGACCTAGAAAGAGATGGATGGATTGTGTAAAAGGTGACATGATCAAAAAGGGAGTGATGACTGAGATGACGTATGATAGAGTTATGTGGAGGACAAAAACCTGTTGCGCCGACCCTACGGGAGTAGGATAGGGAGATGATGATGATTACAGTAGTTTGGTATAGACAATTGAATAAAACTTAACATATAATACAAAGGGAAACCAATCTTTTAGAGTTATGTTTTCAGCATTACAAATTAGTTATATACTCACGTCCATCTTGCTAATCCAGTGGCGCCGCCAGGACAGGGCTGGACTGCGTACTGGCCTGCTAACGTCCAGTTCCAGTGCAAACCGCGAGCTGTCACTTGCGGACAATACGCTGCTCGTCTGCCAGCGTTGGGTGTAGAACTGGTAGCTAGAAAGACCACATATTAATTATTTATTGAATATTGATAAAAAAATGATAAAGTTAACAGTATTACATAGGAAACAAAAAGATTTTTTAAAGAACGAAGCAACATTAAACGCTTCAACAGTTGATTAGTAGAAAGGTTTCTTGGTTGATTGGAAGAAAAATATAAAAAGAACCCTTAAGCTATCATTCCACTATAGAATCCGTGGGTCAACTTACAATAGATCTTGTTGCCAAATATATCACCGTCAACATCAGGTGTTCTGTTTTCTTTAGGCGGCATATGAACTGGAGAAGTCGAATCAGAGTCTTCGTCTTTCGACGGCCATTGCATCGTCTCTTCTGTTACCGGTGCTAAAATAAATTACATACAAATCAGTACCAAAATGTCTTACGTTCCAGGAGTTTTTAATGTTACTAATCGATTATAAATTCGGTCAATCTATGATCTTAACAGATAAAACTGTCTGCAACTTTTTATTAAATTACTTGAATAACTTTTCATTTTATGCCACAGTTAGTGTCGGATTTACTATGAAAAGTCTAGACAACCAGTTTTAATTATTGATTGAATTAGTCGTCTACTTACGTATTCCATCATCTCGTTCTTTAGGTTTCTCAATCTTCGGCTCAGACTCGATGACTTTCGGTTCCTCTTTTTCTGGAACATTCTCGTGCGGGATTTGCGGCGGTTCCCTTTCCGATGAAGACTCCGGTTGTCGTGTCGTTGTTTTCTAAAAAGAAAGTTGTATGAATTAAACTTAGTGTAAAAATGTATCTATACTAAAGGATGTATCTTACTTTAGTAGGAAAATCCAACTATCATAATTATTCAATTTCACCACCGAACTCTAAATGGCCAATTTTTCACAGGATTACAAAAATTTTCGATGAAAATTTGACATAGCGCAATAACTTATGGAATTTAACGTAGGAAATCTGACGTCCTTATGTTTACAAGGTTCACTGCCACGCTAAGATTTGTTTGGGTTACTAAGGGGGGACTCTAACAACCATTTAACGCCTGTGAGTTAGATGTTTAAATAGAAATATAGCATACTTTAGTTCCGATGTCTCCAAGCTTGACTTCCGGTGGTAAAGTGATGTGAGGTCTGAATGTGGGTGGCGTGATGACGGTGGGCTTCTTCCTCTCCGTCTGCTGAGTTTGCACGGGGCTCTTCGGTATGGGGGGTAATGTAGATCTCCAGACTGTCGGCTGTGACGTAATCAGCCAGGGTGGGGATGGCCGGTTCGTCGTACTCGTAGTGGATGCTGGAAGAGTTATTTATAAGGTTATTTCATAAATTAAACAATCATTTTTCTCAGTGTTTTAGAAAAAAAATGAAGTAAAGTAGAATTATGACGTAGTGCCTTCAAGAGAAGGGTGAATGGATTCTTATTAAACTAGCTCCGTCCACCACATTACCACTTAACTATAGGTGCGGTTGTGGTCAAGCGCTGATTTAAAAAAAAAACCTGTCTAGTGCAATCAAAATCTATATGATAATAACTATAAGTATAGCTACATTGCTTTTAAGACTTTAGACAAATTAAAAAAAAAATTGATACCCTAACTAAAAATTAACATCGCAATTTACAAAACTATAACCGCCATCTATTATAAAAATAAAACATCACATGAGTTACTCTGAATTTTCTCATATAAAAATGTAATTGGACTGGAAAAATTACATTTAAAAAGGGTAAACTCACCCGGTACACATTGGTAATGCGCCTCGAGGTATTTGAGCGTATTCGGGCACGGGTCACCGAACATGTTCGTACTCGCTAATATACTGCAATTCTGGTGCATGCTGCATCTGTAAGGATATTGAGGTTAATTGGACGAACTGAGCGAGCGATGGACCGCTGCAAATCTAAACTGTAGTTCTAATGAACGGATTGTTACAAACTTTAATTGGAAGTTTGTGTTCTGAAGTAACGAATGCATAGTTTAGTGTTTTGTTTGTTTGATAGGTAATTCTGAGTACCTAAACTTATTTATGGCCGCTTTGCCACCTACGTTTGATCATTCGTTAATGATTTTAGTTTGGCCATATATAGTAGATCTGTGTATTAAGATTGATCATTTTTTTGCACATTGGTTCTAAGGGCCTGTCCTACTGCTGATAGAGGCTCGGATAGCTTAAAAATGACGTTACAGTCAAATAAGGGAACAAAATCCGACATCATCACATATTTTACACGTTAGATTATCAGACAATTTACAATTTGGTAAGACAGGCCCTAAGTCCCTTATACATCTTACTTTACATCATTTGTTCACACGACTTGTCTGTCGGTACGTACAAACGTATTATAAATTGAAATCGCATCACGGGAAATGTCGGCAATCAAGTTTATTTCTATACGTTGATGTTAGGTGTATGGTCCAAGTCATGTACTTATTTTAATAGATTTTAGATTTATCTACAAAGTATGTCGACTCGTTATCGAATAAAATTAAATAGAATAATCGAAATTCGAAATAAATTGCACAGTAAAAATATAAATGTCACCTACAACTCATTTCTTGTCACATAGTATATGACATACTTATTTCTAAGTGTAAAATACACACAGGCTTAGGGGCAGTACTACCAAATTCTCGTAAATTGCCTGATAATAATCAAACAGATAAAATACGTGATGGAAATATAGGATTTTTTTGTTTCACAATTCAAGATACCGATAAATAAGAACCTGGTAGTTAGTAAAAGCGGCAACGTCGCAAGGACGCTTAAAAGATCATATTCGGGCAGTTTTGCAAAAAACTTTATTTTTCAAGTTAAGATAAATCTTTCCTATTTTCTGCTAAAAATTTCTTTAAAAAGATTGTATACAATATATGCTAAGTATTAAAAAAAAACCCTTATTTATTTTAATATTTGGTTAAAAATAAAATATATAAAATGCAATAAGTGGAATGAATTGCGAATCGGAATTTCGTTTCCATGACAACGGTATATTGTTATTTATCACTAAATTTATGCGGAACAAAACAATGGATAGTATTGCAATAGTCTAATCACTTTTACGTAAATTATCTGACATCAATGAAGATGTAATATAGCAGAATGTATAAAATGATTTTTCTGTCCCACCACTGACATCTGTCATTATTAATAACACTGATAATTTACAACAGTACAATAACGGCAACGTCGCAACGAATGCTTATAAGTTCCTATTTATGCAGGTTCGTAAAAGAGACCACGCCCTAAATTACGTGACATCTTAGTTTAGTTTTACTTAAATGTTTATTTTTACGTAATTGAATGCATAACAAGCTTTTATATTAACAAAGGATAATAACACAGCTAATAGTAAAAATTAACAAATACAATGAGAAAAAAATATTTTAACAACAAAATATTACGTTGAATGAATTGCGTTGCGTCATTTTGACAACGGATCACTGTTATAATGTAACCATACGGTTCCATGTAAGACTACTTCGTAAGATGCAAACTTCACTGCCATGAGTAAACTCAAAAACACAAAAAGTACAGAGTTTGTAACTCGAAACATGGCCCATTGCCATGCTAGATTATCGTCTCAATTTCTCACTACTGAGTGATTGTGGGGACGGTATATTCATGTTATATTACAAGACAATCGTAAATTCATCTTCTCAAAACTCAACAAGATCTATTTTCAGTCAAAATATTGATATTAACTCAAAATAAGACCAAAGAAAGTTTTCTCATCCAGTTGATAAAAAGATAATGGTCACTCGATCTGGCAGTCAAATTAGGAGCTTGTAAATTTGCTATTTTACCTATCCGAAACTTGTGGGACTGGATTTTGCACCAGATCTGACGTCATTGTGACATTCATGTCATTTCGACATTATCCAGAACTCTTTATCAGCCACCCGTGGGACAGAATCGAAAAGTTTTGTATGGGGCTTGTAAAAAAAATGACATTGACATTTAAAACGTCACAGCGTTATCTGCTATTTAAAATTGGTGGGACAGAAATTTTGTATTTTATCTGACGTGACGTCATATTTACACTATCAGGGCCTCTATCTACCACCGGTGGGACAGGCCCTTAGACTTATAAACTAATGAGGTGATATCTATAATAGAAAATCAAAACCGGTAATAAAACAAGGCGTATTTAAATCTAAAAATCGCACTTTCAATATTTTAAATGTCCATAAATCGCTACATCGTATATTTTGCGCCGCTATACGGTCACGCACTTAGGCCGAGCGAGGGTCCCACTTTATTGGCAATCTCGCGGGCCTAACGCGATAAACTTGGGTGTTGCGAATATTTAATTTTCGTCAATTTTCGGCACTCCCTCGGGCTCCGGGATAATGATGGTGGATTATAATTGAAGGACACATTCACACGGTAAGGGATAGGTAACGTGGTATCTGCCTTTAATTAATGAGAGCTATGTATCTAACGTAATGGTTTTGGGATTTGATATATCGGTAACCGAAGACGGGATCTTTTTTAATTATTTTACACTAGCTGTCGCCCGCGACTCCGCCCGCGAAAAAAAATAAAAGCAAGTAGCCTATGTGTTATACCAGACTATCCTCTACAAGTATACCAAATTTCATCGAGATCCCTACAGCCGTTTAGGTTACAAACTCTAACAAACATCCATCCATCCATCCATCTAAACTTTTCCATTTATAATATTAGTAAGAAGCAACATTATAACGGTTTTATTGCACATCTAAATGATTATGCGGTCGTAAATCACTTGATACTATTGTGGAAGGAAAACAACGTGATGCAACTTGCACATATCTGTGAAGAATTATTTTTAAGTAATAAAAATGGGTTAATCACAACTAACTTAGGATAGACTTATCCTCAGTGTAGATGTGACCTGATGATGTATATATCATACTAATATTATAAATACGAAGGTTTAGATCGATGGATGTTTGTTAGAGTTTGTAGCCTAAACGGCTGAACGGATTTCGCTGAAATTTAGTGTAGAGGATAGTCTGAACGAACACATAGGCTACTTACTGTTGTTTATTTTAATTCCACACGAACGGAATCGCGGGCGAAAGCTAGTCTATACGTAACATTATAAAGAGGAAAGATTTGTATTTTTGCATGTATTGAAATATCTCAAAAACTACTGGAGCGATATCAAAATTCTTACACCGTTAAAAAGCTATGTTATCACTAAGTAACATAGGCTGTTTTCAAAAACTTCGTGTAGACGTCGCGAGCAACAGATAGTACTCGATAAAAACACACTCATCTGTTCGATATAAAGTAAAAACATTTTGAAAACAACTCTGAATAAAAGTGCATAAACGATATTACCTCGCAGTTTAATATTTTCCTTGTAAAGTGGACAAATCAATTATTGGCGAGCGCGGAGGGTCCCAGGGATATAATTTCTCGCGTTATTTGTACAAGAATGCCCTCTGACGTTAACGAGCAAGGGAAGTTCAATAACCGCTTTTTATATCATTTCAATTTATTTTAAAAACGTATAACGTTTGTCTCTTTCGATTAAATTATGAAAACGGTTTTTTTGGGATTAAATAAAACTTAATTAAATCTCATCTCATCACCAGCTCAATATACGTCCCCACCGAGGGGCTCGGAGCCTTTTTTTTTTCCGAAGGGGAATGCTTTCTGCATACTCCATGCCTCTGGGCAGACACGAGAGTTATGTGGCACTCTCCCCCCATAGTGGGGGGCATACCTCACTAAACCCCTTCGTTCCCTCCTGGCCATTGTGTGGGACGCCACGGGATCGCTTGCGCTTGCCACCGCGACGCCCCACTGACCGCCCCGGGAAGGGGCCCTCGGTGCGTCCCAACGAGTTGGGACGCTGCACCCTAAGGCGCTCCTCGGAAGACGGCACCGTGCAATGTAGGTTCGGAGACCCAGCCTCGCCCGCTGGTGCCGTCAGGGATTATAGAGAGGGGCTCGGAGCCTACCCCAAGTAAGGGTGACTAGGCCATAGTCAGCCACGTTGGCCAAGTGCTGGTTGGTTTCACACATATCTTTGAATTTCTTCGCCGATATGTGCAGGTTGCATCACGATGTTTTCCTTCACCATAATTAAATCTACCTAACCCTAAATACCTAAGCAAAAAAATCCTTTTTACTTCGTTTGTATCTGTCTTTTGGTAGATGTCTATCTATACTAGTATTATAAAGAGGAAAGATTTGTATTTTTGTATGTATTCGATTCACGTAAAAACTACTAGGATTTCAAAAATAGTAGTTACATATAAAGGCTATGTTTTTTGGTATATTTACTTTTACGCGGACGAAGCCGCAAGCAACAGATAGTTTTGAAAAAGTTAAGACATATGTTAAAAGAATTAAGTTTTTAATTTGAAAGGTCTTATTGTTTATACCACGCGAACGAAGTCGCAAGCAACAGCTAGTTTTTTATAAAACATAATATATAACATAACATAACAATGTTGTGTCAGCCTGTAAGCGTATCCATGATATTGTGTTTTAGTTATAATTATTTTTCTTCATCAAACATTACCTATTTCATGTGATACGTTGGCTTCATATTATAAATAAATAAATAAATGAACTTACTTCTCTTAATATATAAATTATAGGATTTAATACAGATTACAAACAGACATTCCAATTTTATTATAGTTACAGATTAGCGCTTAGCCAAATTGCAATATTAGCTAAAACAATATCAAGTGAATCTCGCGCGTATTTCAGCGATGCGGTTTTAATTTGTTGCCGTTAATTTGTTATTTTGCGTAACTGTTTTGTGCTAAAGCGTATTTAGTATACTGCATTGCATTAACGTGGGTTTACACTGAAACATGCCTACAAAAATATCTTCAGATATCTTGAAAAAGACAAAGATAGTCTATCTTTGTTTTGGAAATAAAAAAAAAATTCTACGAGTGTTGTTAAGACGTTCTCTGAGTGAATTATAAGTGTTTTCTTAACAATTTATAATATACTAGCTTTCGCCCGCGACTCCGTCTGCGTAGAATTAAAAAAAAAAAACTAAAAAACTCTACATCCATGCTAAATTACATCGAGATCCGTTCAGCCATTTAGGCTACAAACTCTAAGAAACATCCATCCATCCATCTAAACTTTCACATTTATAACATTAGTAAGATGTTTTTGAGCATAGTCTGGAACACATAGAAAGACTACTTTCCTTTGTTTGTTTTTTTAATTCCACACGAACGGTGTCTCGGGCGAAAGCTAGTATATAGATAATTTAAAGGTATAACGCGTAAATGTTTTAATTATTAAGATGAAGTTAAAAGAGATTTTATTTAAAATCTATCAGCACATTAAATATTAAATCCGTCTCAAACTTGTACATCTTGCATTAAGTAAATATTACGCTAAGGGTGTGCATTCACTGAGGCGAATACAGTACGCTTGAAGGTTTGCTATATTGATGTAAATTGTTGGCTAGATATTATATACTAGCTGTTGCTCGCGACTTCACTTGCATGAAATCTATACTATTATAATAAAGCGTAAACATGCACTTCTTTGTTGCCTAAGATGTCAGCAATTACAGCATATTTTTGAATAACTCTTTTTTAAATAAAAAGCCCTACACTTACGTCACGCTTTAGGCTATGATTTTCGTGCCATTAAACTTAGAGGGTTAATATTTTGGATAAAAACCCTAATGTGGGAAAGAGACCATAAGTTACTGCCAACATCAAGGAAGCAAGGTTGCCATGGTTTCATCGTCATGTTTTTTTGACATTTGCAATTGATAATTTGACATATGTAAACAATAAAATTAAATTTTCATAATGCGGATGTAGTCGCACGGGAGGAGCTAGTTAAAACATAAAATATGTTACTCACTGAACACGTAGCTTTTTATAGTGAAAGATTTTCTGAAATTGGGTCAGTAGTTTTTGAGTTATTTCAATACTTACAAAAATACACATCTTTCCTCTTTATAATAATAGTATAGATATGGACAAACTTAATAAGATAAAAATAGTTAGATAGATTTAGATATAAAAACATCTCATCCTTATTTTGCTGAACAATTACGGTAATACAAAAGAGAACAGTGAAACCAACCACCATACATACCAACAGACATACCAACTACCATTCTTACATTGGCGCCAGTGGTCGAAAAATTGAGAAGCAAAAGATTAGCGTGGTATGAACATATGGACGAGAGGATGGGGACATAGACCAGAAAGAGTTAAGATTAAACGTGGACGGCTACAAAAAAGTATGGATAGCTTGTATTAAAGAGAATATGCTTAAAAGGGACTGGATTTAGATGTGACGGCTGATAGAAACTGTGCCGTCCCTCCGTAGGGAAAAGGGCAAGTTGGTTACGATAAATTCTTACATTAGTGCTGTTGTTTTTACCTGCTATGTAATACCCGCAAGCTCCTCGTTGACATGCAGTTGACGCTCCAGTCGGTGTTGCCATGGTCGTTGCAGATGGTGATTGAGAACCTGCCATAGTTGGCTCTGATGAGATGGATCACCGAGCCTTCCGCGCAGCCGATCTTCAACGTCTTCCCTTCGCACGCGTACGCCGTTTCGTATCTTGGTTCTGAAATGAACAGGGAAATTAATTAGTAGGGAACTATGTAAGAGATAATTCTTGATTTTTTGATTGATTGATTCTCTTTGTTAGTGAGACATATACAAATGTTTGATACTTTGTAAAGTGAAAATAATTGTTGCATAGGAAAAAAATGTAGTAATTTATTTTTTTTAGAGTTTGATGTTAGCTCTAGATAAACATTTTCTTTTACTTAAGACGATATCATTATTTTGACGCTAAGATGTCCGTTAATTGTTATATGAAATTACTCCGAGGGTCCAAATCTACAAAGGCTACTAAATCTTCCCTTCCTGCATCCGCAACCAAAACAATCGTCCAAAATCAAAGCTCGCAAATAAATCCAATCAAACCGATCCTATTGTTTGAGCGAGCGTTACATTCAGAAACCATTTATCCTCGCAAAAGCAAACAACGTCAGAAGACAAAACGAAAAACTGTCGACTCAACCTTTCATAATCAATTTCTGAACGATTCACGCCAGATGTTATTACAAACTTTCGAATACATCGATTCCTGTCTATGAGATTAAAGAAGTACGAAATCCGTTTCTAGTATGCAACGAGCAGTGAAGATTTATCGTGGTAAGTTTTCGAGTAACGGGGTTCGCATACTTGTGTAATAAATCTGGCCAAATTAATGCCGGCACGGACAGATCGTTTAACTCGTTTTTCGCCACGTCATAGCGTGAAATGAGGGGTTTCGATACATAATATACTGGAGCATATCCTTTCTAAGGTAAGGATAAAAATAATGATTTATTACAGCCAAAATAAACTGTATTCGCTTAAAAGGAGTAGATTACATTAAAGTGAAATCTAGTTTAGATTAGTTTGATTACTGAGGTTTGCGGCAAGGAGTGTTAACACATTTCTTCATAAGTAAAATATTCACGGCTTTTAGTTTACCCTAAAGAATATAGAACTTTCTACATTTTAACTATTAACGCGTAAGTCGTAAAGCACACTTTTTTCCGTAGAACATAATGTAAACGGCCACTAAATGAAATAAAATTTCCTCAAGGAATTTGTGAATATAGGCGTCGATGTAACATAGTGTAACGTTTGCGGCACACAACGCAGTATACCAACGGAAACGTGGCCATTAATCAAAAATTCGAGAGCGATTTCACGTTGCTACAGATTAACGATAATACCGGCCTCGCAATAAATTATTCTGGCCTTAAACATTGGTTTAACACGCGCTACCAAACCTACCGTATACTACTGTCGACTGACACTTTTTCTTTTTTTTTAATACTGCAATTGTCGATGTAAATCTGGCCAGTTATAAAAAGACTAGCTGTTCCCGGCTTCATCCGCATGAAATTTTGAATATTTTATTTTATTGTTTACATTTGTCAAATTATCAATTGAAAATGTCAAAACGACATGACATGACAAACCTTGACAGTCTTGCTTCCTTGATGTTGGCAACAAGTTATGGTCTCTTTGCCGCATTAAGGTTTTTATCCAAAATATTTACCCTCTAAGTTTAATGGCGTTAAAATATATAGCCTAAAGCGTGACGTAAGTGTAAGGCTTTTTATTAAAAAAAAGAATTATAAGAAATATGCTGTAATTGCTGACATCTTGAGCAACAAAGAAGTGTGTGTTTACGCTTTATTATAATAGTATAGATAAAATACAATTTCGATTAATAATTGATAGTTTTATTTAAAATTAAATGTTTAATTAACAAAAATTACAAATTATTAATTTGACTTTTATAAAAAAAAACTATGTTTTTTATATAGTTAATTGAACAAATACAATTCAACAAAGATAAATAAAATACATTTGAAGATTACAACAGTATAATATTAGAAAAAACTTAATTTTTAATTACAAATTACTTTATAATGGCTTAGGCTAATAGGTTTTTTATCAAACAAATTAGCGACACCTAGCATGCTAAAAACGTACTAAAAAAGATCATTAGTGAAACCTTAGTGTAAAGTAAGCCGAGATTCATATTTATTAAAGTAACTTAAAGGTATTTTGAACGCCTTAGTCACGCGATAATGCAGTTTATATCGATATTTGAGATGATATCGATACTCGATTATTTATAAAATTTAACAACACCTAAAGTATGGTTGGCCAGTCACACCCTAAGGGTAGGGTGAATGTTAATAAAAATGATTTATTGAAGATGTCCAATGGTACTTGTTACGAAGGGGTAGAAAATTTACGAGGTTTCCACATGTATGGGGTAATTATTTTTTCGCTATGGACACGGTGTGGTTGTGGATAATTTTATTTTGTATAGCCGATGTTTGAATACATGCAGAAGTGACAACTATCCAATTGTCTTCTATACTAAATGTTAAGAGGAAAACTTTGTTTGTTTCTAATAAATAGGCTCAAAAACTATTGGGCCGATTTTAAAAATTCTTTCACCGTTAGACAGGTAATTTATCTGTGACTAACGTAGGCTATATTTTTTCATTTCTTTATCATTATTTCTAAATTTCACGCGGACGGAGTCGTGGGCAAGAGCTAGAATAAAAATGAAAATAATTAAAATGGAATGGATTTAGTAATACTAGGTTGCCATTTGCATGTTAAGTCAATTTATTACTAGTTACCTGTTTTAAAAATTCCGTACAATGTTACAAATGTTTGTTATAAAAAGTTTGACAGTTGGATATGTAAATGACAATAAAAAATTAAAGTTGACAAAATAAATGCTTTCACATTTGTTAGTAAACTTTTGTGACGTGAAATTTAAAAAGTTTCACGAAATTAATGTTTTCGTTTATTTATCTATACTATTATAATAAAGCGTAGACACACACTTCTTTGTTGCCTAGATGTCAGCAATTACAGCATATTTTTGAATAATTCTTCTTTTAATAAAAAGCCCCACACTTATGTCACGCTTTAGGCTATATATTTTCACGTCATTAAACTTAGGGGGTAAATATTTTGGATAAAAACCCTAATGTGTGAAAGAGATCATAAGTTGCTGCCAACATTAAGAAAGCAAGGTTGTTATCATGTCATGTCATTTTGACATTTGCATTGATAATTTGACAAATGTAAACAATAAAATAAAATTTTATGCGGATGAAGCCGCACGGGAACAGCTAGTTTTAAATAATGGTATTGTATGTTATCTGCACAAAACTACTTTTGTTTTTTCTTTAAAAGAAAGGAAATTATAAAATGTACAGTATGATATTCAGATGTAAGCAACCTTTTCCCCCAACTCCTTTAACAAGACTGGTGACATACAAAATGTCTATTTATAACAAAAAAACGTAGTTCACAGCTATTATAAAACCTTTAAAACAAGGGTGGAGGATGGGGGTTGGATAAACAACATCACTTACAGCCCCGCATCGCTGTAAAACTGTAATTATTCCGCCAAAGTACTAAACAATTCCTTTTCAAATGCTCTAACAATCCTGCTTTACTGAAAACGAGCTTACAAACAAACGATTGCATTCATAACTATCTTAACTCTTAGGAAATAAAGTTTAAAATCGTATATCCTGACTTAATTGAAGTAAAATCGTTGCTATCATGGAACCTCGTTAGTATATGTGACTGTCATTTGATATCCCACTGGAGGTTTTTTCGTTTGAAAGGAAACTAAGTTCTATTCTATGTTGGTAAGGTTGTATTTCTTTTGTACTAGCTAATAATGTCGCAGATGTATAAATGGTGAATTTAATTTTGTGTACCATTAATCGGCGTCAGTGGTGGGGGTCGGGGGGGGGGGATTAGAGCGCAAAATTTAATTGTGAGAGATTATGCTATTATTTGTAATGACGTCATCCTGCGGTCGATTTTACCTGATCGATGTATTGGCAGATTTGTTATTGAAATTGTTTCAACCATTTATACCATATTAGCTTTTGCTCGCGACTTCGTACGCGCGGAACTTAAAATTATAAAAAAAACTTATCCTATGTTACTCAGTGATATTGTAGCTATTTATTGTTGAAAGATTTTTTTTTAAATCGGCCAGTAGTTTTTGAGTTATTCCAACAGATACAAAAGTACAAATCATTCCTCTTTATAATATTAGTATAGACTAACTTTCGCCCGCGACTCCGTGTGGAGATTAAAAAAAGAGATTATAGTGCAGCGGCATGCGACATCCATTGTCACTAGTATCGATTACCACAATAAAAAATTCAGTTTTTTTTTTACCTTCATTTATAAGTAACATGTGTCAGTTGAACTGAGAATATTTACAATTGTTCTAATATTGATAACTAGCTTTGGCCCGCGACTCCGTCCACGTGGAATAAAAAAAAAACGAAAGTGATTAGCCTATGTGTTCTTCCAGTCTAACCTCTACATCTATACCAAATTTAATCGAAATCCGTTCTGCCGTTTAGACTACAAACTATAACAAACATCCATCCATCTAAACTTTCGCATTTATAATATAACTAGCTTTCGCTCGCGACTCCGTCCGCGCGGAATTAAAAAAAACAAAAGTGAATAGCCTATGTGTTCTTCCAGAGTATCCTCTACATCTATGCCAAATTTCATCAAAATCCGTTTAGCCGTTTAGGCTACAAACTCTAACAAACATCCATCTATCCATCCATCTAAACTTTCGCATTTATAATATTAGTAAGATAGTAAGATTATAATAGAATTAGTAAGATGTTCAGTTTACCACAATAAAGTTGTGTAAAAAGCAGAGATTTCTAAATTAAAACCGTGCCAAGGTCTATCTGCGACTGATGTGGATTTCGTATTAAAATAGAATGAAAACTGGATTGCTTGTCGCGAACATAACGTTAACTGGAGCAGAAATACCAATTCTCAACATTTTCTGTACAAACAGTATGTAATTTCTTAAAATACATATTAAGGCAGCATGCATTGATAATATAAAGATAAAAAGTTTTCAATTTGATGAAACATTTTTTTATAGATTAACTAGCTTTCGCCCGCGACTCCGTCCGCGCGGAATTAAAAAAAAAACAAATGTGAGTAGCCTATGTGTTCTTCCAGACTAACCTCTACATCTATGCCAAATTTCATCGAAATCCGTTTAGTCGTTTAGGCTACAAACTCTTACAAACATCCATCCATCTAAACTTTCACATTTATTATATTAGTAAGACTAGACTAAGTAAATAAATAAACTGTGGACGCGAAATTAGAAAAAAAAACTTATTATGTAGCCTATGTTCTACAATATTTTACATCATCATATACCAAATTTCCTCGATATCAGTTAAGCCGTTTTTGGAGGCAATTACTTTCATTAAATTATTTAATAATGCATGTAGACGAAACTAACATCGATCAAAAAAACTCTGTTATTATTGTTTATTTAATGTATAAAAAATCTTTACAAATGCTTAAATAAAAACTACTTGTGTGGCAAAAGAACAAGTAACAGGGTAACAACATACAGGATATATGTATGTAGACCTGTAAATATATATAAATACAATAATACCGCAAAATCTCCTTCAATTTCCAAACGTTGCTAACTTACTGGCTATAAATTATAACTTCGTCACAGAACAGGGCTGGCGATGGCGGGAAAGTTGTATACTGAAATACCCAGTCTACTCGTATATATACACATTTCTATATTCCATATATATAATAAAATTGAAGTGTCTGTTTGTAATATAACAAAAAAACAAGATTTCGAGAAGATGTTGTATTTGCGTTGCTTATAACGAAAATCTCATTAAAAAAAACTGTCTGTCTGTCCGCAAGCCGCGTTTCTTCCGGGTAATCTCCGAAACGGCTGGGCCGATTTTGACCGGATTTTCATCGAAGTCAAGGGAAAACCCTAGTCTATATGTATATGTAGTTATAAAGATTATACCTATGTTAACGAAAAGCTATAGAAAAATTATAGTTCGTTTAGAAACTTTCCACGTTTGAAGATAAATCGAAAAACCAGTGTTGTATTATATTTAAACCACTCTCAGAAAGGTTAAGTGACTAACGAAGTCCTTAAGTGTGGATAAAGGAAATGCCATTAAATGTAGTACGGTAAAAAACTTTAATTAGCAATAGTTCTTTTACCAATAACTATTTGTGTCAACCCTAAAAGGAAACCATTGAAAGGTAAAGTGACAAATTGAAAAAGCGCCTTTTATAGTGTATTTTACGAGCTGCCTCAGGATACGTGCAGTGGCAGTTTCCCTTCGCCGCCGCTTGGAGGCGCCACTCTAATGGACTCCGAGCTATCCAGATTCCCCTCAAGATATCCCATTCGAGTGGATAGAAAATATCTTAAGGAAAGTGCTACATGGATTAACTTTATAGCTGAAGGAATGAATTGTTTTCATGTGTTTTTTCAATTTAATTCTTTATTTGAAATGTTCTCGTCAATTAAAATAAGAAAAAAGAACCTCGACAAACGTACAATTAAAACTAAATCTATATTATTATCTTATAAAAATCGTGAAAGAAAGTGGATAAAGGTGATAGTTTTCTGCATAATAAGATTATCGACACACTTTGTGGTAAGAGATTTCAAACTAGGTTTTTAACCTAAAACAAAATGTATCAAGTTTTTAAATTAAACCCAAAGTTTCCTTAAAAACACAAGTAATATATCGGTCTCAAATTGAATTACAAACGACGTGAGACAGTCTAAAATATAGTGTATATTACGTTAAGAAGTCAGAGTGCTGTACATTGAAAATTTAAGATTCTGGGGAGTTTTAAATTCGGTCGCCAGAGGGCGCGTCGGGGCCCGTCTTGACGTTTCTCTCAAATCGATTTCTGAATCGAAACGACGTTTTACTACTTATTTTACGATGATAATGCAGTTACAGTGATAAGCGAAGCGTTAAAAGATGTTAATAAAAATGGTGTTTTGCAAAGGACAAAATTTGAAAATGACTATTCAATATTCTTTGCAAGGATGATTATAATAGACAAAAATTTGAAGTTACTCTATAAAAAAATGTCTTTTAAAAATTAAAAACCAATAGCTTCTACTACTTCCAATTATTTACATGTAATTAATTATAACGATACTCAAAACATCAGGTCAGAATCTTAATAAAATTAAAAATACTTCTCTAGGAATGGACTTTAGCGGTAAGAATCAAAATTAATAAACACACTGATGTTAGAATACAAGGCAATACTAAAACAATAAATCAATACGAATTTATTTCTATATATTACAGAAAATGTTAAATCTTTAAAACATGAATTAAATAAATATAATTCAAATACGCTACCGCTACCGCCTATTAATACAAACACAACCACAGCTCAAATTGTCGGCAGGGAAATTTCGAAGTTGCAAAGCTCTGATAAAATAAGCCCATTGGGGTTAAGGTACGAACTGCGTTGGGGGCTTTCGGACGGACTACGATTGTAACTATCAAATGCAGTTAAAGTAAGTTACCCACCGGACTAACGACTGATAATAACTGCTTTTATATTTGATTTATTTCTAAAGTTATTTATGATATTTCTCCTATACGTTTTATGTATTTCTTACGTTAAATTCCACTGTCGAAGCGCCGTAAGTAGCCCAATAGTTTTATGTTTATCTTACCCCTAGCTTACGCCCGAGACTCCGTATGCTTGGGATTAAAAAGTGAGTAGCCTATGTGTTCTTCCAGACTATCCTCTACGTCTATACCAAATTGGATCTAAATCCGTTAAGTCGCTTAGGCTACAAACTCTAACAAACATCCATCTAAACTTTCGCATTTATAATATTAGTACGAAATATGATTTAAATCAATGATGGTTAATAACTATGTACAAAATAAAAGTAAATATTCATTTGAATTGATAATAAATCAAACCTTAGGCAATTTAAAAATATAAGCTATTCAAGCGTCCATTTTGGACCCCAAAACATTTACCAAATATAAATCCACGTACATCTTCATATTTTAACGTCTCACATCGTCAAATAAGATTATTTCGCTTGGACAACTGAATCTAATTGAGACATCACATGTGACAATATAAACATAGAGAAATAGGCTGTATATCTTTGTGATAGGGGTCAATATTGCTTGTTGTATTTTGATCGAATGTAAGTTCCCATATATCGTCAAGGAGTAACAATGAGGGGTCGAGCAGGAAGAGGGTCCTTAGGGGTCTTTTTTAACAGTTTTCGAGCGATATATGCACCCCCGGGTCACGTATCGTATGAAGTAGCCTCCTGGATAAGCGGTTTCATTTTTCTTTTAGGGGGTCTTTGAGATTTTTTTTTCCTGGAGTATCAAATTTCATCATATTATTCTGTCGGGAATGAAATCTATTTCTAGAATCTTCCATATATCCTATAGTAATTCTACTCTCGTAAGGTCGGCATCAACAAACTCTAACAAACATCCATCCATCTAAACTTTCACATTTATAATATAAGTATAATAAATAATAATAATAAATAATAAATAAAATTTTAATAACGCGATTTTGTAATCACTCCATTAACATAAGAACATCAAATCTCATAAAGAATCAAGTTTAAGCTTTCGAAAAAGGTGCATCGTATTCCCTACACGGTTAACGCAATCCAAGGCGTGAGGAAACCCTCAAGGGAGGGGTTATGCAATAAGATTTTTTTCTCAATCGCCAGAGGGCAGGGGAGACGTTTTTACGTCCGGTTATACAATTTGTGAACGGAACGTTATAGGAAATAAGGCAGTCTATTTGACAGTTTTTGATATATAATACGATCTCGAGACCTTAAAAATAAGAATGTAAAAATTTGTTTCTTAAGTTAGCCATAAAAGTCTTAAGACAACATAGTGTTTTAGGTATTACATTAAAGGCGAAGTTGACAAAAAATCTTTTTATAAAGTATATCAGTAAATTATTTAGGTAAAAAAAATCGCTTCCAGCTGTCTGTCCTTATGTATGCTTAAATCTTATAAACTACTCAACAGATTTTTATGCAGTTTTTTAATAGAATGTATCCATGAATAATATTATAGAGACATATTGATAATTTTACAGGTTTCTAATGTAAATAAACACATTTTTTGCCTACATTGTAATAAATAATTAACTATTAGTTGTTTTAGAATTTACACGAGGAAAGTTAATTTTTGAAATCCACGCATTTTTGAATTCGCAGGCAACAGCTACTCTACAATATAACAATCGTTTAAGTAGTACCTTTATTAAAATAGTCACTATAGTTTAATAGTTTTTTTTATATAAGGGCAAATGGGCAAACGAGCGGCGGGAACACAGAGGTCAACGACAACCATGGACATCCGCAGTACCAGAGGTACTACAGATAAATCACTAGGAAAACGTAAACGTAAACGTAAGGTAAACGATGTAAATAATTATTAAATTATTATATTTCGTGGCAAAGCAAATGTGCGTTACATTTTTCGTGGCAAAGGTTGCTTCAGGGCCCCGGGAGAGGCAATAAATAAGCGGAGCCTTAGCAGTTATGTGTATGTATGTACACAGCTATGTACTGAGTTTTCTTTTCAGCTCCGGCGCTAGTTCTGACCTTTCGGTTCGCACTGTCAGCGAGCTTTTGTGTGCGAAAATGGCCTTTTTAATGCCATTTCTTTGGTTTATGTTCGATTTTAGATTTTATTGACATTAAAATAGAGTTTAATTTTAACGAACAGTGATATTTTTTGGTTATTCCGCAATATTTTGATAATAGCTTTTTCCTTAAATTTGTATTGTAGTAGAGTTTCGATTACTCATGTACGTCTTTAAAAAGATTTTGTCTGTATGTTCATTTAGATGTTGCAGTGAAATCTCACCATCTTATCTTACTTATATTATAAATGCGAAAGTTTAGATGGATGGAGGGATGTTTGTTAGAGTTTGTAGCCAAAACGGGTAAACGCATTTTGATAAAATTTGGGATAGATGTAGAGGATGGTCTGGAAGAACACATAGACTACTCACTTTTGTTTTTTTTAGTACAACGCGGTCGGAGTCGCGGGCGATAACTAGTATATTATAAATGCGAAAGTTTAGATGGATGGAGGGATGTTTGTTAGAGTTTGTAGCCAAAACGGGTGAACGCATTTTGATGAAATTTGGTATAGATGTAGAGGATAGTCTGGAAGAACACATAGGCTACTAACTTTTGTTTTCAATTTCAAGCAGACGAAGTCGCGGGCAACAGCTAGTATTTAATATTTTCACAATATAACTATAGAAATGTCTGGCCAACAATACATTCAAAAAGCAAAGTAATTAATTATCGAATAACAAAGAGACCGAGCCTTTCAGTGTAACTGAAATTAATCAACTGGAAAGGGGATGAAATGGATATAACCCCTGAAACTTTAAACATACAAACTATTGATCAAAACCAATATTATAATAAAAAAATCATTCGAATGACCGCTTTTAAAAGTATAACTAGCTTTCCCCTGCGACTCCGTCCGCGTAGAATTAAAATAAAACTAAGTAGCCTTGTGTTTTTCCAGACTATCCTCTATGTTTATGCCAAATTTCAACGAGATCCGTCCAGCAGTTTAGGCTAAAACGTCTAACTAACATTCATCCATTAGTAAGATAGTATTAAATCAAGTAAAACTCTGTAAAACGTTAAATAAAGCACGATTTAAAAGCAATTCCACGTGTAATACAGTCAGTAAAACAAAATAAACCAATTTGAGGTTATAAAACCTTTTTCCCGCGTAAATACGTTCAAGTGTAACAGAATAAGACCACTGTTGGTATTTAAGAAGCCAAATAAGGATTTGAATGACCGCAGGTAAATATCAGGTTGCAGGTTCGCGATGTTTTTGCGTGCCTTAACAGCGAATGTAAAAAAAATATTTACCGCACGGAAACGTTCTTTTGTTTCAATATCAATTTATTTAGAGAACAAAATCTCGCTTAATTATACAATTTCTAAAGGTGTACGTTACGTTACGTGTAATGTAACGCGTTACACGGCGACTATTCTAGCAGTAATTGACAGGAGAACGAGAAACGTGCCGCTCGATGTGACCCTTGTAATATTACATCGCGTAACGCGTAACACATATTAATGCTGGGTTGGTTCCCATTTATTTAATCATTACCTAATGATATAGTATTAGCTTGAAGTTTCAAAGGAGTAAAATTCAAATTAGGTAGTAAACGCATTTCGTGAAGTTTTTAAACAAAAACAACTAACGAAATTTAAGAAGCTGAGAAACTAAAGCTATAAGGCGATTAAAAGTAATCTAACCTACAAAATAATAAGTCTGTTTGGCGAGAGAATGATGTTTGGTTATGTTTATTCTGGTTGGGAATTTAATTCTTATGTGCTTGTTTGTTGTAATTGTAAATTGGGCGCAAGACACACGGTGTCGTATGACGTGCGGTGGTAATACAATAGGCAGGAATTATGCGGTTGACTATACAGGGCTTTGCCTCACGTAGCTTAGCTCATACGAAGCCCATATACCTTTATTATAATAAGTTAAACACGCTATATACAGATAGTAATCAGCAACTTTGATATGCTTGGTTCAGTTGGAATTATTTTTTTCGTCAAAAACAGTCAGGGTTAAAGTTACAGATTACACCTTAAATTAGAGTAAATTGCATAGAACTAATTTTAGTCCCTTTCCCTTTCAACTCTTAAGAGGAAAGGATGGGAAGGAAAAGTTTGACGGAGGAGGAGACGTATGGGAAGTGGATATATCCTGTTTATGTGCGTCTCCTCTTCCGTCCATTAAGGGTAGGCAACGCAACTACTATTGTAAATATCTATGGGCAGCGGTCGCTTCGCCATTTCTGCGGATTCAGGTGACCGCTTGCTCGTTTGACACCTTATATTAAAAAAAAAAGGAAACGCCACATGTATTGTATCTCTGCCGTGTATTTGTATTTATAAGCTTGTATTTACGGTTGTAAGTGTTTATTGATTTATTAATTTGACTTAGAATAGAGCACTTTTTTTAATTTAGCTATCAAATATAATTCAATGGCGTAACGATCATTTTGTTGTAGATATTACGCCCGGTCCGAGAATCTCAATTCGGCCATTACACTTTACTGTCTCCCGGAAAAAAGGTTACTATCTCTGAGGCGTCTCTCGTAAAATTTATCCATTAAACCGCTATTAGATAAGCACTGGAGTAAATATTTCTACAGCTTATAATATACTTCTGAAGTTTCCTTACTACAGTATTCGAAATTAAAAGGTTAACAGAAAAAAAATCTTAAAATCATCGTATAAATCGTATAAATATTATAAATGCGAAAGTTACGATGGATGGATGGATGTTTGTTAGTGTTTGTAACCTAAACGGTTGAACGGATCTCCATGAAATTAGGCACAGGTTTAGAGCATAGTCTGGAAGAACACATAGGCTACTTACTTTTGTTTTTTTTTATTTCACGCGGAGGGAGTCGCGGGTGAAAGCTAGTAAAGGATGTCTGACATACATAATCATTCGAAAAAATGACTAGACTAATTTGAAAAAACAAAATACCAAACCTTTGTACACAATTAAATTAAATCTGAACACCTTTTATGTGTGACGTAACGTATACCGGGGATTTTCCAGTTTGTCCCGGTTTACAAACTTGCAAGGTTCCCCAGCCAAGTTAGGTAATAAGTTTTGCGGCGAAATTGTCTTTGCCCAAGATGCGATTAAAATATTACATCTATTGTCTTCGCATACAATATGTACCATACATAATATGACAATATTAATTATACAAGCTTTCGCCTGCGACTCCGTCCGCGTGGAATTAAAAAATCAAAACTGAGTAGCCTATGTTTTCTTCCAGACTATCCTCTGCGTCTATACCAAATTTCGCATTCATTAGATTAAAAGTGTTTTTTTGACCGACTTCCCATTCGTCTGTATGTTTTTTTTATGTGTGTTACGGCATAACTCCGCCGCTAGTGGACCGATTTTCATAATTCTTTTTTTATCCGAAATGTAATGCTTGCAGGTGGGTCCCATGTTTTCGTTTGAGTTTTGGAGTTAAAGAATACGACGTAGTTAAATAGTTTACATCCTACACTAATTCCAGTTAAAAACAGTGTAAACACTTCATTCATTTTTTTCAATTCTATAATCGTTTATACTTTTTTAAAACATTCGTTAGACGATCATAAGAAGTTTTCATAAAACAAGATAGCTTAGGTATATAATTTTCTGACAATAAAACCTACACGCACAGTAAAATACGTCAGCTTAATTCAGAGAATAAAACTTCGAAACGGAAATGAAATGCAATACGAATGGATGAAAAGAAGCCAAGTACATTTCCCGCACAGGGCTGCCACTTTATACAATTTTAATATTAAACATGGATACTTGATAAAAAGGGACTTTTTAATAAAATTTTATACAATGCTTTTTATTTTCTTTTCTCACTTAAATTTTACTGAAGCAAAATCTCTTTAGTATGAATAATTTTGAAGATATTTTTCTACATTAAAAAGTAACGAAGGACAGAGAATTAGATATAAGGTTCAATGTAATTCAGACAATAGAAAATGTACTTCCCTAGTTCATTATAATCATAAGTGTTTAAAGGATTTAATAAGAAAAATGACACCATTACAAAAAACACCTGCAATGTTATAATTACGTGGATTTGCTATTGTTTTTTTTTCAGTGTCATATATTTAATAGTAAAATTAACCCCATTAGGTGTCATCCAAAAAATAAATGAATTTTTATTGTAGTCAACGTTAAATAAATGTCTTTAGATTATTTTATCCTTTTTATTTGATTACCCTATCAAACCGCAACGCCCCTGGTTTAATATAGTGGTCAACATTAAAAAATAACGAGTTCTTTTACTATAAACAACCTAAGGCTATTAGAATTATGGCGAACGAAATTTCCCTTATCGCGGTCATATTTCACCGGAGAGCCTAGCATTAAACGGGAACAGAAAACATAGCTTGAAGGAAAAATATAAGAAAAACAACGCCTAGCAAATTACTTTGCTCAAAGTCGATTAAGTGATCATTACTGGGAAAAATAACTTTTTAAATCGGGGACGGGAAAGTTGTGGAAAAATATTCTCGTGACTTACCTAAAAGGCCATATACAATATTTTTTAAAAATTATTAAAGGAAACATTTTTAAGTCATGTATAAAACAAAAATAAAATACATAAAGACTGTTACTTAAACTATTGTATGATTAAAACGCGAATATTAAAAAAAAAACATATTAATACGATTATTTTCGAAACATCAAACATGAAAATGGAATAAACAAAATAACATACTGTTCCTTTCTTTCTAATGTCACTTACAACTTTATAGAAGTGACTTTTTTTTTAAATGTTGAAAATCGAAAAATTATGACTTACGATAGTCTACATAGGAGCCCAATATGTAAGATTAAGATACAAACAAAAGTATTCTTACTAATATTATAAATGCGAAAGTTTAGATGGATGGATGGATGTTTGTTAGAATTTATAGTCAAAACGGCTTGACAGATATCGACGAAATTTGGCATAGATATAGAGGATAGTCTGGAAGAAAACATAGGCTATTTATTTTTGTTATTTTTAATTCCATGCGGACGGAGTCGTGAGCAAAAACTAGTTAGCTAACAAAACCAACTAGTCTACCAGTGAAAAGCGACTCGACGTTTTTTGAAAGGCAATTGTAAAGAAAAACTGAATAAAATCCTTCAGAAGCTTAATCAATAGATTCTTGACCTAACGTAATCCTTGAGACGTGAAAGAAAGTCCTTAAAAAAGACAGTCTGCAAAAAGCGCGCGAAAGACGTTTGGCGTGTCATGTCGCCATTTTGAATCATCTTTTGTCAAGTGTCGCTAAAGTCGATTGAGTCACGTTTCAGTTTTCAACAAATCTCACTACAATTTCTCAAGTCAGTGTTCTTATTCGAGAATCTTAGACTAGTGTTTTGCTTACGCTTTGTTTGTAACGGTTTTCGCGTCTTTGTTCATATTAAAAATATAAAACTTGCAACATTCTAAAAACACCAATTTGCTCCTATGCGTTGAAAATGAAATATTTAATATGGAAACAGGATAGTAATTTGTACGTAAAACATGAAGCTAATACAAAAATTTCCATTCTGTATTTGTTAGTTTATATAAACAAAGTAAATGAGGGAAAACTGTTGTTCAGTGAACTGTGTCTGACTGAACATGGAAAGTCGCGAGGAACGACAGAAATAAAAAAAAAACCGAATCATTTCCTTTACTCGTCGACATCACGTACTAATGTGCGAAATAATATTTCTCCCCCGTGAAAGAGGGCGCCGCGGGCGCTTGTCATGAGTGTTCGACGTGTAATAGGGCTGCCAATGCTACAATTATTTTAAAACTTTAGTCTGTCTATAATCAGTAACACAAACTGATAGCAATTACCTACAAATATCGTCAAAACGTTAATATAACAAAAAGTTTCATAAAACTTGTGATAGAGTCAGCTAGCAAGGATTGCAGTAATGCTATGACACAGAAGGAAGAAGGCGTCAAGTCATTCCAAAGTTTCTGATGAGTTTGTGCGCAAGTATCCAAATTCCAGTTTTCTTTCCCTTCTTTCATTTTTAAAAAAGCCTATAATCCTGTCTTCGGAAATTAGGTAAAAATGGTATTAGATTTTATTAACATTTTGGACAGCCCTACAATACAGACACAATCCAGCGATCGGGTAATTCAATCCGCGATAGAGCCGCGGGCGCGACGAAAAGTAAAGGTAAGTCTCGATAACAGCGGTACGCATTTATCGCGCTTGTTCGCCGCCTGTTAAATCAATAACGATTATTAGTTGGAAATATCATGTTACCTTTAATATTTCCCGATTAAGGTAATGTAATATTAATCTTTGTGTTTTCAATAAATCTTCGATCTGTTAAAATCAGGATTTAAATTGAAAAATATTACATCTTCAAGCATCTCAAGATAGAAGAATATGGAAATGGTCGTCAAGAGAAACGCTTATTTCGAAATAGTTCCGAAATAATATTGACTTATTTAGAGCAAGAACAAAGAAATCTATCTCTCGTCTTTTTATAATAAAGTAAAGAATTCCAGCACCTAAAACCAAGATGCACCGCAAGAATTCGAATAAAAGTTAAATTCGTGCACAGTTTGAGAATTTGCACAATTTATTTTACAATCCCGTACAATGATTGCGAGATTAGCTTGTCTTTTCAGCCTTTCGCACTGGAATAAGTATTCTAGATACATTCGAGTTGGCACAAAAGAATTGGCGCGATCGCGCTGCGGCAGCCATCTTGTCGCGACACTAACGCCAAACGGTCACAAATCGAAACTTCACTCGTGGGACGCGTCACCTTTAAACCGTCCGTCGTTTCGTTCCTAAACGATTATTATCGCTATTCTTTTGGAGATTTAAGAACGTCTCTTTTTTAAGGCATTGATAAATTTTCGTGTCATTTGTTTAAAAAAACAATACTGATAAATGGATTCTTGGACGTGGAATATTTTTGAAGAGATAATCATTTCTTAAATATTTTTTATTTGCAAATAAATGTGTGACTTCATATAAAAATATTTTAGTTGTTTAAATATTAAAGAAGATACTGATTTGATTTAACTACATAAAAAATGGATGTTTGTTTTGTTTGTGTACATAATAATTCGTACCTAAAAAGAACTCAAAAGATATTTAAAATCTCAGTTAATGGTGAAATCATGATAAATATTAAAACAGAAAAAATAATATCTATGTCCCTTGCAAATCCATACAAAAAACTTGGTTTAAACTTATTACACTTATAACTTGGTAAGTCGTGTCAAGTATTTTTTGGATTATAAATTCGGCTTAGTACTTTGGTACATTAATTTAAAAATGTAAAAGAAAATTAAAAATGTGGGGACGTAAAAAAATTGACAGCCGTTATAAATCATCCGTGTTACAAATTTTTGATGCGTTATTTTATAATCTGTGACGCCGATCAACGAATAAAAAGTGGTCAAGTGCAATTTTGTGAACCAATCAATGGTTCTTTACATTTCTTTTAAATAAAGAATACATTTTATGACAAAAGTTTTAAAACCCTTCAATAAGTATAAAATTAGTACTAGAATGTTCTTGTACCAACCAGAAAGCTGTGATATATTGTAGAATTCCAGGGCAATTTAGTTATTTTTTATTTAAATAAAATTACATACACAATAAACAAGTTTAATTACCCAGTCGCAAGTCAGAAATATAAACCCATTACAAAAATTAACATAATACGAAGGTTGAATAACATATTCACAACCGTACGGAACCCTAAATACGAAATAATTAATGCAACCCGTGGCATAACAGGATTCCTGGGTCGTGTTACGCGTTTGCGTGATTTCACGAAATAAAAAAAAAACGCGGCGAGCAAATTTGATACACCGAATACTTACACTCTTAAAATCTTTATATAAATCGGGCTATCAACACGGACATTTATTGTATAGCTATGTTTTATCTGTGCTAATTAGCGCAATAAGTACTAACTCGGGCCATTAAAAAAAGTAATTTAAAATATATCAAGACATTGCAATTGCAAACTAATTATCAACACTTCCTTTAGTTTTCTCTATACCTTGTTATTTTATTTGTAAACAGCGGTTGCCCGCGACTTCCTCTACGCAATATAAAGATAAAAAAGTAGCCCGTAATATGCCCGTCTATGTTAAAATCGGCCCAGTCGTTTCGGAGATTACCCGGAACAAACGCAGCTTGCGGACAGACAAAAAAAAATTAAATGCGATTTTAGTTGTCAGTAACGCAAATAAATGATCTTTCCGAATTCTGGAATTTTTCTTTTGATATGACAAACAGACACTCCAATTTTATTATATGTGTGGATTTAGGCAGCATGATTTAAAAAAATATCTCTGGTATTAACGGCCAGTATTTCAAAATAAGACAGCGTCAGAGTGTATTCGACCGCGAAACCAATTCACGAAATATCAGAACCGACTGATGACTGCTTTTATTGGATTCCTACGTAAATTCCCCTTTTGTTGGGCTCATTTGTCGGATTATGGATGCTAATGTCACTTTTGGATGGCGGCCCGATTTAAATGTCACGATAAGAAGCCGTGACACTTTTAGTAAGTGCGTCGCAGAATATTTGTAAAAATAAATACAAGAATTCAAGCGCGTTACATAAAGCTAATGCGCTTGAATTTTCAGAGTAAAGCATATATTTAACTTGAAGCCAATATAGTTACATCTATACTATCACAATAAAGCGTAAACACACACTTCTTTGTTGCCTAAGATCTCAGCAATTACAGCATATTATTGAATAATTCCATATTTTTTAATAAAAAACCCTACTCTTACGTCACGCTTTATGCTAAATATTTTGGATAAAAACCCTAATGTGGGAAAGAGACCATAAGTTTCTGCTAACATCAAGTAAGCAAGATTGCCAAAGTGAGGTAATTGGTCTTTTGACATTTGCAATTGAGAATTTGACAAATTTAAACAATAAAATATATCATGCGGATGAAGCCGCACGGGTACAGCGAGTAAGTAATATATAAGTACTGTCCAAAAAAAAAAGTTGTTAGGAATAAAATACTTTCGTAATATTCTAATCCCAATTATATTCTTGAATTAATAATAATTCAATATTATTGGCTGAATGTACATGGGCTTGCATTCAAATTAAAAAGCATGAATTCAATAAAAGAACGCGTTGTTAATAACCGCTTCTGTCACCCTTCAAGGATGTCTCTGGTCACGACTTCGTCGCCTTAAGCCTTACACTCCCGCGCTTTTCGGTGTGAAAATGGGATATAATTTTGGAGGGAATAATCAAAGACCGGTTCGCGTGCCCACCGGGCATTAGCCCGGCCCTGGGTAGGGCATGTTAATGTCACCAGGTACATATAAAGCGGTACGTACGTAATGAGCCGGGGAAAATTGTGTTACCATAAAAATAATTGCGTTTCCTCCCCTCCCCACCTTCAGTCTACGTCACTCGATTACCCCGGGAGAAATTTGTAGAGGTACGAAAATCTTTTGTCGTATTTTTGTATTATATTTGTAGTTGTATGGACCTATTCTGACGACAAGTAATTTACTAAATTGTAAATAAGCCATAAGACTCGTGTGGCATAGACACTGAGATAACATTGTCGCTCGGAATATCGTCACAGTTTATTATAGGTATCGTATTCTGTAAAGTGATACCGATAAGCAACAAAGAGATGCAGTTACGTTGACTATTTGGCAGTTGTTAAGCTCGATTCACACTTGTTTATTTTAGAGAATGTTAAATAGAATTGTACGAGTAATTTTTATTCTAGTATAGTTATTACTTTTGACATTTTTTTGATGACGAAAAAAGTCAAAACATTGGGTTTATGGACTAGCTTTCGCCCGCGATTCTGTGTGTATCCTATGTGTTCTTCCAGACTATCGTCTACAATTATACAAAGTTTCAACGAACTCTAATAAACTTCCATCCATCTAAACATTCACAACTTTTTTTTAATCGATCAAATATTAATCACAAATATGCGATTGTAAAAAGATCTATACATCTGTTGAATTCGAGTTTCCTATAAATTTTAAAGGTAACAATGTGTTCTGAACTTCGATACCCTACGATTTACGAGACCGGTGACCGGCGTGACTTTTATAGTTCCTGCCACACTTAGTACAAGGCGTGTTTTAATGTTATTTTCGGTAGAACTGTTTATTTCTACATTTGTTTAGATACCAGTTAACGGGGATATCTGGATAGCTTCTCGGTAATGTTTTACTGTTTGGTATTTGTAACTAAAACAAATGAATTTGCAGTATCGAGGTTTTGTATTTGAATCTTTCAACACTTTCAGTGAAGACGCGAGGTCACTTGAATCAGAAAATAGTGGCATTGTATTTGTTAAACGTAGATGCATTTGTTACGGAATAAAAATAACTTTAATTATGTTGATAAAAAAGAAAATAAAAGTGATGTCAATAGAGGAATCTTATTAATATTATAAATGCAAAAGTTGAGATGGATGGATGGATGTTTGTTAGAGTTTGTGGGGAACGGATCTCGATGAAATTCAGCATAGATGTAAACCATAGTCTGGAAGAACACATAGGCTACTTACTTTTTTTTTGTCACGCGGACGGAGTCGCGGGCGAAAGCTAGTTTTTAAATAAAACTTATAAAACACTAGCTGCTGTTCTCGACTTCGTCCGGATAAAACTAAAAATATGTTACTCACTGGTGTAGCTTTATAGTGGTGTAAGATTTTTTGAAATTATCCCAGTAGTTTATGAGTTATTTCAATACATACAAAAATACAAATCTTTCCTCTTTATATTAGTACTAGCTTTCGCCCGCGACTCCGTCCGCGTGGAATTAAAAAAAAGAAAACTGAGTATCCTATGTGTTCTTCCAGACTATACTCTACATCTATGCCAAATTTCATCGAAATCCGTTCAGCCATTTAGGCTGTAAAGTCTAACAAACATCCATCCACCATTTAAACTTTCGCATTTATAATATTAGTATAATAGATTGAGCACGCCGATAAACATTTAAACAATTAAATTAATACATTAAGCTTAAAACTTCGATATCACGATAATCCTAACAATCGAAATTTCACGCGATTTGTGAACCCTGTAATAGTAACCTAACGAGCGAAGTCCACGTAACTGTGCAACCCGTAATAAATTACCATCCAATCCAAGTTGGTAATAAGATGTCCTCCGAGAATTCCTGGCCGAAACTCCCGTGGAATGGTAATCATTAATTTAATTGACTTTGGATACACTTTAGGTAACATTAATAGGAATTATGTCCCCTAGTTTGATAAAGTTATGAATGGGAAGGAAGAAATCGTAGGCCCATAGTTTCGGATTGCGGAAGACGGAATTTAGTTTGTATTAAATCTTCTAAACTTGGCTTTTAGTTTAACTGTTAAAGATATTTGAATGGAAATCTATACTATTATAATAAAGCGTAAACACACACGTCTTTGTTGCCTAAGATGTCAGCAATCGCAGCATATATTTGAATAATTCTTTTTTTAATAAAAAGCCCTACACTTACGTCACGCTTTAGGATATATATTTTCACGCCATTAAACTTAGGGCGTAAATATTTTGACTAAAAACCTCAATATGAGAAAGAGACCATAAGTTGCTGCCAACATCAAGAAAGTAAGATTGCCAAGGTTTATCATGTCATGTCATTATTTGCAATTGATAATTTGACACATGTAAACAATAAAATAAAATTTTCACAGTTTCATGCGGATGAAGCCGCAAGGGAACAGCTAGTTTAATATAAATTTGATACGGAACAAACAGTAGTCATGTGAAATGGAAATCACGTACATGACTAAACATTTTGTAGGTTAGCGCGCATACCTTTGACTAAACTATAACACAACTGCTATGATTCCTTTGAGCTTTGGAGGTGTACACACTATTTGATTTTTAGGTGCAACTAAACAGTTGAACTGACTAAGAGACAATCGACAATCACACAATAGTTGTGCGATTGTCGATTGTTTTGATTCGATTGATCGATTTAAATTTGATTATTCAAAGGTTGCACACCCACTCTAAAAGGCAAGAAAACAATTACATAATTGTAAAGTTGTAATTGCCTAACATCGTAGACTCAAACTGAATATTCATACATTTAAATTTTCCCTTTAAAAGTAAGCAGGAAAAGTTGATTCAGGAAATAATTCAAACTCTCGAACAAAGAGTGAAAACACTCTAAAACACAATTACACTAAAATTATTCACGAAAAAAACTCCATCAGACGAGAAATTATGGCTCTAAAAACCATTACCACACATACAGCGGTGCATTGAAGCAAACTGAAGTACTGGGGGTGAAGTAAGGGTGGGGGTGCAGACGTGGGGCAGGGGGGTATAATCTCGTAATTATCGGCTTAACTCCAGACGACATTTGCAGGTGGAAACTGTAGCATATAGCGAACGGATGCCAGTTTTAGCATCACTTTGTCATCTGAACTAATATTTCATTTAAAGGTAGATTTACATCCAAAATACAATTAAAAAAAAACGCTTAACAATTGATATAAAAGCAATGGTTTTGAGTATCTATCATATGTATCAACTAAGATAATTTTCATTTGTAAATCACAATGAGAAATAAGTAATACTGCCATCAGAACTATTAGATTTTATAATACTAAGAGCCTGTCCTACCACTGGCAGATAGAGGCTTAGATAGCTCATAACTGTCAGATAAGGTTACAAAATACGATATTTCCATCAAATACTTTACACGTTGGATTGTTATCAGACAATTTACAATTTGGTATAGGCCTTAAATCTACACTAAAGGTTTGTTTTTTTTTAAAAACAAAAGGTGGCAAACGAGCAAGCGTCCGCCTGAATCCGCCAAAATGGCGAAGCGACCGCTACCCATAGACATCCGCGATCGCAGATGCGTTGCCTACCCTTATCCGACGGAGGAGGAGATACACATAAAGAGGATATTGCCCCTTCCTATGCATCTCCTCCACCGTCAAATTCACTTCCTCTTCCCATCCTCTCCTTATAAGAAAAGGGTGGAAAAGATAAAGGGACTTAAATTAGGCCTCCGGTTATTAGGTCTTCTTAAAGTCGTTGTAAATGTTACTATTTTCTAAAAGGCATTAATTACATGAACAATAATAAATACAACAAGTTACATACAATTTTTGTTCAAAATGTAATCTGTTAAAATAACATACAATTTTATAACTTCAAGGTACGATTCCATCGGTTTTTATTTAAAATACATTTCCACGTTAAGAGTACGTATAAAACAGAAGTACAAGTCGAAAGCACTATCAGGGGCTGGAAAATAAATTGTAGCAACGCATAAGTTCGCAGACATCTGACAGCGAGGATTCAGGATTCGAGCGGAGCTGCGGTGAAATGTTCTCTGGTAATATACGATCATGTACTGAAAATGTATTACGTTAAATGTTTTTCAAGGAACGATAATTTAACGTTAAAAACGATGCGAAGTAAAGAATGCATGGATTATATCGCGATGTTCTTTTAACTTATGCAAACAGTATCAACTTTAGTTAACCTATACTATTATAATAAAGCGTAAACACACACTTCTTTGTTGCCTAAGATGTCAGCCATTACAGCATATTTTTGAATAATACTTTTTTAATAAAAAGCCCAACATTTTAACGCCTTTAACTTAGGGGGTAAATATTTTTGATAAAAACCCTAATGTGGGAAAGAGATAAGTTGTTGCCAACATCAAGGAAGCAAGGTTGTTATCATGTCATATCATTTTGACATTTGTAATTTATACTTTGACAAATGTAAACAATAAAATAAAAAAATGTATAATTTCATGCGGGTGAAGTCGCACGGGAACTGCTAGTATCGTATACAAGGATAGTGGAGGTCGAAATGATCGCTAAAATAATGAGAATTTAGAACATAAATGGTATTCAAGTAGCCGAAGTTCCGTAGGACAAAGGATGATAAGGCAGTCACCTCTAAGTCACTTAACAATTGTAATTCAACTATGAACCGCAGTATCCCGTATACCGTAAAATAATCCAATCAGATCGGAATCAAATTTACCGAGTCCAGCTAAAACGAATCCTGTGTAGCGGCGCTTGGATAACGTATGGTCGATCGAATTTTAATGCCGGATTTACCTACTCTATGGTAATATCAATCTGGGAATTAATGCGGGTGATTTTAAGCCGTAAATTGATTGTGAAAGGGGCGTTATTCGAGTGCATCCGTCTTGATTACTCCCGATGTGGGCTGGGGTCCTTTACCTATTCAGTAGAACAATGCAAATGTTGGAATGGTTATCTAGTGAGATTATCTACGTAGAGGTCGCGTTGAGGTCTGAGCTGGCCATACCTGTAACAAAGGACATGGTAATTAAAATTTATTCATTTATGTTAATTAAGTCTTAGAATTAGGGTTATACGATTAGGTCAAAATTTTATAGTCATACTAGCTTTCTCCCGCGACTGCGTCCGCGTGGAATTTAAAAAGACTATACTCTACATCTATGCCAAATTTCATCAAGATTTGTTCTACCGTTTAGGCTACAGACTAACAAACATCCATCCATTCATCTAAACTTTTACATTTATAAAATTAGTTAGATTGTTAAATTTACTAAGAAAATATGCATATAAAATGTTTTCATGAATTTTCGAGAAGCATCAGTCTCAATAACATATTACTGTTGTCAGAGAAATCATTATTTACAGTCGATTTGAAGAAATTGTAACTTGTACTTTGATACAAAAATATTCATATCTTTTGCAAAGAATTTATCAAATCGTTTTACAAAAACTGTATCCAATAAGCTGACATTTGTAATAAATAGCCCTACCTTATTCTATATTAATTTCTTTAAACATATACATTAAATATAAGATATTATAATTTTTTCGTTACCACAAGCCGTGTAATCGCAATATCGGAAAAAGTTAGCTTACAAAATATCTAAAAGATAAAATATCAGATGGTTGGAACGCAATCAAAAGCAAAAACAGTCACTAAACAAAATTAAAATATAACACAAAACCTGGAAATACTAAGCATGTAGCCACTGATGTAATGCAGCAATATTTTAGCCTTAAAACAATACCACGCTAAGAAAGGCGGCAAAAATACACCGGGAGCGTTAAAACGAAGGCTTTATAGGAAGTGGGTTAACCGTTGAGCTAATGAAAACTAATGTTTTCTTTGTACCGTTCTAAATATGTTTGTAACCTAACGGGAAACATTATGAAAAATTAGGTGACACGATTCCCTTAGTTTGACGATTGTAAATACTATGAGACAGTACTTACAGACTTAACTTACCTATCTTAATTTAAAAAAACACCCGATTGATTGAAGATCTAAATTTGAAATAGCGCCATCTATTGTCTGCATTTTAAAACAAAGATTTTATTTTTTCAATTTAAACTAAATAAACTGAAATTTTAACTTTCTCATTTTAACAAATGCTCGAAAATATCAATGTAAAAAAACCCTTTTGTCGGTCGGGTCATAATTTTATATCGAATTAATATTACAAAGAGGAACAATTTGTATTTTTATATCTATTGAAATAACTCAAAAACTAGCTGGCCGATTACAAAAATTCTTTCACCATTAAAAAGCTACGTTGTCAGTGAGTAACATAGGCTATGTTTTTGTTGTTTTGAGCATCAGCTAATATCGAAGAAGAGGCGGCAAATACAGTTCAATACAGATTATGTAACACAACTTCTAGTAAAGCTTAGGTTACTTTATATCGCAAATATTGATGCTATAGCTTTTAGGCAAATTGAAAGGTCTACGCTATCAGCTTAGAGCTTTGCCTTTGAGATATTACGTTTATATCAAAAGTTGGAATTGAATTTATTGTTACAGTTTCAGTGGAAATGGATATTGTTAATTAGTCTTTGATGCTTTGTTTTATGTCAAATAAATAAATAGGATTTTTATTGCCACAAAAAAAAACTACTTAAGACATCTTATACACAAACTATGACTTCCAGACAATCCTCAACAAATGCCAAACAAAAATGCCAAATTTCATTGACATCCGTTCAGCAGTTTAGGCTACAAACACTAACAAACCATCTTATCTTTGCATTTAAAATATTAGTAAGATACAAGAAATTATTATGCCTTTTAAAATGTAACATTATTTTCTCTATTAAAATAACTAAGTACAAAGGACTTTTTACAGAAGAATTGTTACCCAGCGTAGTTCTTGCGAAATAGAGCGAGTAAACCCTTGGTCGTCGGCCGTAAACAATTTCAACACATCATGCGTGATGGGGGTTGGTTTTATGAGTTTTACAACGTTATAATACTTCATTAGCATACAGAACACCTTTACTATAGATTGAAAATTTTGTTCTTGAAAAATATGTTTATATTTACAAAAATATAGCTATTACGCGTATCCAGCTTTCGACCACGACTGCGTAATGAATAAACTACGAAACTATTGGGCAGACTGCAAAAAATCTTCCACCAATAAAACGCTACGTTATCAGTGAGTGACATAGGCTATTTTTTTTCACGCGGACGAAGTCGTGGGCAACAGCTAGTTACTTAATATAAGTACATCTTTAGTGCATCTTTCCTTTCAGCAGAAATCATACTCATACTAATATTATAAATGCAAAAGTTTAGATGGATGGATGTTTGTTAGAGTTTATGGCCTAAACAATTTAGGGAACAGAGGTTAGTCTGGAAGAACACATAGGCTACTTGGATTTGTTTTTTAAAATCTGCGCGGACGGAATCGCGGGCGATAACTTATTATTAATAAATAGTGTTGTTCAATATCATCGTGTTCTCTCCCTACTAATGTGTTCATAAACATGTCACACCCATCAATATAAAAAACCTACATATAGCCCATAAAAATGACTAACAAAAACCATGAAGCAACATACTAAACACATTAACGGTACGAAGTCAACGCATTATTCATAAATGCACTTAATACGGCTAATTTACATAAACATCGGGAGTCAGGCTTTCGTTGCTGCTGTACTACATCATCCCAGACCGGTCCGGGATGAGTGACGATGGTACGTTCTGATTTACTGCTGTTAGTATCGCATAGTTTGTGACACACGGTTATAGAAAGTGACGCACTAATGTGTATAGTGTCGATTAGTTTCACTTGGCTGGAAATGGACGGCCAAATTAGTATTTTAAGAGCCTATTCCGCCAAATTGTAAATTGTTTGATAATCCAACGTAAAACATATGCTGAAAATATCGAATTTTGTTACCTTATCTGTCATTTCTAAAGCTATCTGAGCCTCTATCAGCCAGTGGTGGGACAGACACTAATTATTTATTTTATAACAATATTTTAAATGGTGAATCTTTTAAGTAAGTTTTACGTTAAAAGTCTAATTAATCTGTCTATTAAATTTTTGCAATATTAGATATCTATTCTTAGTCAACTTGAAAACGTAGAAATTTAATAAAAAGGTTGGCATTTTTTAATTCTATTGAAATTTTAAAGTTTTTGCTCTTTTCTTGCATACCTTTAATTTGGATATCAAAGTATAAAGTCTTAAAAGAATTTTATTCAAATTCTTAAAGTGAAAAATATCAATTTTGTGGTTGATCGTGTAACATCTAGATAAAAAGTATGATATTGGAAAGAAAATGAAGATCTTACACTGAAATGAAAGTTTTCGTATTAAGCTGGAACCCGTAAAATTTTACGATTTTAGGCAAACATGCAAAAAGAAAATCTTATTTTTAAAGTATTGTGCTTCGTTCGCGATGATTAAAACTTTTTAACGGTGTTATTGCTTGAATTCTCAATGCAGTGAATTCTCAAACTAGAGATGAGTTTGCTTTAGTGTTGTTTGTAATGAAATTGATGTGATTTACGTCAAAAACATCAAAACCAATATAATAAAAAAAGAGTTACACGAAGCCATATTGGTCTTCTTTTCTCATGATACGGCGACCACACTACCGCATCACTTCAGCCAGGTGAACATGGCGCATACAACTGTGCTGAAATATCGGAAGCTAAAACAATCCAATCAAAGCTGTTTGGTGAACCTAACAAAATAAATAAATAAACAAATAAATCGCGGTAAGAAACCCGTATCTTACAAAAATTAAATTTGTTAAAACCAAGACAGTTTAAAATTACTTAAACCAATAAATGTGAAGACCACAAAATTATTCCAGCAAATATAAAAATCTAACATGATCATCACTACTCTGGAAATCTGAAACATGAAGTTTACAATATGCGGAAAATATAATGAAAAATCTCAAATTTTCATAATCTCTACATCAAAATGCTTTCACAAAGTTTAAAAGATGTGAAATATCAAGAATCTCAATAAACACTTCGAGACACGTATAAAAGTTTTTATTGCCACACTAGTGTGCTCGAGCTTGCGCTCGCCAAACTTTACGACCGTGTGTATTATTAAGTCGAGTATAACGACCTTCGCTGACGCGCTAGCTTATAAGTGTATTGGAAATCAACCAGCATTGTTGTCTATTGTTAATAACATTGTTACATACTGTCTTAACAATGAAAACGTAATAAATATTCTATGTAGAAGCTTTGCAAATATTCACGAGTACTTTGGCTATGCCGACCTACGTATGAGTCACGGTAATCGATTCTTTACGGTAACAGTTCGAATTAAGAGCGACGGTGACTCTGAGATTTAAACAATTGACTTGTAATCTTTAGGTTCTAGGTTCGAATTCCGCCGAATTTATAACCTTTAGCGTTGAAAAGGCACTTTCAGAAGTATACAAAACCATACTAAAAGATGAGTCTTATATAATTTAATATAACATTTAATTAATACCTTTCTTAGACCTAATGACTGACATGTTTAAGACGTTAATTGCGCAAATTAATTATTAAAATAATAGACCCTTTATTAATTGCTACGAAAACGTTTACCTTCAAGGTTCTGGTCTTAAGAAAGTTCGACAAAAGACTATTGAGCCATTTCGTGTGTAAAGAGAATTTATGGGCATACGCATCGAACAAAGGGAGAACGGTGACGCCCACCAACTTTACTTGAATACCTTAATTTCCTCAAGCATTCACATTCGGGGCAGACAAAGATTTGTGCTCTAAGGTCTTGAATAATAACCTCAATTTAATGAATGACAATTCCTTTTTAAGTTCAAACTCAAAGACAACGTTATTTCACATTTAAACGTATTCAAAATATTTATTAGAAAAATGCTACTAGGTGTAGAATTCTTTAGTCTTTATGTTATAA
Organism: Papilio polytes; assembly: GCF_000836215.1. Taxonomy (NCBI): domain Eukaryota; kingdom Metazoa; phylum Arthropoda; class Insecta; order Lepidoptera; family Papilionidae; genus Papilio; species Papilio polytes. The sequence goes on along the minus strand of NW_013525035.1, from coordinate 1,568,393 downwards.
GGTGGCAAACGAGCAAGCGGCCACCTAAATTCGCCGATATATAGAAGCGACCGCAACCAATAGACGTCCGCAATTGCAGATGCCTACCTTTAATCGACGGAGAAGGATTACATAAAAAGGATATTTCTCTTTCCTATGCTTCCCTACTACCATCAAACGCACTTTTCCTTACCATCCTTTCCTCTCAAGATAAGGGGTGGAAAGAGAAAGGGACTAAAATTGGGCCACCGGGATCACACTCTATCAGATGAAACGCGGAATTGCTTCCACTTCACCTTCTGTGTGGTCGTGGTATTACACCGAGCTAGCCGGCACATTCGTGCGAAGATGTTAAAGCGGGCTCTACCACTTTGAACGTTACTCTTTACTAAAGTCTTTACATTTTTATCGAACCCGTAAAAAAAAGTTAATATGCATTACTTAATTTTAACATTAAACTATGAATGAAATACATTTCGTATAGCAGTTTAATTACTAAATTGAGGTTATGTACGTTTTTATACGATTTCGTCGACGGTGGGCCAACACCGGACGTGAACGAATTGAATTAAATTAAGTTTCATGCTTCTTTAAATAACGTATGTAATATGTTACCATAACGTTTGTTGAAAATTGCGGCACGACCTCTACAGATTTAGAGGTCAACTTATAAAAAAGTATAAAATCATAAATGACTTGCCACATTTATACAAAGAACTAGATTGACTATGGCTAGAATTCTGTTGTCCCAATAATCTTTATTTCGACGAACCCCAAATACTCCGTAATTTTCAGTCTAAACATATAGCAAGCATTTTACGTAATTCTAGACTTTTAAACACTAGTTAAAACATCTCAATAAGCTAAACATAATAGACTAGCTTTTAGCCGCGACTCCGTCTGCGTGAAATTAAAAAATATTAAAAAGAAATGAAAGATATAGTCTATGTTACTTATAGATAAGTTACCTTTCTAACTGTGCAAGAATTTTTAAAATCGGCTTAGTGGTTTTTGAGCGTATTCATTACAATCAAACAAAAAAAAGTTTTCCTCTTTATAATATTAGTATAGATGGGACTTTTATAACCCTTTCAAATAAATGTCAATTCAATTTTCATGGCAGCAAGATAATCAATCAACATCTCATTAACAAGTTTTAGGGCGGGACAAATGAAATGCATCTTCCAGCAATTAATTCCCAAATCTACAGAACCACAGAGACATAGGGTGAACGACCGTTAGGGCAAAAGGGCCCCTGATCATTAATAATAGCAGAATTTTCTTTATATTTGTCAAAACATTTTCTGCTTCGATTGTTCTTTTACTGTTTTTCGCTTAGTAATCGCTTGTTACATCCAAAAGCTTAAAAAAACCTTCATTTATTTTGTCTAAAATATCAGAAAACTTAATTTTAAAATATTCAGAGTAAGGTTATCTTTTGTAAAATAGTTTAGTATTTAGCTTTGTACATTAGAAATCTAATTAAAGATTCTAATTTCGATTTGAGATTCGCTTCATAGAATAACTTAGACATCAAAGATCTGTGAGCAAAGCTGAGAGATAGCTATTTAAGCTAAGAACCGAATGCGGTTATATGTAACACAAATATATGACAAATTCTAAATATATTCATTGCAGCTGAAACTGGAATTTGGTTTCATTACATTTACCTCATCTTTCCTTTTACATTAAACCTAGTTTTCTTTCAAATGTTAAAACACTGAATTTTGGTAGAGTAATATCTCAACAAAACTTGCTTAACAGTGGTAGACCCAATTTTAACATCGCACGAATGGGCTGATTTGCTCGGTGCAATACTATGACCACAAAGAGACAGGCGTGAAGTGGGAGCAATTCCGCGTACAGTCTGATGAGTGTGTTGTCAGAGGCCTAATTTTAGTCCCTTTCCCTTTCCACCCTCTAGTAAGAGGAAAAGATGGGAAGGAAAAGTGAATTTGACATTGGAGTAGACGTATAGGAAGGGGAAATATTGCACGATTACCACCTTTTAAATAAAAAACGTTTACCAACCTTTTTTTAGAAAATATGATCTCCTATTTAATCAAAACTTCGTTAACAGTCTGCGAAAAGATCGCAGAGAAACCTAATATTAGGAAGCCGTAGTAAATTGGACAATAAAACTTTGTCCTAATCAAACGGTTCTAAAAGTGAGTTATCTAAGTTGGAATCATCCAGCCGAGACCCGGATACTCGGCTGATTTATAGACCGGAGACGAGGCCGGTTCAGGTGTGATAGATTTACAACCGGGTACGGCGTTAAACAATTAAGACCGGTGTCTGGCCGTTTTTTAACCGGACAAGAGGAACCGGCTACAAAATTAAATACATATGTTTAGCCTTTATTGAGTGGACAACCGGATTTATTTAGAAGTATGTATCATTCTTTATCCGCCTCAAATTATAAGAAACTTATTTTAATATTTACCTTTCTATAACTTTCAATTGCAAATTCAAATGCATAAATTACAACGACGACCTTTAATATTGGATAACAATTACCGTTACCATAGCAGCCTTGCTTCTTTGCTGCTACTGTCTTGTACTTTTTGTCCCTTTCCCGCATGACGGTTTCTTTCAATTTATTTACCCCTGAGTTTAATAGCGTGAAAATATATAGCCTAAAGCGTGTCATAAGTGTAGGGATTTCATTAAAAAATAATATTTCAAAAATATGATGTGATTGCTGACAACCTACGCTACGAAGTAGTGTGTGTTAACGCTTTATTACATTAGTATAGAAGTACAGATTGATTATTTATAAGGTGACATGGTCAAGAAGGGTGTACCTAAATGACTACTGACAGATTTGGAAGACGAGTAAAAAGGCAAAGAGGTGGAGAGGAGGTAACAATGAAATGAACATTTAAATTTGTCCTCTATTCTTGTCAGTAGGGCAAAAATAGTATAGCTATCTAGGTGTGCGTGTATAAGTGTAGAGCTTGTACGAAGCTGAGCAATTATGACGAGTGACCGTTGACCCGGATGCGGCAATAGCTCGTTTACATTGTACCATCAGCTCAGCGTAATACTAAATAACTTTACAAAACGTTAAAAATGTGCAAGCGAATATAGACTTTACTGACCAATGTTTTTAAAATCATTTATTAATCCTCAAGGTTTCAATTTAATAGAACAAAAAAATAGGTAAAACAATCATTTGTAACAGCAACGGCCGAACACTGATAATTTAAACACATAACAGAGTCAAATGATAAGGCCACGCTTAGAGCGCGCACCTTAAACTAAACAAACGCAAAACTGTTGTGCGACTGTCGATTGTTTCGCAGCCAATTCAACTGTTTAGTTGCACAACTAAAAACTGAATAGTGTTCGCACCTTCATATAATCTCCTAGGAATCAAAGCGAGAAAACATTTGTGCGTTAATTTAGACAAAGATGTGGCGCTCGTAGACTCTTAAATTCCTTACATATGACGTCTATAAGATTGTAAACACTTACGAAGCAAAATATCTAAGATTCGTTCCAGTATTTAGTAGTAAGTAATGCATCTTTCGCATTGTTACTTAGTGTTTTGTAGTCATAAACAAATCAAGTACAAAGCATTTACTTTTTTTTAAGTTACATTAATAGATTTTTGTTAATCTACTAATATTTCCTTTAACAATTTCAACTAAGCTCTAGGCTTATGCTATGGTTCACAAGTCGAATGTCGGGATTCGAACCCTCGACCGCAAGATCGGTAGTCCGTACCCTAAACCATTAGGCTATGGACGCTTTATAGTAAAAATTTATAAAGTAATTAAAAACTTTATTAAAATCTGTTTTGTTTAACTTTTTTTGAAAGGAGAATTTTGTCTGTTTATTACTGATAGTGGGCTGATTGTAGTTAATTGTCCTTTCTTCACAAGCTGAATGTCGGGATTCGAACCCTCTGGTCAAGCAATAAGTAATAAATATCATACTGGCCGCCAAGAAAGCCATAGAAAATGTTTTTGTAATTAAGGAACGGAATTCGAAAGTAGTGAAAAATGTGACGTGAGCGATGTAACAACATTTTATTTGTACTAAATGCTTTTTTATCAATTTATGTGAATAGTTTGTGTGTTTTATCATTAAATAAAAAAGAATTTATCAATGGTACTAATTTACATTTAGTCACCCTCGACCGCAAGATCGGTAGTCCGTACCCCAAACCATTAGGCTATTGGCGCTTAAACTTTACTTAAAGACAATATTATTGTTCATAGCCACCGTTGCAAATACATGATCTGGAATATCTTGTAGATTGTTCGCGAAGATAAGAGTTATTGCGCCACAAGTCAATGCAAAACTGTTATATGTGTGTTCGTTTGTTATTTATGAATATTCTCCAATGGATATACGAGCTTCCTGTTACAACGTTCGAGGGCAGATATATGTTCTCGGTTTGCTGGGGTTTAACAATCTTGTTTAAACATTTTAAATCCTGCTATTTAAAATTTACGAAATAGTATAAACCTTTTTGAATGACTTTCCAAAAGAAGGAGGTACTCAATTCGTCTGTATGGTTTTTTTATGTGTGTTACGGCATAACTCCGCCGCTATTGGACAGATTTTAATAATTCTTTTTTTGTCCACAAGTTAGTGCTTGAAGGTGGATCCCATTTTTTTGTTTGATTTTTGGAGTCAAAGACTACGACGTAGTTGAATAGTTTAGCTCAAAATCGCGCGAGGAAATTTGGGCTCTTTTTTTCTTTTTTACAAACAACTAGCTGACTTCATCCACGTGAATGTAATAATATAGCCATGCTACTCAGCGATAACGTAGCTTTTTTAATGGTGTAAGAATTTTTGAAATTGGCCCAGTAGTTTTTGAGTTATTTCAATACATACAAAAATACAAATCTTTCCTCTTTATAATATTAGTATAGATATGGGTAAAAAATTTCGTAAAATATATGGATATTTAAATATGTTTCTTATAATCCTGAAAACGGTTTTAAGAAAGTATACTCTACTAACACTGTCTAGAAAAAAAAAAAAACAGTTTGATCATTTTTCACGAATTCTAGAGTTTTTTTAATGGTTATTTCAGCTTTGATTAGATCTACAACTAAGTACTCATTTACTCTACTTAACGACTCTAAGTAAGATAAGAACTCTTTTCTTTGTTTCATTATGGAACAGCGTACTAAATCCGTTTACGAAACTCACAAAAAAACGGAATTCAAAATAAAAAGTAAATGAAAGATTCCAATAGTAAATAAGAGTTTTATATAAATAGTTTAATTGGCTTGTAAAACTGAGATACTTTGAAATCTGAGCTGGCAGATAAATGGTTTAAAATGTCGTTAGATTTATCTTTAAAATTTGTAACTGTCTTTCAAAGATAAACACGTGGGCAGCATCTTGTCTATCTGGCAATTATAAATGGTTTCTAAGTTAACGTAAACAAGTATTACATAATTTTTCTCTTTGTCTTTCAACTCCAGTGAAGTTAGAAGCTTACATTATCTAAACTAATATTATAAAAAGATTTGTATTGTTATATGTATTGAAATAACTCAAAAACTACTGGGACAGTTTTAAAAATTCTTTCAACGTTAGTAAGGTAATTTATCTAATGAGTAAAATAGGACATGTCATGGGGGCGATGTCGCAAGCAACAGCTAGTTTTCTACATAAACTTGTATTGTAATTTTCACGATTTCATTCTTTCTTGATGAAATTTAACATAGTCTGGAAGGACAGGCAGGTTATTTTACTTTTGTTTTACGGATGGAATCGCGGGTAACAGCTAGTTTTATATAAATCTATAAACAAGCAGAGTTTATTTTTTATATTTCATATGGTGGCAAGCGGCCACCTGTATAAGCCAAAATGGCGAAGCGACCGCTGACCATAGACATCCGCAATTGCAGATGCGTTGCCTACCCTTATCCGACGGAGGAAGAGACACACATAAAGAGGATATTTCCCCTTCTGAAGCATCTCCTCCACCGTCAAAACTACTTCCCCTTCCCATCCTCTCTTTATAATAAAAGGGTGGTAAAGAGAAAGGGACTTAAATTAGGCCTCCGGCACCACACTCATCAGACGAAACACGGAATTGGTTCCATTTCACGTCTGTCTACTAATAATTACATATTTTTTGACCCAAATAGTGCTAAGTAAAACAGTTTAACTTAAAAATATCATAACTATTGTAACAGTCCATAAAATATTGCACGCCAGCAAAATTGTTTGACATCACCTTAAACGATGGTTCGTAGAAGTTTTAAAATGGTCATAACTGTAGTAATAATTTGTAGCATAGAAGCCTACGGAAGATATACTAAAAATATTTTCTTCTTTTACTATAGAAAATCTATTTATTACTACTATTGAAACGGTCAAATATATCTTGATATTTGTGTATGTAACGAAGAAACTCAAAAACTACTGGGCTGATTTTAAAAATTAATTTGCCATCAAAAAGCTTCATAATCAGCGAGTAATAAAGGCTATATTTTTACCTAAGAAATGTATTTTTTAAAGCACACAAACAAAATCATAGGCAACCAATAACAAATCATTTAGCTTTTAAAGATAGTTTTGCTAATTTAAACTTTAAGTATTATTAATAAGATAAATTTTAGGTACATTGAATTTATAGTATAGTTAGGTTCAGTAGACTAATTAGAGATCCTACTCACCACTTTATCCACAATCTGAGTTTCCACCTTGCCCCACTGAATTATGTCTGGTATTATACCTCAAGTTATAGACGACAGCGATTATAAATAAATGAAATAAAAAAGCCTTTTATTTCCAGCAACTTAGTGACACTAATTTAGATTACAATTTTTCTTTTAATTGACTACTAAGACATTTAAAATTTTTTCAAGTAATACATTGAAAGGTGTAAATTACATTAAAAGTAGAACAGTTGTTTTTTTTTTTTTAAGAAAGCGATTATAAAATAATTAATTATAACGCAACGAATTAACAACAATAGTATTTCATTTACATTCTTTAATTAAAGATTTTAGAAAACTATGTCATGTATGTATGTAAATGCCGTACTCAGAGATAGTTAAAAGTAATAGCAGTTTCTTAGAGCATTCTATTTCAGACTTCAAAGGTTAAAGAAAAGTTTAAAAAAATAAAATTAAAACCATAAACAATTACACATCATACTTCATACTAATATTATAAATGCGAAAGTTTAAATGGATGGATGTTTGTTAGAGTTTGTAGCCTAAACTGCTGATCGGATCTCAATGAAATTTGGTATAGAAGTAGAGGATAGTCTGGAAGAGTACATAGACTAATCACTTTTGTTTTTTTTTAATCCCACGCGGATCGAGTCGCGGGCGAAAGCTAGTTTCAATAATAAATATTTTGATTAAATAGTACATTACAATTCAACAACGAACCAACGCACGTAAAATCTTTATGAAAAATTCAATATATTCTACCCATACAAAGTGCAAAGCATTGTCACCAAACAAATACGAGATCATATTTACCGAAAATAGTCTCCGCTAACCTCTTATTATTCAGACCGCATAGCGACATCTACCGACGGCACGGAAATATAACTGTCCAAACAGACGAGATACCCGACAACACATTCATCTTACCCCCCTCCAGTACTTTACAGCGGTAGCTACCCCGGGAGGAAGGTATAAATAAAATGGTCGCAGAATATCTTTGATTATCGACGTGGATTCAAATCGGGCATCGTTTTGAAACACATCTCGTTACTTGAATGTTACGGTGTCTATTAATTTATGTAATCCTGGTTCTAAGGTACAGAAAACACGCGAACGAACGCCCTCTAGTATGCTATACTGGTAACTACTGAAGTATGACTTGATAATTATGCTTACATCGATTCGTCTTCTAATTTATTTCATAGTACCTGTTGTGCGCGCTTTTGTCCAGGCAATATTAAAATTAGAAAAAGTAGGCTATAATACGGCCGTCTATGTCAGCTACCCTACAGTGAAAGACCGGTCGAAATTGGCTCGGCCGTTTCGGAGATTACCCGGAACAGACGCGGCTTCGGACAGACAGACAATTTTTTTAAATGCGATTTTCGCTATCAGCAACGCAAATACATCTTCTTCCCGAAATCTGGAATTTTGAACATACAGAGTTGAGAAAATAAGGAGTATGGGCATGTTATGAGAAGGGATGAATCGCATGTAACAAGAAGGACGTTAGTTATGTGGAGGTACACCGGTAGAGGTAGACATAGAAAGAGATGGATGGATTGCGTGAAAGGTGACATGATCAAAAAGAGAGTGATGACTGAGATGACGTATGATAGAGTTATTTGGAGGATGAAAACCTGGTGCGCCAACCCTACGGGAGTAAGATAAGGTAGGGGAGATGATGATAGATATAGAAGACACCGATTGATAAGAAAAACTAATATTTACAGTAAGATAATCACTAAATTATAATTACTCTACAGTGGTAGTGCCCGCTTTAACATCTTAGCACTGCAGGGCCGGCACGCCCCCAGTAATACCACGACCACACAGAAGACAGGCGTGAAATGGAAGCAATTCCGTGTTTCGTCTGATGAGTGTGGTGCCGGAGGCCTAATTTAAGTCCCTTTCTCTTTACCACCCTTTTCTTTTTAGGAGAGGTTGGGAAGAGGAAGTGGATTTGACAGTGGAGGAGATGCATAGGAAGGGGATATATTCTCTTTATGTGCGTCTCCTCCTCCGTCGTATAAGGGTAGGCAACGCATCTGCAATTGCGGATGTCTATGGGCAGCGGTCGCTTCGCCATTTTGGCGGTTTCAGGTGGCCGCTTGGTCGTTTGCCACCTTGTGTTATAAAAAAATATATATAATTAAATTTTGTCCCCAAGCCTTCCTACAAATTAATCTATCATTGCCCGATCAAGATGAGATTTAGTTATTAAAAAAAAACAATAAAACCCTTAATCATATATTAGACATAGATATCATAACCTAAAATTAACATAAAAAATATATTTTTCCCTTAATGTATACACATCTTTATCGATAAATCAATTAGCAAGGCTATTTTAAGTGCAGTAATTATAACAGGCTTAAAAGCTGTCTAGATCCAGGCAAGATGGATTATAGTACCAGACCATCAGTTACTCAATGCATTACAGATGACAACCGAGATAATATACGCATTCTCTTGTATTTTAATCGACAGAATTATATGATACACTAGCTTTCGCCTGCGACACCATCCACGTGGAATTAATAGCCTATGTTCTTCTACACCTATAACAAATTGTATCGACATCAATCAACAGTTTAGGCTACAAACTCTAAGAAATAGCATCTAAATAATATTAGTAAAAAGTAAAATTTCGAACAAACTACAAGCAAGAGATCAGATCATTTGTAGATCATTACAGAAAAGAAGATAAATGACATCTCATTTTTAGAAATCCAAGGAAAAACGGACTAATGTACAGTTAGTGCCCTTCGCGGTATGCCACTAATAGAAAAGTTGTCTTGTTATTTACAATAAGACAAACAGGTAGTGTTGATTTCAAACGACTTGATAGTGACTAGAAACAAATAATTGTGTACTGAAGGGCCTCTTTTCGTATATTTAAAAGATGTGTTGTAGTTATTGTTCAGAGTCATCTTTTCAGTGCGTACTAAACGTTCATATGATTGCATCTATTAAGGTCTGCCACCAACAAATTCCCTACTAGTACGTAAGAAAAACATTTAAGACAAATAGATCTTATAAGCGATTAAATGTAAGAAATAGATAGTTATGCGATGATAAATAACGAAATATCGAATTAAAAGATAATTGCAGAAAATAAAAGTGATATATTTTTGTGGCACGTGTCCACACGACGTTCTGCCGAAATAATGAGGAAACTTCTCCAATTATAGTTCCGGGGACAGAAATATATATACGAAGTTTTAGCAAATTGACATACAATTTTTATTTAACAAGTTCCGTTTTTGTTTATTGTAATTGAGTTCATAATTTGACGAACTCTCCTTGTTACTTTGTAATACTGAACTATCGTTTTTTTTCATTATTTACTAGCTGTTCGCGTGCGGCTTCATCCGCATGAAATTATAGAAAATTTATTTTATTGTATACATTTGTCACATTCTCAATTGCAAATGTCAAAATACCAATTACCTTACTATGGCAATCTTGCTTCCTTGATGTTGGCAGCAACTTATGGTCTCTTTCCCACATTAGAGTTTTATCCAAATTATTTACCCCCTAAGTTTAATAGCGTGAAAACATATAGCTTAAAGCGTGACGTAAGTGTAGGGCTTTTAAAAAAAGGATTATTCAAAAATATGCCGTAATTGCTGACATCTTGAACAAAGAAGTGTGTTTACGCTTTATTATAATACTCGTAGTTTAGAAGTATTGATATTTAAATAAATTGAAATATACTTTAGAGATAAAGTATATATTTCATCAATTTAAATAAACTGAATCCCGTTATTTAATACATAATATTATTTACGTCCAAAGATAAACAAGTTATGAGTCCGAAACGATATTCATTACACACGTAAATAAATGATTTTGCATAAAGCAGGCTGTGGAATAACATACAGTGTAATAATAATTACATGTCAATATCGAAAATGTTATGAAAATATTTTATTGAAATTCATTTTGGAAACTGTTAAATAGTTAACACATACGATATACATATTTTTTTTTATAATATAAGGTGGCAAACGAGCAAGCGGCCACCTGAATCCACCGAAATGGAAAACGATCGCTGCCCATAAACAACAGTAATTGCAGATGCGTTGCCTACCCTTCATTGACGGAGAAGGAGACGCACATAAAGAGGACATTTCCCCTTTCTATACGTCTCTTCCACAATCAAATCCACTTTACCTTCACATCCTTTCCTATTAAGAAAAGGGTGGAAAGGGAAAGGAACTAAAATTAGGCCTCCGGCACACTCATCAGACGAAACGCGGGATTGCTTCCACTTCACGCCTGTTTTCTGTGTCGTCCTGGTATTACACCGGGCGAGCCGGCCAATTCGTGCAAAGATGTTAAAGCGGACACTACCGAGACTTATTACCACTAGCAAATCTAATTTTTTACTTTGCCGATGATATGACGTCACGAATTAATTGCCAGTAAGACAAGCATAGGATACAAAGCATAGAGCTATTAGTGAAAAAAGGATTATCGCCAAAACTTTTGGTTAAAGTGACATAGATGATATATAGTGTTTGTAAAGAAATCTTTCGAACGTCTACTCTATAATTTATACTATCTTTGACTAAAACACAACTTAGCCTCTCTTTGATTCCAATGAGCTTATATGGAGGTTAACTACTCGATTTTTAGTTGTGCAACTAAACAGTTGAATTGGCTGCGAAACAATCGACAATCGCACAACAGTGAGATAGTTTAGTCGAAGTATGCGTCCGTTTTAGATAGACGCATACCAGTCAAAAAGATTAATCTCCGTCCCATTGGAGTTGTTGGGGGATTCTATTACTGTTATTTTAGAAAAAAATCCCACGACAATAAACCCACGTACCCTATTTAAAAGAAAACTTTAATTTGCATGTATTTGATAAAAGATGGCGCTACTTGATGTTCCCGCGCGTTTTGTTGACAAGAGAAATTAATATAAATACAACTGAACGGTGGGGGATTTCTGCCGCAATTTGTATTTCAAATGCATTTGATTAAATTTGGCGTGCCCCGGAGACTTAGAGGTACATCGATGTTATAATCTATATGTTATTACAAGGGTATAAAGTTCAAAATAAATAACGCTTTGCGTAAAATTTCGGTTGGAAAAATACAGGGAGCTAGTTCGGGCTTGTAACACAATTAATATCAATTTAGAGTGTGGAGGGTGCTCATATTTACTGAGAGAATTTAAAATATTTACGTTTCAAATAATCAAATTTATATTTTTAAATCTATTGTAGATAACAAAGGATTTTTTTATAACATAAGGTGGAAAACGAACAAGCGACCAAATGAGACTGCCAAAATGGCGAAGCGACCGCTGCCCATAGACATCCGCAATTGCAGCTGCGTTGCCTACCATTATACGACGGAGGAGGAGACGCACATAAAGAGGACATTTCCCCTTCCTATGCATTTCATCCACCGTCAAATCCACTTCCCCATCCCAACCTCTCCTTATAAGAAAAGGGTGGTAAAGAGAAAGGGACTTAAATTAGGCCTCCGGCACTACACTCATCAGACGAAACACGGAATTGCTTCCATTTCACGCCTGTCTTCTGTGTGGTCGTGGTATTACACCGGGCGTGCCGGCCCTGCAGTGCTAAGATGTTAAAGCGGGCACTACCACTGATAAGTTTAGATGTTACTTTAGAGAAATTTTTCAATCAGGATAAAAATGAAGTTAAAAACACAAATAATTCGTAAAGTTTTTTAAATAATCTTACAATTTGATTTCCAAAAATATTTCGTGACATTTATAATTTTAATCTTCAATACCAAGATAAAATTATTAAAGAAAACAAAATGTTCAACGTCACGAACAAGAAATAAAGACATTCTCCGAATTTCCTTTATTATTACAAAGAAACAATGTCGCCTTTGCGTCTATTTAGCGGTACTTAGCATAACAAAAGCGTACCTCGACGAAATAAAAACAGGCAAAAACGCGTAAGACCCGCCATGACGCGAACAAATAATTAACAAAACATACAGAACTGGGAAGAACGCTGACAAAATCTAATTATTTTCGATGCCATGTCAGCGAGCTTGCCGCGCTTTGGCTAGCAAAATGGCGGCCAAAAATGGCAGCATGGTGTCAACAGCGGTGATATTATGAAGCGGGGACACGGACGACAGCCTCTAAGCCTTCGAGCTCTTATTTATATTTAGCAACAAGAAATGTGACGGTAACAGGAAATTAATTTTCATCTTTTTCTACGTTTACCCTTATTCAAGTTCCGCGTTCCTTTGTCGGAATATTTACAAACTTTATATGAGTTTTATGATACTTTGTATACTGAACTTACATTACTTGTAATTGTTTTATTTTTAGATATAAATAGATAATTAAAAATACTATAACAGATTAAATCTTACTAACATTATAATTGCGAAAGTTTAGACGGATTGATGGATGTTTGTTAGAGTTTGTAGCCTAAGCTGCTGAACGGATCTCGAAGAAATTTGATATAGATGTAGAGGATAGTCTGGAAGAACATATAACCTACTTACTTTTTTTAATTTCACGCAGACGGAATCGCGGGAAAAAGCTAGTAAACACATATTTCTATTAGTATAAGACAAAATAAGTCGGTAATTTTGACCATTAGAATTAAAAACACATTCCCATGACTTAAGCACCTTAATACATCAGAAACATTTTATTATTAAACTATTAAATAAATACTATAAGAGCGTGCGCACATTTGTAACTAAACCTGACAGTGGTAGTGCCCGCTTTAACATCTTAGCACGAATAGGCCTGCACGCCCGGTGTAATACCACGACCACACAGAAGACAGGCGTGAAATGGAAGCAATTCCGTGTTTCGTGATGAGTGTGGTGCCGGAGGCCTAATTTAAGTCCCTTTCTCTTTACCATCCTTTTCTTGTAAGGAGAGCTTGGGGAGGGGAAGTGGATTTGACGGTGGAGGAGATGCATAGGAAGGGGAAATATCCTTTTTATGTGCGTCTCCTCCTCCGTCGTCTAAGGGTAGGCATCTGCAATTGCGGATGTCTATGGGCAGCGGTCGCTTCGCCATTTCGGCGGATTCTAGTGGCCGCTTGCTCGTTTGCCACCTTATGTTATAAAAAAAAAACCATCGCACGACTGTTTAATATCGCTTTGATTCTTATGAGCTTATATGGAGGTGCGCTACTCGATTTTTAGCTAGACTAAACAGTTGAATTGGCTGCGAAACAATCGACAATCGCACAGTGCGATAGTTTTGTCAAAGGTGTACGTACACGATATCGAATCTTATAATAATAGAGTCGCTTGGTAGTGCAGTACAGTAAATAGAGGGTGTACCAAAACCCGGGCGAGTCAATGCGTCAGTACGTCAGCGTCACCGGCCACATTAATATGTATGAGTATCGCAACCGATTGTTGTAAATGTGCCAACTTTATACAGGATGCTTTTATTGTGCGGAGGGATGAAATGTAAATTAATCAACTAAAAGTGAAGAGCTGTAATGTGATGAAGCTTTTATATGTTATCTTCCATATCTTTACTTAATATTATAAAGAGAAAAAAATATGTATTTTGTATATATTGAAATAACTTAAAAACTACTGGGTCGATTTGAAAATTTCTTTCACCGTTAGAAAGGCAATTAATTTGTGAGTAATATAGACTAGGCGTGTTTTTATTATTTTTTAAATTTACGCAGACGAAGTCGCGAGCACAGCTAGTGTAAGATATCTTTCGAAATTGTTTAATAAATGAATTACGATATTTTTAAACTAATACATCATTTATTGTGTTAGGGAATATTAAAAAAAACTATATTACAAAACGGAGTTGCTTGTTTAAATACAAAAACAAACATTACGTAAAAAGGTTTAACGAAGCTTTAATGTAGAGAAATCACATTCGTTTTGTAATAATAGTTTCACACGAAGGCAATACAGTAACAGTAAACCAAAACAGTACCGCTTTTGTGATGAACAGTAGTAGTATTCTACCCTCGTGTGAAAGAATTAATCTAATAAAACGTGTCAGTGGCAATCAATGAGAGACGAGCAAAGAGCATTGCCCAACAGCGCCCTCTTGCAGTTAGTTAGCACATAAAAGCATTCCAACCTAATGTGCCAATGCAAAGCCATTTATTCCGCACAACTCGGATAAAACTGAATTCTATTTAGGCTACAAATGCATCGGACATTTAGACAGGAACGTTAATGGAATACATGCGATTCTGCGAAACTGAATTATTTAATGTAATTTTATACGCAAACTAAAAAGCTAATACATATTATATCTATACTAATATGAAGTGGGAAGATTTGTATTTTTGTATATAACGAATTCAGAAACTAATGGACCGATAACAAGATTTTTTCATTTCATTCCATTAGAAATCTACATTATCATTCAGTAACAAGGACAAAGTCGCAGGAGAAGCTACCTACAGTTAATATACTTTTAAAAAAGTTCATTTCAGAATTAAGATATATACTTTAGCAGGACAATAGTGCAGATTTCTCTCATTAAATGTACACTAAGATATGTATTCGATTTGAGTGGGTAGGGTATTAATTTCTTCCACTATACACCTAAAATCCATTATGTTGAAGTATGAACGCATTAATGATCCCCATAGTAACACCTATTTGATACAATAGGACAAAAGAAAATCAGAGCTTTCTCCCCGAAACTTAACATCACCCCCTATAATTAGTCGTTGGTAAATGCATTCGGCAGCTAATGGACGTTTTGAATCACCCCTTACAAGCCTGGCCCTTTCATTATACCATTCTTCACTTTAGACTATTGAGTACTGCAAGTATGCATTACATTGTATTATCAAACGTAGGTTTAAAAAGCACATAAACCAGCTACGTCGTAGACTCACGTACGTAGCCGCTACGGCATTAATAACAGTGATAATAGAAATATTCTAGCATAGCATAGCAAAATAAATTAAAAAAACAACGTTCAATATTTTTTTAAAGTGGAAACCGAGGAACCGGCCACCGACCACTACTCATAGACAACCGCAAAAACAGATGCGTTAACTTTAATAGAGGAGAGGACGCACAGAAAAGGGATATTTACCCATTCCTTATAAGAAAACAGAGGGAAGGTAAAGAAGACTAAAGTTAGGCACACATTTATCATACGAAAGGTTTTGTTGCTTATCTTTTATGTGGTCGTGGTAATGTTTGCCAGCTTATACATGTAACAGCTTTTGCATTTTTGGAGCAGCGATATCCCGACAAGACTGACAAAATGTTTACATCTAAAAACTTATCGTTTCTCTTAGGGTAATAGGTGTAAAATGCAGTGCATTTGAAACATCATCAGTCGTTTGTTCGTTGACTCTTACTGCATCTCTCAATTATACACTAGTTTTGATAATTTTAAAGTTGTAAAATAAAGGATATTAATTGTCATAGTAAGGTCAGGGACAGGATGGGCCATTTCGATAAACCGATAGTCCTAAATAAACACGGAATCCTAATTTAATTAACCTTTGTGAGCAATCAAGGATTTGTGGAGGCATTATTACGAGAGTTCTAAGACCTTTTGACGGTCAATTGAACATATCTAGTTCGGCTTGTTTGAATTGATTCGCAAAATTAATTTCATCCTAAATGTTATCATAAATAACTACGTTTATTATTATATTAGTTCTACTAAAACTGTATTAACAGTGGTAGTGCCCGCTTTAACATCTTCGCACGAATGAGCCAGCTCGCCCGGTGTGGTGGAGTGTGGTGCCGGAGGCCTAATTTTCTTAAGAGGAAAGGATGGGAAGGAAAAGTGGATTTGACGTTAGAGGAGACGCATGGGAAGGGGAAATGTCCTCTTTATGTGCGTCTCCTCCTCTGTCAATTAAGGGTAGGCAACGCATCTGCAATTGGGAATGTTTATGGGCAGCGGTCGCTTCCCATTTCGGTAGATTTAGGTGGCCGCTTGCTCGTTTGCCACCTCATATTATTAAAAAAAAAGAAAATTTTTAGATTTGATATTGTTCTTTGTACTAGAACGTTCTAAACGAAAGACGTAGAGTTTATTAGAAGCAATATGACATTTCATTTGTGCGGTTTACTTCTAAGTTTTATATTTTATATTTTAAAAACACAGAACAGTTATTATTGACTTTATGTGACTCAAATACTAATGAATTATGTTACCTATATAATATTACCTATGAATTGTTTGTTCCAGATAATCCTAGAAACTGTTTAAATAAAAAAATCATACACCAATATAAAGATCTTATCAGAGAGTAATCTGAATAGCTTATTATACAGGGTGATTTGCAGAGAGATCCCAGGCTTTTACTTGACTTAGTTTTACAAAAAAATTAAATTATTTAAAAACTATATAAATTCGAGCAAGATCCTTTACGCTTAAACGATTGAGGTCCTTACCTCCACAAAGCTCGTGTTCCGTCCGTTAAGGATCACCCTGTATAACTATTTAAAAACATACTTTGCTAGTTAGATTTTAAGTAAATCTATACTAATATTACAAATTGGAAGTTTTGTATTTTTGTACGTAATCAAATAATTTAAAAACTTTTTGGGTCAAATTGAAAATTCCCTTCACCATTAAAAAGCTACGTTATTAATGTATAACATAGGCCTAATTTTTAATTTAACGGAGACGAAGTCACGAGTAACAGCTAGTAATAGAATACATTTCGCATGTGAATGAACGTAATGTAAACGATAGAAACACATGGGTTACTCTAAATCACGAGATAGAGTAACCAAACAAGTGGAATTAATGGGATATAATCTAGAGAAGCATGTGGCGTGTTCGCGAACTGTCACTCACTTGATTAATGAATACTCCCCCCTTCCCTCGGCCTCCAGTATCAGATTGTAACAAGCGAGGTTCATTCTCCCATTTGATGTTGGTTTTCAAATTTCCTTAATTATAGACTGGAATATAGACACCCTACTTCATGTCTCGTACGAGTTCATTTGCGTTAATTATGTTTGATTTTGTGTTCTGATTTAATATATTCAGTTGCTGTGATCTTAATGGATACGTTTATCAAAATTATATTCGGTTTGTGTGATACAATGGGATTGATGTTAAAATAGTTATTTATGTCATCATCATCATCATCACCAGCTCACTATACGTCCCCACCGAGGGGCTCGGAGCCTACCCTAATACGGGGTGACTAGGCCATAGTCAACCACGCTGGCCAAGTGCGGGTTGGTTGACTTCACACATATCTTTGAATTTCTTCGCCGATATGTGCAGGTTGCATCACGATGTTTTCCTTCACCGTAAGAACGTCGGGTAAATTATGTACATATGAAAATTCGAAAAATCGAAAATCACATTGGTACACGGCGGCGGGATTCGAACCCAAGACCTGTGGATTACAAGTCAAGTGTTCAAACCACTGAGCCACCGACGCTCTGCATGTATTCTAATTAAATTTACTGCAAAATAGAACTGAACAAGTTACCGTTTCTGTCTAGATGATTCAAATATACTCGGAGTTTAATATTTACCTGTAACAAAAAAATAATTTCAGATTAATAAAAACATACAAAACAAAATACAGGACATATTATAAGTCGTGATAGTCACTAGCTTTCACCCCACCATCTGCGTGGAATTAAAAAAAAAGTAGCCTATGTGTTCTTCCAGGCTATCTACATATATGCCAAATTTCATCGAGATCCTTTCAGCCGTTTAGGCTACATGTTATAACAAACATCCATCTAAACTTACGCATTTAACAATAATAAGTAAGATTGCAGAATTAGTTACCTAAACAATTTAATATCGTTGGTAACAGAGGAGCAAACTTTTATATTTTTCATTTCGAAAAGTCAATTAGCCACCTCACCATATCTCGTGGCGTACGGCGTCAGACGTAAATAAAAAAACAAATGCAACTGAAATATTACAGAACAAAATGGCGACGCAACCGTCGGTTATTGGAGAATCGAATTTGCTATTTTGTATCTATCTTAATTATCTTTGGGAAGTTTCGCGCCGTTGGCCGTGGTTTTAATATAGGGTCCTATTTTAATTTTCTTTCTATCTTCGTTTATGCTTTATTTTCATTCTTGTCGTTGTTATTAATTTCATTACAATTGGCTATCTTTAAATTCAATTTGATATTCATTTTAAACATAAATTTAACTACAGTTCGTAATTGGTAAATGGCAGCTAAGGGTAACTTTTAGTATAGAGTTTTCAAGATACTAACATTAAAAATAGTTTCTCAAAAACCGCTTAACGGATCTCGATGAAATTTTACATAGATATAGAATAGAGTGGAAAAGAAAGGTGGAAGAACACACAGGCTTTTTAACAAGTTTTTTCGCGTGAAGATAGAATTTGGGAGAAAGATAGATTACAATCTAGATTAACATGTGCTACTTTGTAATCCCACGCGCGGAAATTCACGGTCATCAACTAATACAAATATACACTTATTCAGGGGATTCATGTGTCTACTGTCTTTTCAAATATTAAAAATGTAATACACACTTTTGCAAAAAAGGTAATAAAATGCATGAAAAGACGTAAGAAAAAAAAGTTCAAGGTGCTTGCAAAATGAATTCTAAGGAAGCAAGAAGCATTGTCTCTGCACAATGCAGGAATTTCGTGGCATGCCTTAATAGCCTGCGCCAACGCTTAAAGCACGTCTATAGATACACATTCTTTACTATAGACACTTTTTGTTTTTAAATTTTAATTTAAATCTTCATACTCTTAGTAAGATGAGCCTTCTCTATGGTATGTATGACTAGGCCTTAGTCAACCACGCTTCAGTGCGAGTTAACCCTTAAAACGATATCTAGTGTGACGAAGAATTAATTAAAAAAACTACTGAACTAGTTTAGAGAAAAATACGTGAGATTTTGATTTTAGTGTGTTGGTAACAAAACATATTTTTTTGCTACAAAATCCTCCGTCAAATTAAGGATTAACAATTAATTTAAATCCTATTTAAGTGAGAAATTCTATAAATAAAACGAAATACGTATAATAAAATTAAATATATCTGAGATAACACGATATCCGGCGGGAATCATACGAATACTGGAACGGAATACGATATGTGGTATGGGATTGGGAAGATGTAAAAATGCAGCCAACTCCGCCGGCGTCTGACGACCGATTACATTCTAAACAAGCGTTTTTTTCTGATTTCTACGCTAAAATATGTGTACAAACTACTATATTCTTTGAAAAAGGTAGATAATATTATATTTATGATACTGTAAAGTTGAAACAGCAGCACGTTACTTTCACTTTCTTCATGTGTTGCTTCTTTTTTTTCTAATCTTTTTGTCGGACATTCAAAAAATGTAAAGTTCTTAATGGCCAGTATTTCAACTTTTTGGCAGAATGCAAACTCCTTGTCCACTAAGAGTTCGAATATTTTATTCACTCAACAGATTATCATTTTCAATGTCATAACAGTATCTTAAAGTAAACAATTTTTCATACAATACAAGTATTTTTATAGCGTTAAACAATCATGAGTTGCTATTCTATATCAACAGATGTCACTAATTTGTAATTATCTACGGTTCATATGAAAGCATTTGATACCATGTGACGTCACAGTTGGTATACTAATTTCTGAACCGCATGCGAATCAAATCGCCGCATTAGTGGAGCATAAAACAAAACCGTTAAAGGAATATCGAATTTATTACAATAGGTTAAAGTTCACATTTCTATTCTATTATTGAGGAAAGTTATATACGAAATAATCAAACATAAAATGGATTTAATGCGTTTCAAGTTAGTATAGAGGGAAATTTGCCATTAAATTATGCTTAGGTTTTCTTTCACATGAGAACAGTGACGCAAAGTACAATGCAGTATAACTATTGCCTATACGCATACTGCAAATAATACTACACTATGGTCTGCCTGCTGTGAAACAGCTATAAAAGATGACATCGTTAGATGTGTGTTAGAAAAGGATGGTTATACATATGTAAAGACACTTGTTAAGATAACGCGTCCAGTCGACTTGTTACAGCCCTATCTGAGCATTCATTATCGTAAAAGTCGGGGGAAACGAATTGGTCTGCGCCATAGCGTAGGTTAGATCTAGCGCTTAGGAAACCTAAATATTTACTCGATATTACATATAAAATTGAATTTTAATAGAAGAAGAAAGAAGATAACAAATTTATAGTAAATTATTTTATAAGTCGAAACTTTTTTATCTCTAAGCAATAATATAGCTTAAGCCCGCAAATCCTTCCGCGTGAATTAAAAAAAAGTAGCCTATGTGTTCTTCCAGACTATCCTCTACATCTATGCCAAATTTAATCGAGATCCGTTCATCTGTTTAGTCTACAAATTCTAACAAGCGCCCATCTAAATTTTGGCATTTATATTAGTAACATTACTTGACTCTAGGGAATATTTTTAAATCGGTTCCGCAATTCAAAAACCAATTGTGTAGTAAAAAAACTATATTAATTGTGCATTTTACTTGTACTTTATCATTTGTGTTCTTCATCCTGTGGCACAGACAATGTCACCTCAGCATTGTCTAAGCGAAATTTACACGAACTCACCAGTAATCCTTGCATTATATATTTTATCACGAAGTCAAAATCGAACAAGCCCTGACAGCGTAAGCTAGACTTACTAACAGACATTGTAGAGACTTTCAAACTCTGTTTTCTGTTTGTTTTTTTTATTACGCACATTTTTGATACTCTACAAAGTCTGCTATAAAATAATCTATACTTTTTAATTGTAAAATATAAAAACCTTAGAATTTGTAAGGATAAATTCTTTTACATTAACCTTTAGTTGACTTTAACTTAATTTTAAACTAACTCTGATTCCGTTTGTCGTTATGAAATCTTACTAATATTATAATTAAAAAAGTTTAGATGGATGTTAGAGTTTGTCGCCTAAACTGTTGAACTTTTCTCGATGACATTTGGACTACTTACTTTCAATTCCACGCGAACGTAGTCGCGGGCGAAAGTTAGTTTTATACATTCTATTACCGTTGAATTTCACTGTTATTACTCCACTGTAGTCTATTTTATCAATCAGATTAAAGACAACGCGTATTAACAAATTTAAAGCGGCAGTGATTTTTATTTTCTTACCGTTCCTGCTACCAGGTGTAACACACCATTTATACTATTTATACATTTCTTATCTGCACTGTAAGCGAGATACATACCAGGTGTTTTAGACCTGGATTTCACATTCAAAGTGGTAACAATTGTAACTTATATTAAGCTATAATTTTCGTCTAACGAATAACAAAACAGCTGAATATCAAACAAAACAAACGCCGACAATTCTAAAAGCTGTCAGTAAAAGGACGTAAATCTATGTCGGTGAAGTCGTTGTTAAATTATGTTGAAAATTACAATATCCATTTTGAATACGACATGTAAATGGCATTCTTAATGTGTAGAGAGACACGTGTCATACACCACACCGCTAACGATGTTAAACTGCTTTGTTCTTAAGTTATGCGAATTTCGCTTGAATATTTGTAAATTTGATGATATCTTACTAATATTATAAATGCGAAAGTTTAGATGGATGGATGTATAGACAAGTGGGCGTCGTATGGTTAATTAGATAGATAGTTACGTTAAGAATAATCTACGATATTTTCACGCTATTGAAGTTAGGGGGTGAGTAAATAGTCAAAATTGCTCTTCGTTAATGGGACTACTAGTAACACCAGCAATTAATGAATGTTGCCATGGTTACTTAATTTGACAATAGCTCGTCTTATTTTTAACATTGCTGCTAAAACATAAGTCACTTAATCTCTTTCATACTTCATCCCTACAGCTTTGATGCGATTAGGAGTTACTTCACAAGTACTAAGTTAACAAATGCACTTAACAGATTAGAGTGCATTGCGAGCTAATTCAGACAGACAATTCCGGAGTTGTTTATTTGTATCGATAGGGGGCGCTGAATTGTTAAACGCTTGATGTTGGGTGGTACAGACTAGAGGTTATTTACCTTAGACTAGAATGATGATAGTGGAAACAAAACGGTAATATGAATCCGTGATGTATTGAGGTAAACAGAGCTTACAGTCTCCCATTTGGCGGTGATGGCACATCTATATTGTTTTTTACACATGCATTTACGCATGATAGTCCACAAATGAAGGTAAATTAATACTTGTGTACACATCATGGTTCAAATTTGTGATACCCACATTTTTTTTAGCTGGCTGGTTTGAATTACTTACAATTTTACGTCCCCGTAGTGGGGTACAGCGTACGTGATAACCACGACGAGTCTGTAAAGACTCAAGCGACAAAGAAGAAGAAGAAGAAGTGGGGTACAGCGCCGCCAGCTCAATCCTGAGTTGTACATTTTGTCTAGGGTCTTGACTCACTGATTGTCTTCATTTCGACTCCTGAATTTCGTCAAGTTTGTTCAGGAAGGCCACGCTTATCTTAATGGGATCCATTGGCATATTTAATTTGATTATAAATTGTTTTCTATTTTACGCAGAGAATTAATAAACTAATAAAATATCTCTGAATTGTTGTGTAACAAAATGGAAAAGGCCTGATAACTTTGATTTCCATTAACTACATTATTCCCGGGCCAACGGCTACAAAGAAACGCTTCTGTGGAATTCTGCCAACTTGTTTTATGTTTACTTTTTTCTGTAACGAATAATTTCTGATTCGAATTGAAATTTATTTAGGTTAAATCGTCGGTGGCTCAGTGGTTTAAACACTTGACTTCTAATCTACAGGTCATGGGTTCGAATCCCGCCATGTACCAATGTGATTTTCGATTTTTCGAATTTTCATATGTACATAATTTGCCCGACGTTCTTACGGTGAAGGAAAACATCGTGATGCAACTTGCATATATCGGCGAAAAAATTCAAAGATATATGTGAAGTCAACCAACCCGCACTGGGCCAGCGTGGTTGACTACGGCCTAGAAAACCCCTTATTAGGGTAGGCTCCGAGCCTCTCGGTGGGGACGTACAGTGAGCTGGTGATGTAGATACGTTACTTTTCATTAACTTTGGAGTAAAATATAAAAAAAAATAATAATATTTAATTAGAAGGAATCTAGAAAACAATAAGATCTCCAATTACAACTTATTTTCAGTTTTAAAAGAAATCTTAAATAATTTTTTTTAAAGTAAAAACCTTTGTTAAATCGTCATATCACAAAGCACTACTGTGAAATGAAAAAAAAATAATAAATAAATTCTGCTAACACATATTTGAGGACTAGGAAATTGAATGTCGAAAAGACAAGATTAGAAGCGTAACGCCGGGATACTTGTCTTGTGTTGTGACGTACGTAATATCTATAGGAAAAAATCAATGTTGATTTATTTATTCTATTCATGTGTTAATTTGACCGGAGATTTGAAGGCGATAGAAAAGTCAACTTCTTAAAAAGTTTCCTTTCAATACTAATATTATAAAGAGGAAAGATTTTTGTGTATGTATTCGATTCACGTAAAAACTACTGTACCGATTTAAAAAATTCTTTCACCGTTAAAGGTAATTTATCTGGGAGTAACATGGGCTATATTCACGCGGACGGAGTCGCGGGCGAAAGCACAGTAATATTTATTACTAGCTGTTTACTACTACCTAGAATTTCTCGATGAAATTTGGTATAGATGTGGAGGATAGTGTGGAAGAACACATAGGCTACTCACTTTTGCTTTTTTTTAATTCCACCCGGACGGAGTCGCGGGCAAAAGCTAGTTTATAATATTAGTATGAAGTATGACTATTATATATTAACGTTTTAAGCGGGAATAACTACCATTTAATCATTCCCTGTTGGAACATACGTCCACTTTGCATTATTCCAATTCAAATCTATTCATATCCTCTCCTATTTTATATTAATATCACAAATCACTTAATATCCTGTTGACATTTAAACAATAAACCAGCATAGGTTGACAAGGCCTTTCACAAATTTATCAGGACAATTTAATTTGCAAAAAATATATCGAAAAATCTAATTTTATCAACAATTATTGATAGAAAACAATACCTACGATTTACTGGACCCTTATATACTCCGTTAGAAGAAAAAAAATACATTTAACATTGCATACCATCTTATGATCCTTCCCCAGTCTGGCAAAAAATAGTTTACCAGTGCTAAATTAATTGGCTTTTATGTCATCTATTTCTTGTTACTTGCTAGATATCATAGTGTATCAATTTATAATTATTAAATATTCAAATACCTAATGCATAGGGTAAATAATTGATTTTAGATTAAAGGGTTCTTACGGATTAACTGATAAAGACGGGTCATAGACTGAACCTTGTTCTACCCTTGAAGGGGTGTTGTGTACTTATCGTTTTACGTTCATTTGCAAATATAGTTTTATTTTCTAAATAAAGCAAACATGAACTCCATACTTTTTAAGTCAGATGTGCTGTGGTCAAGCTTTTAATGTTTAAAAAAAACTATAGTATAGAATAATCAAATAAAAACGAATCTTACTTTTAATTAAAAATAGGAATAATATTTAAAAAAATACGTAGTTTTTTTTTGCTTTTTTTAGGACAGTCTCTTTCGATAGTAAACTTGCGGCAACCCTAATGGGTACAGAAGGGCATAAGCAATCGTTCCACCGAAGCGAATGATCGACAACACGAATAAAAGAACCGAACTAATCAATGCAAGGATTGAAACGCGATTGTGTTCGATTCTATTTTAACTATTTTTAATTCGAAATCCACTACTATTTGTTCACGAATTCGACTTTAGTTAAGTGTACTCGAGAAACTAATAAACTGCACAATAATCATTACTTAAATTGAATGGCGTCTGAGTGGGCTTGTTAGTTTTTATTGAGTAATTATAGTTTAGAATATTAGAAAAGTTTTCACTTAACTTAAAACTTTTAAACCAAAAATAAACTTATCATTGACTGATATAAAGCTGCACTAACCATTCGGTATAGAACTTTAAAATGTTCAGATCGTCTGAAATAAGTCAGCTAATTACGAACAAAAACATTATTAGATATTCCTCTAATAAGATATTAAGAACAATCCATTAAATTCTACAAATTATGTCGATTAAATCTAAAATTTATTCTGCATATGCCAATTTGAATGAAGAGTGGAGTCAAAGAATTTAAATGTTCAACCAAAGAAAAACTCCTCCCCTACGAAATTAGCAGACTACGGTACTATAATTCCGAATGCAAATATGCTGAGAATAGACGTTTAAGAAATGACAGACTCGACTATTTTTAGTCAGTAAATTCTTTAGAAGCGAAAGTTAAAGTAATTTACAAGAACAACCAAATATTCAACAAATATTATTTTTAAAAAGAAGTAGATATTGCAAATGTAAATAAAACCATAACTATTATTAAGATAAAACGTATAAGTACATGGAAACCATATAACTTTAGATACATACATAGATTAAGAATTGAGAAAAAGTCAAAATCAAGTATTAAGAACAATGACACTTAAAAATAATCATTTTTAAAATTCTATTTATAATTACATGTAATATAGTTTAAAATTTACCAATTCTAGTCAAAAACCACATTTATTACTCTGCATAAAAATGTCAAAGACCCAAACGGCCACTGACCACAGGGTTTTTGAAATAAATATTGCATTACCATTTTCTTGGAGACAACTTTATAATCCAAGAGATTTCTTAGGTTACGTTATTTTTCTTATGTTTATTTGGAATATTTTTTTGTACTTCAAGTGAATATGAAACCCTCCAGATCTTATCACGATGCAATATTAAATACAATTTCTAATGTTTTCATTTTTATTATCAACTTATATTATTAATTATTGGAAAATAAAGAAACACTTTGATATATCAAAGCTAGAAATATTCAAAGCCATCACGCTTTAAGTACGGTAAACATAACGTGAACGAAATCCTCCCAGACAGCAATTTGGAAATCGGTCAAAACAAAACAACATTCATTTATGCAGACCCCGTAGCAATGCCGTTAAGGCTACGCACAGACGGTCAGGTTATTAGTCGTGTTGGGCAGCACACATCGACGGACTCTTGCCACAACGGTTGCTGCAATATTTAAACATACTAGCCATCCCACATCCAGCGGTTTAAACGTTCGTGAGTATTTGGCCTTAATGCTAGATGCAAAAACGACACACCAAGAGCTGAAATTGAACT
This sequence comes from Papilio polytes, assembly GCF_000836215.1. NCBI lineage: Eukaryota > Metazoa > Arthropoda > Insecta > Lepidoptera > Papilionidae > Papilio > Papilio polytes. The sequence continues at coordinate 1,541,615 of NW_013525035.1, read as the reverse complement.
GTGCACTGTAACACGGCGGCCACAGTTCGTGCATCATTCGGTCATCAATCAAATTCCTCTGCGACTAACATCCATCTTTCCTTTAAATCGATTTCATGTTCTACTTCAATGTTTATTTCAAATTTTAATTTGCCTTTATTAATTATTTCATCCATCGTAATTCTAACATCTAGTATTTCAAATTAAGCATTCATTTCTAATACTGATTTCAATTCTTTTTTTGGAAACTATTAGAAATAGATACAAGGTTTCATGATTTAACTCTTTTGTCTTTTAACATATCTAGTGAAATCTGATATGCACTATAAAATTGGTTGAATTCCACACAAAGAATATATTGTAATATCCATACTCTATACTAATAAGATTGGAGTGTCTGTCTGTATTATCAAAAGAAAAATTCCAGATTTCGAAAAGATAATGTATATACTTTGCTGATAACAAAAATCGCACTATTTTTTTGTCTGTCTGTCTGTCCGCCAGCCGCCTTTGTTTTGGGTAACCTAACCAGCTGGACCGATTTCGACCGGACATTCACTAAAGGGTAGTTGACATAGACGGGCATATCATAAGCTACTTTTTTATTTTAATATTGCGTGGACTAAGTCGCGGGCAACAGTTAGTCATTATATGCATCTGAAATAATTCCTTCGGGTCTTTACAAAGTACAATACATTTAGTAGATTTAAAACTGTTCTAATAAACTTTATTAAATAAATCTGTCTACATAAAATATTATGCTTTTATTCGAGTTAAAACCGCAAGCTTCAGCATTATTTTATCGTCTCTTGTGAAGTCAGATCGATGTAAAATGACATCATTTCGTTTTACTTGAGGTCTTGTATCATTTGTTTTACGACCACTACCATTTGCGTGTTCGTTTTGTCAACATATCGATCGATCTAAACTCGAATCTATTTGAATAGAGGATTAGATGTTGGAATTATTAATACAGACAACAATGGAATACTGTCGTGTAAATTATATGTCATTACTATTTTAATAGTAGCCGTCGCCCGCGATTTAATTCGCATTAAGGCTGAATTTCCAAAAACCCTTATTGATTTATATTCAAGTTATTTGTCAATTTCGAAGTATTTTGAGAAAAAAAAAACTCCGATTAATAATTGTAGTAATTGAAACTGATGATCGAAATATTACTTAAAATCTTACTTCTTACTAATATTATAAATGCGTAAGTTTAGATGGATGGATGTTCTCGATGAAATTTGGCATATATGTAGAGGATAGTCTGGAAGAACATATTTAATTTTTTCTCTTCTTAATTTTTTCCAATACCACGTGGACGGAGTCGCGGACGAAAGCTAGTACCTCATAACACCATTACAGTGGCAACAATAGAAGAAGAATTGAATTAGGTAGAAAATAAACAACCTTAGAATGTTTCGAGTTTCAAAGTGTCATCTATAGAAGTTTAAACTAAGTTTTGCACTTTAATTCCTGGTAATGTATATTGAAATGAAGTCTGTGAAAGCCGGCGAAGCATACACGAAGAACTTCTTTAGGATTTAAGTAATTTTAACATGTAAAGGATAGCGTAAATGTATGAAATGTCAATTTATTACTAACTACCTGTTTCCGTGCGCATTCATCCGCTTGAAATTATAAAAAAAAATTATTGTTTAAGTGTGTCAAATTATCAATTGCAAATGTCAAAATGACATGATGACAAACGATGGCAACCTTGCTTCCTTAATGTTGGTAATTCCGCTATCCCAACGGTAATTCTTATCCAATATCAAAGGCCTTCGGTGTCATTTGTGCATTTGAATTTTGAAATTTGCAATTGAGAATTTGACAAATGTAAACAATAAAATAAAGTTTTAAAATTACATTCGGTTAAGCCGCACGGGAACTGCTGGTATGTATATAAGTACGTATTATTTATGTTACAGCTGTAATATAGTATGTCTGGAACTGCAACAGTACTGCGAGCTACAACCTGCATACGTAATGATCGTTTTGCATAAGATTATTGTGTACATGGATACTAAGATGTCGGGTTTCGAATGTTCTAGAACTTGCATAGATACGTACGTACAGATTTTTAGTCTTTGATGACTAGAATTTTGTGGAAAAATTGCTATAGCATATGTGCTAATATATGATGTGTGTGCTGTACAATTTTCGATCCTACTTGAAAGTGAATTTAATTCTTTAAATGGACAACGCAAATTTGGGATGTTTATTGTCTAAATGTATGTGATAATTTCTATCTATCCACTGCTACTACTGCCGTGTGGATGATCCCAAGGGTTCTCGCGTAAGATCAGCGCTGGTACTTCAATAGGAGCATCCAGCATTTATAGCTGAGCGAGGACCCAATCCAGTCAGCATTGCAACGCTAATTTTAAATATTTCTTTTTTTTTTCATTTCATTAGTTACGTTTCTCATTTTTTGTGTTTAATTACTTTTTTATTTATTCATAATTGTAGTGTGAACAAGGATTAAACATTATTTTTTTTTTTTTTTATTAAAAAAACTGAATCTTCTTTATACTAATGGATAAAATTCCTTGTAAGTCTGCAGATATAACTTATTTGTCCAATCTGATTGTCATTTAAATTGTACAATTTATTGAATTTAAAATGACAGACACGTTGTCAAGGCGTGTGCATTTAGCATAACAAGCATTTAAATTCCTTTACACACATTGTCTGGTATGGCCATCGTGATTCGAATATTATATGTAAGCAGAAAATTAAGAAGCTTCAAACAATCTCAAATATGGTACAAAATATATAGCTGGCACGTGTATTCCCGCCCTTAACAAGTTGATATTGTCATCGCAAATTGAGTAAACTATTACTAACTTAGAATTTAACTTTTTAAGAGTTGAGATTTATCTCAGAAAAGTTTATTTAATAAGCTCCAGAGGGAGCTTCGTTCTAAATTTCGGCAGGCAATGGAGTTTTCATATTTTTCACAGCTCCACAACTAAGACCATATATTTGAAGTGCAGACAATTCATTTTTCAAACGGCGGACCAGAGCGAGCCGCGAAGTTCTCTCGACTAAGGAACTTTCGAGAAAGTTATAGAACTTTTGATATTCGCATCCGTTCGACCGATCCGAATTCACGTTAAATTCTATAATTCGACCTAATGATTACTTTATATTACTCTAGTATGCAGTAAGTACAAATTTTGCTTATACTTAGTTTATTCCTAAGATTAACTTTATACCGCGTTTATTTGTAAGTCTGTTAGAATAATAATAGACAAACAAAACCATGATACTCTACTAGGAACGTAATTAATATGAGGCTTTTTAGGTAGCGTTTATTACGTAAGTACTCTTTATTGTATTAAAAATGGTCGTTATTAAAAAGTACTGAGTAACTCCGTGATTCGAAGACTGTAATTTAATACTCGGGAATGTTTCTTACAACCGGAGCAGGAAGTGGGAGGGGAGTGGGGGGAACGGCTGCGGTGTACCTCAAGGAGGTGTATTAGGTCCCGACTTGGTATTCGTCAATTTATTTTACCTTTCATTTTCTTTTGTTTTTGAGCTTAATATTTTTACTGGCTTACTGGCGCAATAAGAGAAGACTTAGTGTGTAATGTCTACAGTACAGGTACATTTAAATACCAATATAAAATAATGTTGCATTTATTACACAATTTGTATTAAATATCAGTTTTATTTTTCCTGTCTCCAAATGACACAGATGAATTACAAAACAAGATACAAGTAATGGCCTACATCAGCTAAGTTACAGCGGTTCTGAAGATCACACGTCTAATTACTATACTGCAATTACTTAACGCTCCGTCGACTTTCCAACTTGCTGTGTGAATCCAACTGTGTTTGAGTATTTTCAAGCTAGTAAGATTATTGTGTATCTTAAATTCTCTTGGTTTTGATATAACTTGTGTTATAAAATTGATGAATTAAGTTTGGACAGAGTTATAGGTAGCTAACTTAATTAGCTGTTAAATTGTAGCAATGCTTGTAGATTTACATTGAACTGTTGTTCCCGTTAATTCGAGATACAAAAAAAAAAACGCAACAAAATATCGCGTATCAAATGCATCAGTTAATATTATAATTAGCATCTTTTGATTGAATTTTGTATTTCTTTAAAGATCTTATTTTTATCCCTATAATGTGGTTTCCAACTATATGTTATCTAGAATTGGTTTCCTTTCAATTTCCAAAGCGCCCTCAATAGAACACTCTGGCCAATATCTCAAGGAACAAACAAGAACAAGTTTCTAAATCAGCGTAACCATGCGCACAACTTTACCGGACTAATCCGGTTTCTATTCCAGTCCGCGCCGGTTGTAATCCGGTTCGCGGCGGTTTTGTCCGGTCCTCGCCGGTCCGCTCCTGTTTTATCTGATTTGAAATTATAAGCAAGCAGTTTAAGTTGGGACGTACGACCACAATGGGATATGGACAGTATTTCTTGTTTTGATTCATGTTTGTGAAACTAATTGAGAATACAGCATCAAGGATTTTTAGTAATAAAGGATACATGAAACATTGTACAATGTAATCTAATTAATATAAAAGCAACAAAAATGTTGATGATAATGGAAAACGTATAAAAGGTCTTTAAATGAAAATGTTTCGTTTCAAAGAAAATTCAAATAACAGGATAAACTTAAAATCTATTTATAATAAGTGTAAAATACAATAATTTCACCAAATCCGTAATACCACTGATGTAATCCAAGATTTATGTCAATGGAACTTTTAAGCTGGAACTGTAGACAGCCTACTTCAATTCTCCGAGCGTCATTTGAAGAAATAAATTTGGATTCCGTTATTGGCAGCATCGTAAAATATTCAGTGGCGCCATACGAACACAGTTTAAATCACGAAGATAGTAAAGAAGATTGGATTATTTTAGTTGTCACCGATAAAATTGTTTGACCCCATAAAAATTTGCAGGTCAAGTCAGAATGCGGTTTATGTAGAATTTAGTGGTTTGAAGCAATTGAAATCATAAAATGGACAGACAAATGAAATTTCAAGTGTTCAGGCGACGCAGTTTATTGCCCTTTTAAATTTATTTTAGGAATAAAATTCTTTACCTATGTCTTCTGCTTCAACATAATATAAATCATTAAATTTATTCGTATGATATATATGATATCCAGTATTTTTTTGCAAAACATAATTAAATATACGAGAAGCACATACTATGCCGACCCTCCGTAGGGACAAGGGCAAGATGATGATGATACGTGGTTGTTGTGTAACTACCAAAGAAACGTTGCCTCTACACAAACTTCATTTGGATTTAAAAAAACAAATGATAGACACAAGTTTAAACGTGTTTACAGTAAAAGCATTACACAACAGGGAATCACATCCAGGGAACAAACGTCTGCGCCCGATGAGTTTAATTCGGGCGACACGCAAACCGGGTTAATCCCGGTCGTGATAGAATGCGGGCACTGCCGGGGATCACGCGACCTCATTGCTTTAAATCATTGCTACTAAAGAAACTGAACAACCTGTAGATAATACCAATACTAATAAAGCTAGTTTATTAGGTTACTAGCTTTCAACCATGACTCCGTCCGCGTGGTATTAAAAAAATACAAAAGTGAGTAGCCTTTGTGTTCTTTCAGACTATCCTCTATATCATCATCATCACCAGCTCATTATACATCCCCACCGAGGTTCTCGGAGCCTACCCTAATATGGGGTGACTAGGCCATAGTCAACCACGCTGGCCAAGTGCGGGTTAGTCGACTTCACACATATCTTTGAATTTCTTCGCCGATATGTGCAGGTTGCATCACGATGTTTTCCTTCACCGTAAGAACGTCGGGTAAATTATGTACATATGAAAATTCGAAAAAATCGAAAATCACATTGGTACACGTCGGGATTCGAACCCAAGACCTGTAGATTACAAGTCAAGTGTTCAAACCACTGAGCCACCGACGCTCTCACTTTCCTCTACATCTGTACCAAATTTCATTGAATTACGTTCAGTCGTTTAGGCTACAAAATCTAACCCATCCATCCATGTATCTATACTGTCGCATTTATATTAGTAAAAAGTAAGATTAAATAAACACATAATTTGTAAGAATACTCGCAGAAAGCTACAGCTTTGTCAAATTGTATTTAATCGATCCAATCAGAAGAAATGAGGTTTCAACAGAAGATAAAAAAAATATAAATTTCTATTGAAAATGATCGATGTACTAAAAACCAGTCTATTCGTAGCAAATATATCTACTGATAGAATTGTCATTTTAATATTCAATATTCGACAAATTCACAGAAATTTTTGATTCCATCAATAAAGTATTTATAACAAGCAATATTGTTGGAATTCTGATTCTACGAAATAAGTCAAATGATGTAAGACACGCAATATTAACACTGAATATCTTGCTTTATGATTCAACGGCGTGAGAACTAATACTGCTGGAGGTGGAATTAATATTTTAAAGTGAATTACTTAACGTCTACGACTTTGTTTGGGGTCGTATGAAGGTGATATTGACGTACAAGAAGTAAAATAGATTGAAAATCTATCGAGTCGATTAACGTTACGAATATTATAAACTAGCTTTCGACCGCGAATCCATTGGCGTGGAATTAAAAAACAAAAATGATTGGCCTATGTGCTCTACCAGACTATCCTCTACATCCATTACAAATTTTACGGAAAACCGTTCAGCCGTTTAGGCTACAAACTCTAACAAGCATCCATCCATCCATTTAAACTTTCGCATTTATAATATTAGCATGAAGTATGATGTGAACGTTTAGATAGATAGATGTTTGTTAGATTTTGTAGATGTGATTTTTATGAAATTTGGTATAGATCTGTGGTCTGGAAGAAAACAGGCTACTAACTTTTGTTTGTTTTAATTCCACGAGGACGGAGTCGCGGGCGAAAGCTAGTACAGAAAATATACCCGGTACAGAAGTTGAATTTAGAATGCAATTTTCAAAGATAATGTAAGCAATAGAGCGGAACAACAAGCTATAACATTTGAACCTGATGTAAACGAGACAGCAACACTTTTATTATGGCCCATACTTTACTGTCTCGCTCTCGCAAACAAAGTAAATGATTGCCTCTCTAAAGCAACAACCGCGTCTTGGAGAAATTCAAGAGAGACTCGTATGTAGGGAAATTCAGAGAAATAAACTGTGAGCGAAATCTACAACTATGTTGAAAGTCTTTGAGTCAATATGGAAAATAGTGGAAACTGAATAAGAATTGTGGACCATCTGAGAGAATAAAATAAGAATAAGTTTACAAAATTTTGCATAATGAAATCTATTTTGAATTCCTTTTAAGGAATTCATTGTCTTTTGATTGTCTTCAAGAATCATTGTTTAATATTTACATTTAATGCATTACATTGGTTATTTAAAATAATAGAATCGTACAATAACTATCCTAAAAGGCATATTAATATTTATCTCAAAATAAAATACCTTATAAATATCCTGGTAAATAATAACAAAAGTCAGTAAATTCACAGCCGCGATAAATATAAAAAATAAAATAAAAACACACGCAATAAATCAAACAGACCATCAGAAGCCTTACTGAGACCGGCTTAAAAAGGCATTCTGATGCTGAACCGTTGAAGTCTTGCTGGAAATATTATTCCCTTAGCAATTCGCCGCGAATCGTGAAGCGACGTGATGCTATTTCTGCAAAATCAATAGATAACACATGAACGCCGAAGGATGGATAAGGTATTTCGTGTCTTCACCTTTGATTTTTAATGGACAGGACTTGTCAAGCTCTTACATTCTTATCTGTCAAAAATACAAACAATGCTCCTGTGATGCGTTAACTATGCACCTTTATAGACGAGGACTAAAAAGAAGCAGGTCTCCAAATTCTATTTGACATGACGCCTATTAACATCGTTAACACCAATGGAACCGATGCGTTGTTGGTTTTTAAGAAAGTACGCTCTTTTCTGTATTAGTACCTTCATCATCAACTTGCCCCTATCCCTTACGGAGGGTCGGCATAGTATGTGCTCTTCCATACATCTCTATCAGCCGTCATATCTGAATCCACTCCTTTCTTAAGCATATCCTCTTTCACACAGGATATGCTCAAGAAAGGAGTGGATTTTCTGTATTAGTACCTCATGCGCATGTATTATTGACGTTTGCAAAAGTAATGTAGAAGTACGCCTTTGCCTAGTCCGATTCTTTACAGTCGAAGGGTACACATATAAAGTACGACGCAAGATTCAATATGGATAAGGCATTCTATTGTCTTAACTTTGGATAACTTGAGAGATAAAATTCAAACTGTAATTGGATTTCATTTTTATGTTAAACCATTTTCGGAATGGATGCGTCATTTTGTATAAAGTTTATTGTGATATCAGATATGTTAATTTTAAAACATGATTACATTTTTGTTTTTAGGATAGAAGAAGTGTCTAGCCGTGAATCAGCAGTTTTAATGGAGACTGTATGCATTGTAATGTTGCATTTTTTATTCAAACACTTTCGATCTCAATTTCTTTGCTGTTATTTGAAACAAGTCTCACCTTGCTTGACACAGAGAGATTCATAATAACACTTAAGAGTGGTTAATTAAATCCCATGGGGTTAAATCTACACTAAAGAATGCAATGTAAGTTAGGGAATCTGAGAGGTATCAGGTTTTCATTTAGCAAAGGGATCTGTAATTATTAGTCAATCGTGTTTTCAATAAAATTATATGTCCTCTATCAAGGACTTAGTTTTGTTATAATGACCTTTAAGATTCAAGGTCAAATTCAAAAACTCGAGCCAAGTTTTCAATTACATTAATTCAGTATGCGTATCTGTAAAATATTTAAGCTATAAAAACTTACGACCGAATTTAAACATGCGAAAGGATTAAATGCTAAAATATATCAAAGTTATCGTATACGATCACGTATATATCGCAACTCTTGTAATAAAACCATTTTCATAAGATTGTAATTTTAAAACTTGGATCCGATTTTCAAAATAAACTACTAGCTTTCGCCCGCTTCGTCTGCCTGATATTAAAAAAATAATAAAAACGTAGCCTATGTTACTCACTGATAACGTAGCTTTTTAATGGTGTAAGAATTTTTGAAATCGGAGAAGTAGTTTGTTTGCCTATTCATTACAATCAAACGAAGTTTTCCAAAGAAGTTTCAAAATATCAGTATAAACGAATAAATCTGATTTAAATACAAGTCACACTCAAGAAACTAAACAGATTTTTTGACCAAATACTTCTATTCTCATCATGACCCGCGACTTCGTCTACGTAAAATTAAAAGAATAGGAAAAAATATAGCATATGTTACTTGGTAATAATGTAGTTTTTATAGTGAAAATAATTTTTGTAATCGGTACTGTACTTTTTGAGTTATACATACAAATATAACAATCTTTCTTTATAATGTTATTAATATAGATTTAAATTTTAAAGTAGTATAATAGCTACTACAAATGCATCGATTTCGTAGCATCAAAGTTTAAAATTAGATGAAAGATAGATGCCCTCTCTATATCTATTTTCGTAGATCTATAATCCACATTTCACTTGACTTCCGCTCGAGTAGCGAGTAAATCCAACACCAGTGAATATAGACTTGGATTTCCATTTTCCAACTGATAAGATAATAAGGTGATTCCACTACAATATTCCTATAATAATGGGTTATTCCCAACCGTTACCCTGCTCTGTCCCCATGTGAGAATAAAACGTTTTATCCGTCCCAGCTTTTAGTCCCACCATCAACAATAAGGTGATAGAAGAAACCGTTATAAAATCAAATAAGTTCCAACCGTCCCCTCGTCCCAAAAGGCGGGAGGGGACGGTTGGAACTATTGTTTCTTCATTCTTGAGGGTCACAACCTCTCTTCTTGGTCATCTTTCTATGTGTGTTTCTTCACTCTGTGCGATATTATATTCAAAATTAATTGTAAAATATGTAAAATTTCATAACAACACATAAAAAAAGCTTTTATTTAGGTCAGGTAGGGATAATCGATGTTTTAATTTTAAGCAGGATTATTGCGAAGTGTAAACACAGCTTATCGGTATACGCAGAGTAAAATTTAAAGCCAGATTATTTTTTGTTGGTATCCAATAAATAGAGGATTACTTGTTAGAACCTGCTGTTTACGTTATGTCAAACTCTATGTCTACACAGACTAGACAATGTTATATTTCAAACCTAAGTATCATCTATACTATTATAATAAAGCGTAAACACACACTTCTTTGTTGCCTAAGATGTCAGCAAAGCCCTACACTTGCGTCATTCTTTAGGCTATATATTTTCGCGCCATTATATTTAGGGTGTAAATTTTTAGATAAAAACCCTAATGTGAGAAAGAGACCATAGGTTGCTGCCAACATCAAGAGATTGCCATAGGTATTTTGACATTTGCAATTGAGAATTTGACAAATGCAAACAATAAATTTATAATTTCATGCGGATGAAGCCGCACGCGAACAGCTAGTATAATAATAAGCGCCAATAGCCTAATGGTTTGGGGTACGGATTACCGATCTTGCGGTCGCGGGTTCGAATCCCACCATTCGACTCGTGAACCATATCCTAGTACAAGCGTAGAGCTTAATTGGAATGGTCAAAGGAAATATTAGTAAATTAACAAAAATCTACTGATATTAAAAAAAAATAAGTTAGTTAAAAGTACATAAAGTTACGTAGTAAACTAAGAAAATATTGTTCTGTAATAAAAAGTTATAAATCGGAGTTCTTATAATACTTTTCATAACTTACGTTTTAAAACAAGCATTGTAATGTTTTTTACTTTCAGTATTTACAACGCAATAAGTTTTATCGGACAGTTGAATTAAAATTGCAAATATGGACGTCACTGGCGCTATGGAAACTGCGAAATATCAGATGACGTTGCCAGTCTTTGACTATAGAGATACAGACTAGGCAAAAACTGTGTATGGTTTTATAAAATAAATTATTCTTTCCGCGTAATGTAAAGATGAAAAACACCTTTATGTACATTCTGATTTAACTATATAAACAAAACGAGCACACAATCAAGTATGGATTTTATTGATCATTTTATTTCACAGTGGGATACGGGCATGGTCCTGTCTCTTATTAGTCAAAGTTAGCAACTATCTGGCAGAGTTAATGGTGATGAAAAGTTTGTATATTTCGTTCCCCAGGCGTACGGGAAAATTAAAAAAATTAACACAAACTGCACGTAAGCCGGTTGTATGGATTAATTAAAAAAACGAACACAACACTGTTGTGTTTTCGGGAATATACATTTTTTTTCATAATTTGATATTTTAAATTCACTGTTAAAATTTACAACATAGGTATAAGAAATAATAGAAATGACCGTTCGCATGTCTAAAAAAAATTAACAAAGAATCTACAATACAGTCGGGACCGAGTAATCTTAGATTAATTTGTCATCTATAAAGAGAAAAGATTTGTATTTTTGATAGTACTGAAATAACTCAAAAAACTACTGACGAGATGTCAAAAAAAGCTGTTATCACTAAGTAACATGGGCTATATTTTTGACTTTAATTCCGCGCTGCCTAAGCTGCGAGGAACGAAAAATTTTTAATATACCTATTTTACTTAATGATAACTTAGCTTTCTAATAATGAAAGAATTTTTATATTATAGCAATAGCTTTTGAGTTATTTCTATACAATTTATTTTTATATTAGAACTAACTTTCGCCCGCGACTCCGTCCGCGTGGAATTCAAAAAAACAAACACAAGTAGCCTATGTGTACTTCCAGACTATCCTCAACATCTGTGCCAAATTTCATTGAGAACCGTTCAGCTGTTTAGGCTACAAACTCTAACAAACATCCATCCATCTAAACTTTCGCATTTATAATGTTAGTATTAGAATAGAAAACGGTCACTTCCAGTATAACTGATTTGTAAATCTATGTAACAATAGAATTACGTAGACCGGATAGTGAACCGAAATGGATAATGTGTTTCGACGGAATAACTGAAAAGGTTTGAATTTATAATACCTTTAATTGGATAGTGGAAGAGTACCTTAATGTATGTGAATATTCTAATACCGTGAAATATTTAAAATAGAACCCTTTAACCGATACATGTCACGGAAGACGACTTATATCCGGTTTCCCAGCTACTTTTAACCATTCGTTAGTGTTTTGAAGTGCCATTCCGAATTGCGTAACTTGAGTTTTCACTGTTGGAACATGGGTCAACCTAACACTTATGAATCACTAAAAAGTGACAATGAATGGTGGTAGAGCCCGCTCCAACATCTTCGCACGAATAGGCCGCCTCGCCGGTGTAATACCACGACCACACAGAAGACAAGCGTGAAGTGGAAGCAGTGCGGCGTACAGTCTGATGAGTGTGATGCCGGAGTCCTAAATTTGATCGCTTTCCCTTTCCACCCTTTTCTTAAGGGATAAGGATGGGATGAAAAGCGGACTTGATGGTGAAGAAAACGAATAGGAAGGGGAAATATCCTCTTTATGCGCGTCTCCTCTTCCGTGCTGGCACGTTTGCCACTTTATATTATAAAAAAACTAGGTATTGTTAAGTAAATAATTTCGTTTATAACATACTTAAGTCTTATTCAATTAAAAATATTTTTCTTGAATCGTTTCAGCAGTGGAAATGCAGTTTATAAAATTTATGAATGAAAAAACATGGATTATATTATTTAAAAAACAGATTTCAAGTAGTTTTATATCACGTAACAATAATGAATTGTTGCAGAGTTTATTTTTGTTTTTACGATGGCGTATCCAAAATAAATTAGATCGTAATCAGGAAATAAAAGTTACAAATAGCCATATTCTCAATTTGTTATAACCCAATTACAATGTCCCTTTAATGACTTTCCGTTTCAAGTTACAAGATGCTAGCGGAAAATGTTTCTTTAAAAAAAATCCTTCAAATCATACTTGTATTAGTAATAACAACTTGATGTCTATATCTCTATGTAGAAAAATCCACTTTTTAGGTATCCAGAACTATTTAAAAATAATTCGTCATTTTAGTCAATGAGTCCCTTATTATTGTCTTATTTTATACCATCTATAAAGGCTTCGTTCATCTTAAGTTAATTACGAAAAATAGTTAATAAATCTCTGACTTTTTCTCATAAAAATCCTTTATTCACATATTTAATTAAAATGTGTTTGTTATTTAAACGTTTTATAAAACTCTACCTCTTATAACTTGGATTATCACATGAATTCTTTACTAAGTTTTAATATTAATGTACATTTGGCGTGCGGCCGTTACGTTTAAGCATAGATTAAGCGAGAAATAACATAAATAGTACAATACTTGATATTTTATACTTCGGGTACGTTAGTTTGGTGGCGACGTTTATTTAAGGAAAAATTTCTTTATCGTGTTATTGCATAACATTTTAGTTGTTTCTTAATTGTTGTTAGTTTTGAGAATGAAGCGGATTGCCTTTTCTATGAACTATGATGCTGAAGTAGAGTAGACTGGGAAAGCTTAAGCGCGTCTGTGACTCTGCCGTGCGTTGGAGGAACAAAGAAGTTTAGTGGGTTAGCCTCGTAAGAGGAGAATCCCACACAACTACCCCGCGGTAATATATATAAAGCATACCCCTTTTGAAAAAAAAAGAGTAGACTGGGAAATATGATTCAAGTGAAAGTTGACTAACAAATGTACAAAAACTGAGAGAAGCAGTGGAATTTAAGTCTAAATAAATTCTGCACCAATTGAATGTTACACAATGTTTGGTAAAAAAATCACAACGCACTTATAGAATACTGGAATGACGATTGTAGATTGGTTCTAACATTAACCAACGGCCTACTTCTTGCTTTCGTAAAAAAACATTATTTTAAAAGGCATATTTTAACATTCGTAGCAACAAAAATATGACTACCTAAGCACGTTCTTAAAAACGTCCAACATGTTACTCTAAATATGTCATTTTGATGAAAATTTAAAGGACACCTACATCTACACGTACTACACATAATGCTGGTTTCACACGACGGTAGAATAGCACTGTTATTTGAACACAATGCCGAAACAATACTCGCCTGGATAAGTTACTAAATCAGTGATATTGCCAATCGATTGTTACCTTACTAATGTGGGGTGTTATTTCTATTTTTTTTTTCATGACCTAGTGATGCATTAGTTAGGTTGGCCTAACTTTCACAGGAGTAAAACTCAAGTTACGTCGGAAACTCATTTGATTAAGTTATCGTACCATAAACATTGAATTGTTAAAAGTAGCTTGTTAAACTCAAAAGCGTATAGAAATGTCAATAACTTCATGTGTTACGCCTTGTCACGTGTTTTTCCATTGTTTGAGACTTTTGGACGATTTACTTACTTACTTACATTATCTATTATTTCTTGTAGGTACTTTAAAACTGTCTTGGCTTGCCCGTTTAAACAAATGCAGTACTGCTCTGTCCTACTGCTCTGTACTATCATTGTCTACTTATCCTGTAGGATTTCTGTCTCGTGAGCGTTCCAATAGCAGTACTGCTCTGTAACACAGTCCTCGTGTGAAACCAGCAGGCCAGGTGACACGCGTGCAATAAATACACGGCGAACATGAAACAGGCGTTTGTTTCACGCATAATCTGGTTCGGGGTGGTTGATTTACCGCTGCCCTGTCACAAAAATCTCAGACATTTGTGCTGGGCTTTGATTTACATCAGAAGGGGAGAATGTATGATAAAAAATACATGGTTTATATTTTTGTGGTTTCCGAAAAACAATGATAATGTGTTACGCAACTGTGATATTAGCTTCGAATATTTGGAGCGGGCTAATAGACTAAACTATCGCACAACGGTTCTGTGATTGTCGATTGTTTTGCAGCCCATTCAACTTTTTAGCACAACTAAAAATTGCGTAGTGTACGCACCTCCATATAAGCTTATAGGAAAAAAGCGAGACTAAACAGTTGTCAGATAGTTTAGTTTCAGATGTGCGCACGCTCTTCATCACTTATACGTGGTTTCCGAAGTACTTTTAACCATTTGAAGACGTATGCTCCAATAATAACGTTTAAACTACAAACTACAAATTTTGACGTCTATCAGATTGTTAGCATAGCTTATAAAATGAAGTATTTATGATTCGTTTTAGTCGATTGAGTAAAATGTAGCTTATTATGATAAATTTGGTTTAAAGATTGGACTAGAATCATTTCCTCTAGTAAATTTATTGCTTACTTTATTATTTCGTCATTTAGTTCGTATCCAAAGATTTAACTAATGGTCCAAAACATTTTCTGTTAAGAAAAACTTTGTCAACATCCGGAAAGATGTTTGAACTATAAAATTAATCATTTCATATTTTTAAACTGTTTGACAATTTTCATTAATTATGAAAATATTATCAAACAGTTTATATTAATGATAAACTTTCGTCCGCGACTCGGTTCGTGTGGAATTAAAAAAAAGTAGCCTATGTGTTCTTCCAGACTATGCTCTACATCTATGCCAAATTTCATAATTCAGATAGCTCGTGAATTTCTAAATTAATACATGTTCAAACTAAAAGAATAATAATAATCTAAAAAAATAATTTAACCGCAATTTAATTCCAAAACATAGTATTGTTTTAATTTCTAATAGATCATTAAAACTTCAAAGACTATTGTCGCGTCAAGTCGTTTGCAAACAAAGATTCTAGAAAGGTCTTTATGTTCCTATAAACAATTGTTAATTCAAATCCGAACCAATCCTGATACTTCTTAATTACAACTTATAACCATCCCCTAAAGCGCTTGAGGGTAGATAATACAAATTTTAATTGCCACTCGTCTATCTCCCCTCACAACCCCGTCTGATGGTGACGAAATTGTCTTGTTTCCTTGTAAATTGATGTCTGGATCACGCGGAATTACTTTCAAGGGGTCATTATTTAATTGACTGTGTTTTACCTAATGATGGGATAGTTAACATTGTAATGCCCTTGAATGGGACATTAAATACCAACCCATACAAAGCGTATGCAAAATACTAATTGATATTAAACATGGAAAAAGTATAATAGAAAAAGTGCAGTTTTACAAAACACGTGAAGACTGACAGGCATCCTTAGTGATCACTTAACTCATAACAGTTGGAAAATTAAAAACAGAAAGGTAGAAATACATCTAAAACTTCATGACAAAGCCATATAAAAGAAAGAATAATAAATCAAAGAAAATTTAAATTAAAAACACCTTAGTTCAGTCATAGAAAATTTCAAGCTGATATTGCAAGCTACTGTCAGACGACTGAACATTGGAGCCAAGAATGGAATAATGTAGGAAAAAGAAACAAGACAATATACAGGGGGAATAATTTAAAATATAACCATTAATCTGGCTCGCGTACGGTGACGTCACAGAGTAGCGTCGGCAAAACAATACGGAATTAAAAACATAGCTACAGATTACCGCTTGAATAAAACATTTTCAACTTTTAATAAACTAGCTGTTGCTCGCGACTTCGTCCGCGCGAAATTTAAAAATATAGCCTATGTTACTCATTGATAAATTACCTTACTAACGGTGAAAGAATTTTTAAAATCTGTCCAGTAGTTTTTGAGTTATTTAAATACATACAAAAATAAAAATCTTTCCTATTTATACTATTAGTATAGATTTAATATTCCAAATACAAAAATTGCAAACGTTGTAATATCGAAGGATCCAGAATTTTAAAAATGATTTTATAGCCATGCCTACTGCCGAAGCAATTGACAGAAATATGACGTAATGGATCTTTTTTCAAAAAGTAAAACAAAGGCGACAACACGTATAGAGAAGGAGGTAGCGACTATTTTGATATAACTTCAAGATATTTATATTTATGGATGCTATTAAAAATTCTCACCAATTAAAACTCCAGTAAATGCACGTAATAACCTAATAAAGTCAGTCGAAATGTAAATAAATAATTATCACACAGCAATATAATACCAATCAATTTTATAATCTAAAATTAGTTAATGTTACTTATTATAATGTGAAGTATCAAGTCGTTGAATGGAATATATTATTTACATAGCTCAGTTTTTTTTTATAATATAAGGTTGGCAAACGAGCGAGCGGCCACCTAAATCCACCGAAATGAAAAGCGACCGCTGCCCATAAACATCCGCATTCAGATGCGTTGCCTACCCTTAATTGACGGAGGATGAGACGCACATAAAGATAACATTTTCCCTTCCTATGCAACTCCTCCACCGTCAAATCCACTAATGGGACTAAAATTAGGCCTTCGGCACCACACTCATCAGACGAAAAGAGGAATTGCTCCCACTTCACGCCTGTCTTCTGCATGGTCGTGGTACACCGGGCGAGCCGACCCATTTGTGCGAAGATGTTAAAGCGGGCTCTACCAGTGTCTAAAACATTACAATGTGTTAATAAGGGTTGCTACAAACATCCTAACTTAAAGAGCTGTTCTAAAACGTAACAATGGTACAACAATTATTGTATACAGTTTAGTTGAAGTCGGACCAATTTTGAGAATGTAAAAAGGTTTTATGGCCTCGTATTAAGTAAAGGTTTAGATGTAATAGTTTGATTGTCAACTATTGTGATTTGGGACGTATAATGATTTAATTATTAATTTCACATGCATACAAATCTTACTCCTTACTTTAATATTATAAATGTGTAAGTTTAGATGGATGGATGTTTGTAGCCTAAACGGCTGAACGGATTTTGATAAAATTTGGCACAGATAAAGAGGATAGTCTGGAAGAGCACATAGACTATTTACTTTTATTTCTTTCAGTTCCACGCGAACGGTGTCGCGGGCGAAAGTAATACTCATAAAAGCTTACTTAGGGTAGAAGTTACAATGATTTCTTGCATGAAAATTTATTTTTTAGTTGATATCTATTACTATTAATATTACATGTTTAAGAAAAACGTCAATAACTGAAAAAAAACAAGAATTTTATTAATGGCAAATATTAAGACAATAAAATTAAAATGCTATACACAGGTCAGTAAAGAAAAGCCGGAAAAACTCCACCGAACTCCATCAAAGTTAATTAAAAACTTTTATTTTTGTGTTTCTTTTTTCCCAGTTTTTCTCGCTGACCGTACTTTGCTCTCGCCTCCAAATTAAACTGCCTTATTAATAGATCGGAGATACGTCGCTTTTGTCCCCCACACTCTTCGCGAATTTAATAGAAAATTTAGACAAGACCCGTGTTGCTTCGTGGGCCTGATTAAAGCGTCTACATTTCAGCCGACACCAAATTAAAGCATCCAAAATCTGTGAAACACCGCCGCGTAGTTTGGCGAATATCTCATGTCTACGTTCTGATATACCGCGATTGTCGAGTGAACTTAATTATAGGAATCTAAGTTTCGAGACGGAGTTAATTACATATACTGCAATTTGTGTGAGTTAGTTAGCTTCTTACATCTTTGCTTACACGAGAACGGGTAAAATGCATTAAATTTCATTACACGTCTAACAACAACGTCAATTATTTTTTCGGAGAAAGAAAAGGAAAAAAAAGGAGTTGATACCTAAATTCTAAGAGTACTTATTGACCCATTTAACATAAGTAACATAGAAAACTGTAGATTTTATTATTTTTATCTGATTTGATAATTAAAAGTCGTCTAATTTAAATAGCAGTGTGTCACACGACGTTATTCGATTACTCGACTTTGTCTTTGAAGCTATTTTTCATTACATCCTCGATCTAAAGAGCCCGTGTATCATATGAGTTACCCTTGATTAATTTTATCATTGATAGATGGCGTTGTTTTATGAATTTTAAAAATATTTTGAAAATTCATAAAAATGTAATTATGTAATTATGATTTATGAACTTAATTACAATAAACGTTTAATTTATACTCAGAGTATTTCGATTAGTTCTGAAAGCGTAAGCTTGCAAAATAGCACCCAAGAGACTAAATAGGTACGTTCAAGTCACTTCAGTACGTTTAGACTAAATTGTTCTAGACTACAATTTTGATAATCAACACTAATATAAAGAGGAAAGATTTGTATTTTTGTATATATTAAAATAGCTCAAAAAGTACTGAGCCGATTTTAAAAATTCTTTCACCGTTAGAAAGGTAATTTATCTGTGAGTAACATAGGCTACATTTTTTTATTTTACGCGGGCGAAGTCGCGAGCAACAGCTAGTAAATAATACATTAAGCTGTGTTAGATTTAAAATAATTTAGAAATACCTAGAGAAGATACCATATACTGCAACTTACCTGTAACAAAAACAAAGAAATTAATATTTAAAGTATGAAGAAAGTGAAAATTTAAAATACAAGGACTTTCAAGTACTGTAGTCGTAACATAAGTAGAATTTTAATGAAAGAATCAATTAAAAGGAAAGACTTAAATACGAATTTAACGAAGCTCCGAAGCGCGCTCAAAAACTTGAACAATTAATAAATAATCAGGCAAAGACGTTTGAAGTTGACAACCCTAGCATGCACTTAAATATTACGAAACATTGGCGACTTATAAAGTTCCTTATCTATACTATTATAATAAAGCGTAAACACACACTTCTTTGTTGCCTAAGATGTCAGCAATTACAGTACATTATTGAGTAATATTTAACAGTGGTAGTGCCCGCTTTAACATCTTAGGACGAATGGGCCGGCACGCCCGGTGTAATACCACGACCACACAGAAAACAGGCGTGAAATGGAAGCATTTCCGTGTTTCGTCTGATGAGTGTGGTGCCGGAGGCCTTAATTTAAGTCCCTTTCTCTTTACCACCCTTTTCTTGGAGGTTGGGAAGAGGAAGTGGATTTGACGGTGGAGGAGATGCATAGGAAGGAGAAATAACCTCTTTATGTGCGTCTCCTCCTCCGTCGTATAAGGGTAGGCAACGCATCTACAATTGCAGATGTCTATGGGCAGCGGTCGTTTCGCCATTTTGGCGGTTATAGGTGGCCGATTGCTCGTTTGCCACCTTGTGTTATATAAAAAAAAAAAGAGTAATTCTTTCTTTAATGATAAGCCCTGCTCTTACGTCACGCTTTACGCTATATATTTTCACGCTGTTAAACTTTGGGGGTAAATATTTTGGATAAAAACCCTAATGTGAGAAAGAGACCATAAGTTGCTGCCAACATCAAGGAAGCAATATTGCCATGGTTTGTCATCGTCATAGCATTTTGACATCTGCAATTGTAAACAATAAAATGTTTATAATTTCATGCGGATGAAGTCGCACGAGAACAACTAGTAGTGTATAAAAATCATAAGTTGAAACAACTAACAGTAATCTTACTTTCTTACTAATATTATAAATGCAAAGGTTTAAATGGATGGATGTTTGTTAGAGTTTGTAGCATAAACTGCGGAGCGGATTTCGATGAAATTTGCTATAGACGTAGATGATAATCTGGAAGAACACATAGGCTACTCACTTTTGTTTTTTTTTAAATTCCACGCGGAATCGCGGGCTAAAGCTAGTATTACAATAAAAGCGGCAAAATTAGGAAGAACATAAGTTGGTTAGAACATATTGTAATATGGAACGTTAAGCCATTTACATCTTGAGTTTTAATTATATAGACTGTTTATTCTGTTGTTAAAATAGTGCAGTTAAAATAAAAGATGTAACCAGCTTAACTCTGTTTAGTTTTTATTTATATAAAAGTTAGTAGATTTTTGTTAATTTATTAATATTTCCTTTAACCATTCCGACTAAGCTCTAGGCTTGTGCTAGGATATGGTTCACGACAAGTCGAATTGCAGGATTCGAACCCCCGACCGCAAGATCGGTAGTCCGTACCCGAAACCATTAGGGTATTGGCGCTTTATAGTAAAAATTTATAAAGTAATTAAAAACTTTATTAAAATCTTTTTTTAATAACTTTTTTTGAAAGGAGAATTTTGCCTGTTTATTACTGATAGCGAGCTGTTTGTAGTTAATTGTCCTTTCTTTATTCACGCCTCGATTTAAATTAAAAAATAAACGAACTTTGTCAAACTTGAAAACAAAAGTATTGAAAGGCGACAATTAATCTTTACTAATTACTTTTCAATAGAAATAAAAACAACATAATTGATATAAAAATTAATTTCAAATTACAATTAAAAGTAATTTTAACAAGTCAAAGAAATAATAATCATTTTTCACCGCTACCTTTTGCTCGCGACTTTATTTGGAAACAAAAATCAAATTTATACTATTATAATAAAGCGTAAACACACACTTCTTTGTTGCTTAAGATGTTAGCAATTACAACATATTTTTGAATAATTCTTTTTTTAATAAAAAGCCCTACACTTACGTCACGCTTAAGGATATATATTTTCAGGCCATTAAACTTATGGTGTAAATATTTTGGATAAAAACCCTAATGTGGGAAAGACCATAAGTTGTTGCCAAGGAAGCAAGGCTGTCATCATGTCATGTCATTTTGACATTTATAATTTGACAAATGTAAACAATGCAATAAAATTTTGTAACATGTATAGCCTATATCACTCAGTGATAATGTAGCTTTCTAATGATAAAAGTACTTTTAAAATCTGTATTGTAATTTTCATGTTGGTAACATACAAATGTACAAATCTTACAGCTTATAATATTAAGCATGTAAACGTCATCTTTGCAATAGAACAGCGTACACACATCTTCCTACTTATCATACTCCCGTAAAGTCGGCGCAACAAGTTTTCGTCGTCCACATAACTATCATACGTCATCTCAGTCATCACTCCCCTGATCATGTCATCTTTCACGCAATCCATCTCTTTCTAGGTCTACCTCTATCGGTGTACCACACTCATAACTAACGTTCTCCTTGTTATGCATCATCCCTCATAACATGCCCATACCATCCTAAAGGGTACACACATTCCAGCGGTTCAAACACACAGTAACAGATATAAACAATAAAACAATTCTATACAATAGGTAAGATTTTACACAAAATTCGTATAACTTCGATCCACAATCCATATGAATGTAAATCCCACACCGTAGAGAGTAATATAGTAAAAATATGGCAACTTCCCGCTTCCAAGATATATGGCAAAGAAGCCGAGAGTTTACATTGAAATATACATTCTATGGTATCTCAGTAGCTTCGAACTTAAGCTTGTTTAGACATTTTCGTATATAAATTATGATTGCTCGTGTCTGCGTCCGTGTGGAATTAAGTAAATATTTAGTAATAAATGTCTACATTTAATGATAATGTAGCCTTTCTAATGGTGTAAGAATTTTTAAAATCAGTCTAATATTTTTCGAATTTATCTGTTACTAGCTTTCGCCTGCGAGTCCGTTCGCGTGAAATTAAAAAAAATAATATAAAACATAGCCACATACTCACTGATAACATAGCTTTTTGATGGTGAAAGAATTTTTGAAATCGGCCCAGTAGTTTTTGAGTTATTTCGTTACAATCAAACTAAGTTTTCCTCTTAATAATATTACCATAGTATAGACAAACAAAAATACATCTTTCCCTGTCTTCTGAATTGCATAAAATTTCATCTAGGAAATGCATGCACGAAAACAAAATAATTTGCATAAGAAAGTCAATATTTTTAGTCTGTTTTAATACATAGATAGTCAACACATTTATTGTTCACTATCTAAAAAACTGTGTGAATAAAAATGTCCACATCAAATGACCTAAGTACAGGATAGAAATAGTACATTACATAAGACCTAATAAATATTTAAGTTAATACTATGTCCCTGTGGGGTGGTTACTGATGCTTCGTGTGACCGATGCATGAATGCTTAATTTATACTATGGTGCAAATTAAAGGAGACAGCGGAAATAGTAAAAACCTAAATAACATCTAATATTTCTTGCAACTATGTCCTTTTTTATGGTGTTCGGTTTGTTCACTGTGACCACTTTTATTGCAAACTTGTATACTAAACGGAAATGTAATTGACTAGCTGTTGCTCGTGACTTCGTCTGTGTGAAATTGAAAATTAATAAAAAATATAGTTATGTTTGTATGTCACGTTACCTATGTTACTCACTGATAACGTAGCTTTTTTATCGTGAAAGAATTTAAAATCGGACTAGTTTAGATAAGAATATAGAAGAACCAAGATGTATATATGTCCCGATTTGAATTGGCTCTTGGAACAGTTCAACCAAAATGAGTAAAGTCGATCTGTACGAGTACATTGGAATGAACTTACAATCGTGCGAAAATAATGTAGTGTTTGAACATAATTGAATAGTGAACGCAATTATTTCTTAAACGCATTAAAGGTTTATTATTACACTAGCTGTTCCCATGCGACTTCATCCGCATAAAATTATAAAAAAAAACATTTTATTGTCAATTTATCAATTGCAAATGTCAAAATGACATAATATAATGTCAAACCAAACCTTGCTTGCTTGATGTTGGCAACAACTTATGATCTCTTTCCCACATTAGGGTTTTTATCCAAAATATTTACCCCTAAGTTTAACGGCGTAAAAATATATAGCCTAAAGCGTGACGTAAGTGCAGGGCTTTTTATTAAACAAAGAGTTATTCGAAAATATGCTGTGATTGCTGACATCTTAGGCAACAAAGAAGTGTGTGTTTACGCTTTATTATAATAGTATAGATCTAAATATTTTTTATATCATCTTATCCTTATACATAGTCTATTGTATTAGTATCGCGCGTCTCTCATAACTTACATCTACGAGTACGGTCCGCAAAGACATATGCTTAAATATTTAGCCCGCCCGGAACGAGTGTAACTGACAGTGATTGGTATTACAATTTATAGAAAAAGCCCCTTATTTTCCAATAAGTATACGCTCTATTACATTTTGAAATGTATATTTCCTGCCGTTGACGTTTGAAGGAAGTCCATTTGTGTCACTAACGGACGAATATTGAAACGACATTTATTTTACGTCACAGTCGCGGGCAAAAGCTAGTTATCATATTCAAATAAAATTATTTCTTTGGGAACTGTCTACTTTCTAACGTAAAAAAAATCATTATAATTCGATTATACGATAGTTTGACATAACAATGTGTAAAAAGACATGAGATTTTCCACAAAATGACAGGCACGGACTAGAATTGATGTCACCTACCTCAGAACATGCCTGTGAAGTAAAGATGCAAGAAATACCTCTATCAGGCCACTAATGAAATTTTCTCTCAGATAATGGATACCATTTTATGAGACGGGAAAATGTTTCAAAATTTTTAGAATTTGTGAACATGCTGTAGCTAAATAATATAAGAACGATTATAGAAATCGTTGTTTATATTACAGGATGTTACAAAACCAAGCAAAGGATGAACAAATAAACAAGAAAGCAATATGATTGTATGTGAATGGCTATAGATTAGAGGAAGACAGAGGAAGGTATAGATGGATTATGCGAAAGATATGCGTAAGAACAGAGTGAATTTAGATATGACGATTGATAGTGATGTATGGCAAAGCAACTACTATGGCGACCCTCTATAGGAACTAGGGAACGAGCACAAACACTATTATTGATAGTGTTGTAAAAATACTTAAATGCCTACCATTTTAAACACATTTAATATGATGGGTGTTAACATATCATATGTAGGTCTCAGTTAAATAAATTCATGACAGCGGAATTGCGCGGCATGTTTTATGGAGGTAAAAGAGGCTGCTATTACGACGTCCGAAGATAATCATTTGCAGGGCGTAGGGACATGTGCCGTATAACCCTAATGTTTTGTTATTCCAGCGATCATCGTTAACGCGGCAAAATACAAATTTGTAAAATAATTGCGGTGCTGTACCGCTATCCGCGTTTCCGTCGAGATCACATCGAGATTAATAAAAATTTTATCGTTCGACACTCCGGTCGCCATTTTGTTTGGTGCGGAATTAATTCAAAATGGCGGCCGTAAAACCGCGTGGTTACGCGCAGCGATGTGCTTAATGAGGGACGATTAAAATTGCGTCTGGAATGTTGATAGGAATGCTAATTTTTTTGTTCTGATTACTATTATCAGCGAAACGTTTAGGGTTCCCTTTGCGTAATTACAAAGATCAACTGTGAAAATAAAAAAATATTTGACGGCTTTGAGTATGATTTTAAAGTCTTTAAAATTGAAAGATCTCTCGAAAGTTTCGATGATAAATCATTTTGAAACAATTACACCGTATACTTTCTAATCCGTAGTCAATTTACATAATACCTGTTACGAAATTTGTGACAATAAATCATGTGGGCCGGTCTGTAATGTATTAAATTAAATAAACTCATCAGAGCTGAGTATTAAAATTTGAATAAAAATGAAAAGTCCCGCACCGTGCGTAAATCTCTTGGTTTGCGGCGTAGGCGGGAGATTGATCGCTCAATATGAAATATGTACGAACATTGAAGATAAATGTATCACCTCCGTACGGATGCGGTAAAGCTCAACTTAGACTATATTACGATATTGCTTCGTGTGTTTTATTATCTGTCGTGAAAAGTTTCTTGCCGATCCTGAAATTTATTGTCAAATGGATTGACTATCTATTGGTTCAATTAAAAAACAATAATATAGCCTATGTTACTCACTAATAACATAGTTTTAATGGTCGAAAAAGAATTGAAAACAGTCCAATAGTTTTTGAGTTAATTCAGTACATACAAAAATTAAAAATCATAATCAAAACCTGTTAAAACCTGTCCAACTAGTAATAAGTAGACTATCAACGATTATATGTTTTTTGCTTTTTTTTTTACTTAGTTTCGAAAGTGCCGCATCCATTCATCCCATCTTTCTACAACATAAAACTGTCGCCCGACCGCCCATAAATTCGATCCCCCACTAATGAGTGAGATTATGACGTATTTTAAAGATTCTATTAATTCAATCGACGCCGGTGGTCTTAAATAATCGTATGTCCATTTAATTATTACATCGGGTGTCAACTATCTATACAAATATAATAAAGCGTAAAGACACACTACTTTGTGGCGTAGGCAGCAATCATAGCATGTTTTTTTATAATTCTTTCTTCAATAAAAAGCCCTACACTTACGATACGCTTTAGGCTATACATTTTCACGCTATTAAACTTAGGGGGTAAATATATTGGGATGAACCTTCATATGGAAAACGGACCATAAACTACAAGCTGTCAACATTAAAAACGCAAACTTTCAGAGAAATCTCTACCAGGCAACCCTATTTTTGTATACATTGAAATAACTCAAAAACTACTGGTTCGATTTCAAAAATTCTTGCACCGTTAAAAAGCTACGTTATCACAAGTAACATAGG
The DNA here is from genome assembly GCF_000836215.1 of Papilio polytes. NCBI lineage: Eukaryota > Metazoa > Arthropoda > Insecta > Lepidoptera > Papilionidae > Papilio > Papilio polytes. Next base: position 1,515,399 of record NW_013525035.1, on the reverse strand, counting down.
CTGTTTTTTAATTCCACGCAGGAGAAGTCGCGAGCAACAGCTAGTGTTAATAAGATTAATGATTTTAACTCTACTTCGCTACAAAGAAATCGTATTACACACGCTTAGTAGTTCTTTAGAACGACTTCATCATTTTCGTACCATCGTGTTCTCGGTCCTAGATCATAGATTATGTTAAAAACAGGGAGTACATAGATTTTTTTTTTAAGTTTGAAACGTAAAATTTAAGACAAATCTGATAAGAATTTTTGTAATGTATGTAAGTTAAATCTAAATTAATAGTACAATGAGACAACTAACTAACTTAATATATTCATTGAATAATAACGCTTATTGTTATAGATGGATCGATTATGCAAATGACAGCTAACCTGTCCAAGGTAATTATGTCATGTGAATTAGTTGGAAGCAAATAACATTGGACACTCTAATCTTACTAGTATAATAAATGCGAAAGTGTAGATGGATGCTTGTTAGAGGTTGTAGCATAAACTGCTGAACGGATTGCGATTAAATTGGTTATATAATATATGTAGCATATAGTCTGGAAGAACTCTGGCTATTAATATTTTTTATAATTCCGCGCAGAGTCGCGGGTGAAAGCTAGTAATACAATATTAACTAGTACTACCACACGGGTTTGAGATATGTATTTTAAAAGCTACATTTAAACACCACTGAAATAATAAGCGCTAAGTGTAACAGAAGACGTGGTTAATTCAGTAGATTTTTAATGCTAAATCTACACTTAGGATAGCACTGAAAACTGACCGTTCATTTCTAAGAGATAATCTCTGTTTTTTTTTAATATAACTGTAAAATTATAGAACGAAAACACTTCGTATAGGCCGTTTACAATCCAACAAACGTTAATAGAATCTGTAGTTTAACTTGAATTTATCATTTAAGCTATTGGTTTTGGAAAACTCGTTTCAATATTCAGCTGTTCGAATACTAATCACTAAGTACTAAGTACATTTAACTCCTTTACTTGAAGTTAATACTTAATTCACAAATAAATAATATTTTAGTGAGTATAAAGCGCATCAACACGTAAGTGCTTTCGTAGTTGACATGATACGCCATCTGGGATTCGCATATAAATAATTTTGACAAACAAAACGCTATCAGAATATTTAAAAAGGTTATTCTGTGTGACGTTGAAATTAAAATGTGACTAAAATATTAAAAGGAATATGAGAGTAACACTTGTTTTAAATTTTCTCGTCTCTATTGTTTTTGAAATTATGAAAGGGATGCAAAATATGGAAAACGAGTTATGTAGATTTTTATCTTGGTTTACAAAATGATGTTCTAATTTCAAACCATTAAATTCTATTATAAGTATATTAGATGTTCTTTAGCAATTTTAAATCATACTAATATTATAAATGCGAAAGGTTAGATGGATGGATGTTTGTTAGAGTTTGTAGCCTAAACTGCTGAACGGATTTCGATGAAATTTGGTATAGATGTAGAGGATAGTCTGGAAGAACACATAGGCTATTCACTTTTCTTTTTTTAATTCCACGCAGATAAAGTCGCGGGCGACAGCTTGTATGCAAATATTGATAAGTTTAAAATGAACACTAACAAGAATAGTTTAAAAAAATATTTATCATGCTTGAACACAGTATATTTTGAAATCCTCAAGAACAATGAATATTAGAAGATGGCATGAGATTGCAGTGATTTTGTTTTGTTAGAAATTTCTTTTGTACGTTTTCTGTCTGCAGAAACAATGGAACCCCACTCTTAACTCTTGTTAAATTCAAATATATCAACATTTCGAAACTATCATATCTTGAAATAATAAACTTCAAACTTGAGTCTTATTTATATACTAATAAGATTGAAAGTTCAATGCAGTTTATTACCTAGGAATCTAAAAAAGAAAATTTTTGTTTAATTAAACCGTAATAAATACAAACTACACATTTTAACTCACTTATTGCGGATAGAATACGTTTTTAACTTAAAATTTGAAAAAAAAAAACATTAACAATAATTAAGGAAACAAGGGCAATTGTATTCGCGAAGAAAGGCCTTTTTTAAAATTGCTTAAACGCGACAATTAAAAATCGTTTCCAAATTCTAATTCAGTAATCTTTAAAATAATTTATTTGTGGTTTATACTAAGCCCTTTAGCAATTAAAAATAAAGTAAACGGAATTATTTAAATAAAACAACATCCTGTATATAGAACCTATGCCCATTAAGTTAGAATCTGTGTTAGATTATCTATGGTATAGTCGCCATCTATACTAATATAAAGAAAAAAGATTTGAATTTTTGAATGTTTTAAAATAATTAAAAAACTACTGAATAAAATCTAAATTCTTCAACCACTAAAAAGCTACATTATGACTGAGTAACATAGGCTATGTTTTTATTTCACTTGGACGAAGTCGCGAGCAACTAGCAATCTATACCACTCTATGTTTAGCTGCTCTGTGGTGGGTCATAACACCGTGAGAACCAACGAATGGCGCTGACTCAGCACAAAACAAATTAAAACCTTATTATGAGGCAGACATTAGCGCGATCAGGCCCTTTCAGACGCAGGTGTTTGTGCGGGTAGAAAGAAATTTATTACAATGTTCGTGAAATGACCTTAAAGTACTAGCAAAGACCTTGAATTAAAAACCATTAACCTTTAAAAATCAATTGAAATGTGGGTTGTTGTGAAAATTTATAACGAAAGTTTGCTTTTGTAATATCCGAAGATTGCAGTCAATTAGTAAATCGTAATTTAGTTAATTTGAAATATATAGTTTTTTAACACATACAAAAAAGGAAACAAATAAATAAATTGTATGAAGATTGAAGAATAAAAATAATAATGTAAGTGAACAGAGACACAGATGTGGAGGGATTTTTAGCAAATTAACACTGAATATTCTATATCAATTGAATAACAACTTTAACACAAAGAGCATAGAGTATAATTTTATAGTGAGATGATATCTATCGCAAGTCATCATTCCACTTTTGGTGGCGTGTAGCGATGTTGCTCCCAAGTGGGTTGTTCCCTAGACAGGGAACATTTGGCGAGGATGGATGTTTTCAGGGCCACCTTGATTGTATGGGATACGTTTTATTTTATGGCTCCTAGACTATCTTTTATTTACTTGTATTCTCTTGTATCGCTACCCTTATTTACTTTTGTTATTTAACAGGATTTTATCTGCTATCAGTAAGATCCAACAATATTCTACTTTACAAAATGTTTTAAACTAGCTGTTCCTGACTTCATCCACATATAATTATAAAAAATTCATTTTTTTGTTCACATCTGTCAAATTATCAATTGCAAACATCAAAATGACATGACGCTGACAAACGCATGGCAACCTTGCTTTCTTGATGTTGGCAACAACTTATGGTCTCTTTCCCACATTAGGGTTTTTATCCAAAATATTTACCATAAGTTTAACGGCGTGAAAATATGTAGCCTAAAGCGTGACGTAAGTGTAGGGCTTTATATTAAAAAGAGAATTATTCAAAAACATGCCGTAATTGCTGACATCTTAGGCAACAAAGAAGTGTGTGTTTAAGCTTTATTATAATAGTATAGATTAACAATTTAGGGCCCAATAAACTAAACATATAAAGATAACATTAATAGAGAATAAAACTAAACTTACTAAAGTAACTTAATATTAAGAATTATGTCTCTTATATAAATTATTACACGAAAAACAGACATTTAACGATTTGTTTTCACCGCGAAACGAAAACATCACTTAAGCGAGAGACGGATCGCTTAGTAGGGGCAACAAAACGACTTTCACCAACCGTCTACCAATACATTAACGGCATTCAATGGAAAAATAAATGATTCCACTTAACCGCGTTCAATGTAGCGCAAAGAAAAATCACATTGTAATATCACCTCGATGAAAAGAATGCCTATTAATGTTATTTCCCTTTGAGAGTTCCTAATTTGCGATTTTCATAATTGAATGTTATCAAAATGAATGTTCGTTGAGTTCTACCTTAAAAAAAATTATGCTCTAGACGAGAAAACGACTCTTTCCCTTTAAATTGCTTGTTTTGTTCACAGGTACAAAAGAAAATGGATCTTAAGCGTTTAGTATTAAGTTGGAATTGCGTTGTGAGGGTGGTGTTTTTAATGTGATTGTCTCTTAAAGAAGCGTTTTTTATTATCGTTCATTATTTTTGGCGTGACGTTGCCGAGTACGAGGGTACGGAAGGCATGAGAATAAATTCTTGAATACCATTTAGTTGAGATTTAAACGCTGACCTTTTCGTACGAGGATATCTTCGAAATAAGACTGTTGTATTTAACATTTTTGTTTCTATTATTGATTCATAGTAATATTATAAATGCGAAAGTTAAGATGGATGGATGTTTGTTAGAGTTTGTAGCCTAAACAGCTGAACGGATCGCAATGAAATTTGGTATAGATGTTGAAGATAGTCTGGAAGACCACATAGGCTACTCATTTTTGTTTTTTTTTTTTGTTCCACGCGTACAAAGTCATGAAAGCTAGTAGAGAATGTGAGTGAAAACAATATAATACTGTTACAAATATAAATGCGACAATACTGTATGGATATTAGAAGATATCTTGTAATGAGTCCACTGATCTGGTAGAAATTAGGTCTAGAAGGACACTGGAAACAACACTTAATTTTTTAATAACGCGATAATCGTTGCGAGCAATAGATAATGTATCTATACAACTTGACAATAAAGCTTAAATAAGTATTAGAGAAAGCTCCTATTGCATTTAAAATCAAAAAATCGCATCAAAAGCAATTGTGCACTGAGATACACCATTAAGATGTAAGTCAAAATAAGAGGTTTATTTATGTCTCTTCTACTTTTACTTCATTTAAGTCGACTTCGAAGAGACAGTACTTTCAAAAATGTTGACAGCGCCATCTATTGAATGTTTCTGTCCTGTAGGTATTAGTATTGCACGTCAGTGCATGGATAGAAATAAAAGAATCAGTCTACCATTTCAACTCTAAGTATGAAACAATAACAGCTACCGATAAGTCCGGTTTACACGTGACGTCACCAAATAAAACCGGACATAAAACATGGAATGTATTGGGAAAAAATGCTTTATCTTGCGCAATGCAACCTCCATATTTCATACAAGTCACACCGTCTGTCGAACGAAGGATATACCGACATATTTTTTATCCGCCCCATAAAATAGCTATTGTCGGACCTCTGTTGCAAATGGATCGCTTGAAACTACCCTAGAAACGGGTCATTGGATATATACATCATACATTGCGTGTTGTGAACTTAGGAAGAGGATAGACATGTTGAAAATCCATCAATGGATTGCAAATAAATGAAAATATGATTTGTACCGCTTTACTTCGATACAGATGAAGGAAACTTTACGGATGGCATTTGTTTTAGTACTATTTATAAATTAGTACTTAACTCTAAAAACATTTTTTTTTACATTATAAGGTGGTAACGAGCTAGAGGCCACCTGAAACCGCCGAAATGGCCGGAACGACCGCTGCATAGACATCTGCAATTACAGATCCTTTGCCCACCCTTAATCGACAAAGGAGGAGACGCACATAAAGATATTTCCTATTCCTATGCGACTCTTCCACCGTCAAATCCACTTTTCCTTTCCATCTTTTTCTCTTAAGAAAAGAGTGGAAAGGGAAAGGGACTAAAATTAGGCCTCCAGCTACTATACAAGTAGTAGTCACATTTAATGTATCTACATTGTTAAGTAGAAAAATTCACCCTCATTCGACCTCATCAACGATTCGAAACTGTAAATGCGTTTCGTCTGTACTTGTTTGAAACTTTTTTTTTAGTTAATTCGCCTGTGACAGACCGACGGACGGTCCCAGCGTTCATTAGCGCTGATTGCATCCCTGATAAAAGGCCGTTTTTGATTGTAACCTTTTATTTGACTTTTACGATCGCTAATAAGTTAAGGAAATATTTCAATGAGGGTGCCGGTGCTTTCGAATACCAAATTCTCTTTAAGTGACATATTATCTTTGAATGAATTATTTTTAAACTAAATTTGTAGATTTACGTTGAAGATTTTTATCCATTTATTTTCTGAGCATCGAGTTTTGAATGTTATGCCTTTTTAAACAATGTACAATTACGAAAATAAGCGGTGGTCAAACATGAGTGTAACAATAAAACCAATTACCCATGTACAAATGACTAACTTTTTTTCTTACACAGATTTAAAATCGTCCTAATTAAACATTGATCCTAATCGTCATATCAGTACGTATAAAAAATTCAAATGACTATAGCTTTAAAGTTAGAACACTGTCAAATTCCCTAACTGTACCTCTGCCTTGTCCCGAGTTCAATTTGAGAGCTATGACGTCACAAAATTGCGCACATTCTAAATTTAAAACTGGTTATAAAAGCCTTATCTCACTTAATCTAATTAAAAAGACATTAGAAAAATGAGGATTTTGCGACGAGAAAGTATTTTTATAAACAGACGCTTTCCAAACAGAAGGGTAAAGAGAAATGGTGGACTAAATGAAGACAGATTTCATGTGAATCGGGTACAGCATAATTTTTACTACCTTTTTAACTTTCTAGTTAAAAAAAGTAGAAGAAAAAAGGTAGAGGTTTCTAGGTAAAAGATTCTTCTTTCTTGAGTCCTAAATCTCACGGTATTTGAATTGATTTATATTACATACGAGTATGTTATAGTAGAAGAGAGCAGATTAGCAGTGAATCGCCTAATATTATGTGAACGATTATGGGCATCCCAACACCAGAAAAACTGAAGATGCGATGCCTACCCTTACGGACGGAGTACGTCGCAAAAATGTGAAGATTCGTCAACAAAGATAAGATTAATTTACTTACTAATGTATCAACAATGACATTAAGCGTTCCCAATAAAAAGTTCAGTTCATTTTATGCTAATTTTAACTGAAAAGACGCGCGACCAGCATCACAACCGATAACTAAATGACCGTAAGAATCCATTCCACTTTCAATTTATTACCGAGAGATGGCGTTGAATGTATGAATGAATTGAAAGTTAGATTTTACAATTTAAATTCCCCCTTGATGCAAATAGGGACGGTAAGAGGTTTGAGGGGGTGTAGAATATATTAGGGAAGGTAAAAGGGAGGGGGGGATTGTAATATTTACTTCACAGGAGTTTGGTATTCGCGGCGCAAAATCTTAATGGATTATGTTATGATTACACGGGTCGGTTTACCTGAGGATATCTCACTTTTCGCAATAAAATAATATTTACAAAGCATAAAATTTGGTCCCTATGGACTTCCTTTGCTCCTTCAGTGGACAGTTAAAGAAAAATTTAAGAAATGTTTAAGGGATTTTAAAGAATTGAACCAAGAGATGCTGTATCAGACTTATCTACACTAAGTGGCTTAAGTGTTACTTTGCGGTTATTAATGTAAATAAAAAATCATGAAACAATGTACTCTGTATCTTTTAAATAATCTTTAAAAGATACAGAACTGTAAATGTTCAATCTAGGCAATTCTACGCTTTCGTAGAATTGCCTAGATTGAACATTTACAGTTGAGACACTAATATTCATAATTTCTTAATAATCAATGTGTGAACTGCAGCTAATAGTGTTAAAGCCAGAATTCTGTTTGACCGCTAATTATCATGGTATCGAGAACTTCCATTGTTTTTTCGCGGTGAACGAATTGCGTAGGTTTATAGGTCAAATGAAATGACTAAACTTCATTCAATCTTGAATTAATTTCAATTATGTTTGTCGTTTTAACAACATAAAGGTTTAGCAACAAACTTAATGCACACCATCCCCATGGAATTTAAAAAAAAAGGCAGTAGCGTATGTGTTCTTCCAGACTATCCTCTACATCTGTGCCAAATTTCATCGCGATCTACTAAGCCGTTTAGGCTACAAAATAACAAACATCCATCTAAACTTTCACATTTATATTATTATCCAGACATAGGATAGGGTTATCTAATATTTGGATAAACCGTTTAGTAGACTCCTGCCTTTTATTTAGATTTTTTTAGTAAGAAATGGAACAAGAAGCTTCAATTAACGTCTCTAACGTTGTCTAAACAAAAGACGTTCGCGAACTTTGTTCTAGACGCAGTTTCTTTGTACGTAACAAGTAGCAAGTATATTCGGTGAGTGTGCTCCGGTCTTAAGTGAGGTTTTAAGCTCTCACCGAGTTCGCGGCCCGATTTACGGCGCGTACACACTAGAGTGTAACGTTTGCAACATTTTTGCAGTCGCAAACTGGGAACTTAATGCGTTTACACGTAGTTAAGGTAGGGAAACTTGTTTAATAGTAATGTACAAACATTGTTGCGGTTTAGACGATGTTATTCGTATGTTTAGGGATTTAGTATTGTATCTTTGAATAATTTTGTTCTACAAGTGTTTACGTATAGCAATATTTTTAGATTTTTTGCAGTATAGTGGACTATAAATTTAAAGAAAGGATGGTTTCTCTGTTAGAAATGAGTGAATTTAAATATGATAGAGATAGAACTGATTTATAGGGCAAAGGTCAGGGAGACTTAGTTAGAAGCAACAAATTGACCAAAATATTCCATGATATTAACGCTACGTTAGATCGTGTTAATCCTAAAGGGTTAACATTAAGGTATCCTTCAAGTGACAATATGACTCATGTTAACTCTTGTAACACGTTAACCTCCAAGGGTTAACACGACTCTCCGATCTGCACGAGTCTTTATAACCGCGACATCCTCGCAATGTGTATCAAATTATTTTCTATTTAAGTGCAGTAGACGTGTAAAAGCCCCGAGACATTCGTTACCGCCGGACAGCCAGCCGCGGGATATGCATTACTCAGCGGGTTTACGGCTAAGCTTTGTTTTCGAAATGGCAACGAAAAATAGATATAAAATTCTTACATTTTGTATATGTAAAATTCATTTACATTTATTATATGTACAAACGAAATGTTCATTATTTATAACTATCATTCGGCCACAACTCTGGCCACGTAGAATTAAAAAAAACTTAAGTTGCCTATGTGTTTCATCGAGAATTTCATAGAGAATTTTATCGAGATCCGTTCAGCTTTTTAGGCTACAATTCAAACAAACATCTAATCTTTCGAATTTTTAATATTAGTAAGAAATAAGATAAATGCTGTTTACTATCTTTTTTCCTAGTATAAAAGAGAAACTAGGATTTAATAGAAATGCTGTTATTCAGAATAATCTGAGTCATTGAGGTAAACCAAACACCTGAGTAATTTTTATTTACTTAACTGTATTTCGTCTTGTGGGATTTCATTAAGACGTGGTTATTAATGCATATTTGTGTATGACTAAGCCAGAAATGAGTAATACCAATGAATAATCTTATAACTTAGAAGTACTTTAAAATCATAGACTAAATATCTCCTTATAGATGTTACAAAAATGTCGAAACTCCAGTCATCTTAGTATAACTAAAGAATTAAAAAATAAACTCACCTGAACTTCTCGCCTCAGCTAGCAGTCTCGTATCAACAAAAATCACCACTAATAACAAGTACATAAGAGTCTTTATCCTACTACAGCACCATCTTCCTCCCCAATACCTTCTCTTACACCTTTCCCTATCACCATAATCACTCACAGTTGTTTCACCAAAACTAACTTTATTGTCTAAACGATACAATCTATTATTGCTAGTATTAGATTTCCTATCTTCTATAGTACCCCCTCTATCTTCTAGAAGGGATTTGAGATCTAAAAGACTCTTCCTTTTGATCAGGACTTTCTTCTCCAGTGGTTCTAGAATATTCTGCCCCATCATAACAGGCTGATGTTTGGGTCTACAGTTTGATATCTTCATTTGTTTGTGATCAAATTACGGCATCATCTTGATTTAACATCTGTAAAGAAAGAGAAAATAAATTAACATCAAATAAAAAAAAAACTTATTATAATCAGAAACAGATACAAATCTAGTTTGTTAATATCATAGACTAATATTAAGAATCTGTCTACCAAATCAGATATACGTATCTAATTCATATCTGAAGAAAGTATCAGCGATATTGCAATATCGGTAGCTATTATTGTTGGCAAATACAATCCTCATGTTGAACGTCCTCATAAATAATATAAATCGACTCGGAATCTTACAAAGGATATTACTAAGCCATTCTGCGCATTTAAACCCCGCACGACGATAGCAATAAATCACGAAAGCGCAACTAAAACATTCCATATAATTGGCTTAGAAGAAAAAGTCGGAACACTAAAACCGAAACGTTCAAAAGGCATTTAGGAAACGAAAATGTAACAACTTAATAAGCCATTATAAAATATGGTAGATGCAAGAAGTTTACGAGAATTGTCAGAGAAACAAGTGCAAAACAGCACAATCTAACTGGTAATTCATCAAGGGATGTGACAGTATATGTTATCGTTGGCTGTTAGTCGGACTCAGGGGAGTGTGGGAACAGGAGGCCAGGGGGAAGGGAGGTCGGGGGAGAGTGAGCTTGCACCGAAGACACCTGCGCCCCACTGACGGAGATAAAAGAGGCGAGTAGGATGAACTTGTTTTAAGGCCGCAGTAACTATCGGGTCTAGACTTGTACTAATGAGTTTTTGTTAAGTGCTCGTTATTTTTGATCGATCATCTTGTCTGAGTTGTTGCATACGGTCGGGTAATGTAATTAAATGGTGCATACTTATTAGCGATAAATTAACTGCCGATCATTTAATGCGCTAAGTAAAATGTACTAGCATTTCTACGATCACTCAAGATACTAGATAAATCGTTCTATGACTTTTTAATCGATTTTACTTTGAATTATGTTAATAATTTAAGATACGCTTTATTCCCTGGATGCTAGCTAATTGTAATCTTACTAACATTATAAATAGGAAAATCTAGATGGATGGATGTTTGTTAGAGTTTGTGGCCAAAACAGCTCTACAGATCTTAATCAAATTCTGCACAGATGTAGAGGATAGTCTGGATGAACACATAGGGCACTTACTTTTATTTTTTATAACTCCATGCAGACGGAGTCGCAAGCGAAACTAGTAGTGTATGAATCGGGAAATTACAACATTATGTTCGATAATTTAATTAAACAAAGATTACTATGCACTTAAAATCTCGCATTGTTTGCTTGTTTGAAACCCAGAAATACAAAATAAATCAACACCAGCATTTCCGCAGAAGCAGCGTTAAAATAAAATCAATCAAACAAATAGTTTCCGCCTTACACCGATAGGAAAGCGAACACGGCAATTTTTTACAAGCGCACAGAGCAATAGGGAATGCGCGTCCGAAATGCAAGTCCGGCAGACCAGGTGCAATAGCCCCGGCGCTCAAAACTGTCTCATTAATCTTCTTGGAAAACCATTCTTACCCGTTAAACCCCCTTTTCACTATTGCGACTAGCTCGCGCGACTTTCACGGCGCGCTATTGCTATATAGAAACAAATATTTAAACAAACAAATCGTAATAAAGGACGTTTAAAAATTGCTAAATTTTAAATGTATATATTCGGCAATATTCGCATATTCAACTACAACAAATATATTTAAGAAAAATGCATGTTTAATTTTACTGATGTGGCCGCGACTGCTTTATAAAAAAAAGGTGTGCGGATAGTGGCTTGATGGAAAAAGGGTTTAACCTGTACATTAGTTACCTGCGCTTCAGGAAAACACAATTCTTATATCTATCTTGTGTTTAATTTTTACACGCTACAATGTAATGTATTGTTACATTTCTCATCTGTTACGGTCCGTAGTTAGTGGAAATTACGTTTTGTCTGTGTTACGCCGCCATTTTGAAAATATGTTAGTGTTGTGATCGCAATAAATTAAAGATTATAAAATCACTCAATCGTTTTTAATGGTTGTTAATTATTACGGACTACAGTTCTAAATTGGTTGTTTTTTTTAGTAGTTCAAAGTTTTCGCGCCTAAATCTGACATTCGTAATGTCATTGTCACAGATTAAAAAACCGATAAAACAAATATCTCCAGTCTTTAAACGTCTTAGAGTAGTCTTTGCAAATTAGAATCAGGTGTTCAGAATAGTTTGCTAAGTGCTTATTTTATTTTTAGTACTTGTAATTATGTCATTGTTCATTTAAATATGAAAATTAAAATCTTTGTCTTTTATAATAATTTTTTAGTGCTTTCACACTAAAAACTGTTTCTAGAATAGTGTCTAGAAGCTTCTTACTTAATGACTTAAAGATATTCCAGGTGTTGTAACATTTAAAATTAGTTTTACTAAAATTTTATTTAGCAGATGTCCCGTAAGTTATCCCATCACTGGCCGATAGCGGTTCAGAAAAAATGTCTGCTAGATAAGGGAACAAAATCGGATATTTCAGTCACATATTTTACACGTTAGATTGTTATCAGACAATTTATAATTTAGTGGGACAGGCCCTTGTATTAAGGTAAACGACACCATAATCGTACCGTTATTGAAAATGCGACTTCTCGTACGACCGTCAATGACATAAAAGCTGAGAGAAACAAAACGCGTATTTGCGAACATCCAACTCACGTCTCGACAATATTTTCATTGCTAACTGCAAAAGGAAATTTGTTCGTTGTCACGACAAACTAGGGGTCCGGTAAAAGATCGTAACTGAAAATTGTTTTTATTCCCTAGAGCTATTGGCAAGGTTCTTGCTCTGAGATCTTTCGCAGGTGTTCTGAGTTATCGGAGCAATGTTGCAGTTTTATTGGCCGTGAAGATGTAGTTATGAATTCATAACCGAGACGCCCTAAAACAGTTAAAATACGATACGGTCTCGGATGTATATCAAAGGAAATATGTTTATAGGATTGCGTAAATATTCTGGTTGATAGCACTTTATGTTTACTATATAAAATAATTTTTTATATAGAGCTATTTAAAGTAAAAATACGTACAAACAAAAAACAAGACAACTGAAAGGCATTTTTATAAATTTGTCGTTTTTGTAATTCATATTTTTAATTCCACGATTAAATTGAATTGCAAATATCTTTCGAAATGTAAACTCACTCGAAGATTATGTGAAATCGAATTAAATTTGAATAAGTGGTTGCAGACAGCTCTAGAAGCTCAGAAGAAATATAAACAGTAATTTATCGTCACAATCCGGGCTCCGGTCCATTCGTATTTAGCCCAGCCCTCTTTGGGAGGAACACAGGTGTAAGTCCACCCCCCTAACCGACTGCTTGACGGATTGTTTGTTTTGCCTTTCCCAGTTTACTTGTTTGGCGCGGAATTTGCAATTGCAACCTTGTTAAGCGTCGAACAAAAAAACTGCAATCAGTTTAAAGAGCTCTTTCTATTTGAACAAAGATAACTGTACATTAATTGAATTGTGTTCTACATTTGATTTATTCTTTTGTTTTTTATAAAAGATGAAGAATCGAAGTTCAGAAAATAATCCCAAGTAGGGTTGGCGACAGGCGGCCGGCTGCAAAAAAATAGTGCCGAATCCAAAAGTAGGTTTTTGATGACGTATGATAGTTATTTGGTGGACAAAAACCTGTTACGCCGACCCTACGGGAGTAGGATAAGCAGAAAGATGATGAGGATGAAGATTCGAAGTTCAGGTATACGACTTATTCCCATACGTTTGTATCTAATAAATGTCTGCCTGAATCACATAGCTTTTAATTATTAGACATTCCTTCACATTTCCATATGTATCCATACCCTGTCATGTTCTAACGTACAAATAGGTATACGAGAATAGAAGGTACAAACCAACAAGTAAGGACGTGTTTGTACGCAACTAGATAGGATACCGGGCTATAAATGGTATGTTGGTACTTCTAAATTGAGAACTAACAGCTAATATTATTTCTTAAAGGTTGGTATTAGTCAACGTCATTTCAACTTCATACAATTCCTTACACACTGATAGTATGTTGGGTAGATAAAAAATTATCAGTTAATATTGATAGTTTAGATACACTGATTTAGTGTTAAATCAAGAATCTTGACATGACTTCCTTTAAAGCATGTAAAAACTGTGAGAGAAAACTGTTAAGATCAAATCTTTTTTATATCTAGTTGATGCAATTTACTTTAATTGGTGTATTATTTACAAAGAAATGCATTATGTAATACTGAGATATGAAATCGCGTAAATAAGGATAACAAATTGTTGAATATCTAAATAAAGATGCGTGGGTGAACGCAAATTTTAAGAACGCCCCTTTCATGTTTAAGAGAGGTGTTCAAGACCTCAGGCCGTGAATCCAACGCTAATCGGCGCGCTTTAATACTTATGGCTAAGTATTCGTGTTGCAACGTCGGTTGCCTTAAAATTTCATGTCCCTAAACAGAGTAAGGCAATGTTTATAGCATGAACATATGGTACTGATGTTTTTAGCGCACTCTCTCCTTGTCTCCGGTAGCTAAGAGTTTTATCTTTTTATGTTATATAGTATACTGTTTGGATAAATAATTACAATAGTAAAGACAGTGTATTTTAGCGTAATAAAGTAAATTAAAGTAAAATGAATTGTCTTATCAGATAATTTTAATCAATTAGGTTAAAGATTTTTATGTAAGATAGCAAAACTTTTCGTGCTACTGTGTAAAAAAATATGTACCCTTTATGAAATGTTAGTAGCTTTATTAGTAGAAATATCCTCATTAACCTACCCTTATCCCTACGGAGAGTAGGCACAGCTGCTGCTCTTCCATACATCTCAGCCATCATATCTTAATTCACGCCCTTATTAAGCATACCATAGCATGCGAATGTTAAGATGCATGTGTGGGGTAACACGATTGGATAAGACACGAAATGAGTATATTAGAAGAAGTTTGAGAGTAGCCCCAATGGTTGAGAAAATAAGGAGTAAAAGGTTAGACATGGTATGGGCATGTTATGAATGTGGAGGGGTACATTGGTAGAGGTAGACCTAGAAAGAGATGGATGGATTGCGTGAAAGTTGACATGATCAAGAAGGCAGTGATGACTGAGATGACAGATGATAGAGTGCTTTGGAGGACGAAAACTCGGTGTGCCGACCCTACGGGAGTAAGGTAATGCAGGGGAGATGATGATGATTATGAATCACCATATCTTTCACACAATGCATCCAGTATGGATCTTCGATGTTCTACCTATAAAGTGATCGAACAAGGCAGTTTGATGTAAATGTCATTGAAAAAATAAATTATTCATTCTGGCGACATAACTTTACAGTCAAATCTAGAATAAGTTCCTTGAATTTTCCAATGCACGTAGAGTAAGTTAATCGATAAGATCTCTATTAAAATAGTTCGTTACGTTTAAATGGCGGGCGAGAACGATAGCGGAGTTCATACGATAACAATCTATAGATTCTAGACCATTTCCCACCGGGGCGACTTCGTTGCAGTTTGGACTTGAGAAAGATTTAGAACAAGCGAAGACTTATTACAAAGGTACTTCCTAGGTATTTAACTCATGCTCAATTTAATAGAATGGAATTAAAGCTTTATGTATCGAATTGATAAGAAATTTTATCTTCATTTTATTTACTACACTAGCTTTCGCCAGCGACTTCGTCCGCGCGGAATTAGTAAAAACAAAAGTGAATAGCCTATATGTTCTTCCAGGTTATCCTATACATCTGTACCAAATTTCATCGAAATCCGTTCAGCCGTTAAGGCTACAAACTCTAACAAACATCCATCCATCTAAACTTTCGCACTTATAATATTAGTTAGATTACCTTCACACAATTGAGACATTTCTCTCTGTTTGTTCAAAGGAAATGAGTGAGATGAAATATTTTGATGCGTTTCTTTATATTTTATGTACTACTAGATTTTGCCTGCGACTTCGACTGGACAGAATTAAAACACTTCCTAGTAATACAGCCTATGAGTCAATAGTAATATAGTTTTCAAATGACAAAGGACTTTCGAAATCAGTCGCGTAAATTTGAATTTATTTGTTACAAAGTATATTTTACATTTATATATTGGTAGGAATTTATTAACAAGTGAGTTTAACATTGCTTAAGTTCATTCTCTAAGTTGTAAAAGGCAAAATCAAATATAACGGTGAGACATCTTTCCTGTCGTAAATGTGGTAAACAATTTGAATGCATTTCCTTACATCGACGTTCATATTGAGTGCTGTGAAATTTTCATACGTTAAGTGGCCATTCGGCGAGCGACTCGTTAACTGTACCCTCGGTCTTAAACCGCACCTTGGGTCACTCTTATAACGTATATGGCGTTTAGCGAAATGGCCGCTGCAAGTCAGAAGGTTGTAAAGTTGCCTAAATTACAGAAATATGTAAAAAGATGATTAATGTTTTATTAACTTTCAATAACTTGCTGTTCCTTGCGACTTTGCCCGCGTGGTAATAATGAAATAGTAAAAATATAGCTTATTTTACTCAGCAATAACAAAGTTTTTTAATATGCAGTAGTGTTTGAGTTATTTTCAATATATAAAAATACAAATCTTTCCTGTTTTTATATTAGTATAGATATAAATGAATTGGAATGTTAAGTCATATTGATTCTTTGCCTTTAAAAAGACAGATTTAAATGGATTTTTGTATGAATTATGGCCTCTTTTTGGATATTTTGACTGACTTTGAAGAGTCTATTAGTTGTATTCTTCAATACATATTGAAAGGTTTATTATTTCTTTAATTAATTATCTAAGGGAATATGGTTGTTTTATTATATTTGAATTTCGGTAGGAGTTCAAATATGGAAATTAACGTTCGTATTAGAGCAAGCTCTGGTTCTATTTAACTTAATACAATGGAAACTTTTCGTGTTTTGTTCGAAACTGCATACAGCGCACATGAAATACAATGAGATAATTCTGTTAGTAAAAGATTTATCATTCAGATTTTACATGTTATGTCTTTTTGAACTACGTGAAATGTATTTATGAAATTTTGAATCATGATTGTTTAATGTTATCTTAGAGAATTTTTTTTTTGTATAAAACAATAGTAGATTTTTGTTAATTTACTAATATTTCCTTTAACCATTCCTACTAAGCTCTAGGCTTGTGCTAGGATATGGTTCACGACAATAGTCGGCAGGTTTAGAACCCTCGACCGCAAGATCGGTAGTCCGTACCCAAACCATTAGGCTATTGGCTTAATCTAATTATAATCTTTTGAATTCTGGTTTACATACCTCAAATGATACAAGATTATACTAGTGTGTACATTTGTAAAATTATCAAGTGTTTAGGGTACACGCACACATAACGAATAGCAAAGATCGAAGAGTCAGTATGCGTTAACCCTAAATTCCATTTCCGTTCAGAAGTGTCGCATTCCAATTATTGACGGTAATATTTCAAAAACTACGTTACACGTTATCGCAGTCCCGCTTCAGGACGGCGAACATTAATCGCTTCGTACGGTATACGAATTAATTCTCGTTTTTTTTTCTATCTTTGATAACGACCGTGTGAAATTGGCTATCTACGAGAATTATTAGAACGATCACTCATGTCTGTAGTGATATCAAGATTTTATTTGCAATATCATAAGCTAGAATAAAAAAAATCAAAGTTTAGCTTATGTGTTCTCCCAGACCATGTTCCACATCTATGCCAAATTTCTTAAAAATCCATACAGCCGTTTAGGCTATAAACTCTATCAAACATCCATCCATCTACACTTTCGTTTTTATAATATTAGTTAAAAATCTTTAACAGAAAATCAATAAGACTTGAAAGAATAAATGTCTTCTTCCACATAATTGAGGAATAGAATAAACTTTCGCTGAAACCCTCAAAAATATGCTATAAGCTGATTTGATGTGAACGCCAAGAAATCAATGAACTGGAATAAGGGTTGTCAGGATAATTTTGCTATAATTTCGATAGTGACAACCCTATCAAAACTACGAAACAAAACGTCAACTCCAGGTGGCGTTTAAAACGCTGAAGCAAACATTGCGAAGGTATTCAGAGACGCCGAGTATAATTACGCATAATTGCCTCGAAAGCAAGCGAAAAGCTAGAACAACACGAATGTTAAACTCATTAACCGGCGCGAACTAATGGGATTTGATGGAAGCCCGGGCAAAAACGCGCGGCGCCCGGGGGCGCGGTTAAGCATGATTTATGTGCCCCCGCCACTGCAACGACTGCGGCCGGCTCACGCTAAAATAGAAAAACCTCGCTTTTCCCTACTCCTAGGAGTTAAGGTGCGGATACAATAGAGATTAAAATTATGGAATGCAAGAGTTTTAATATCTGCAAAATCGATTTATGTAAATTGGCTAATGGAATGAATAATAATAAAAAACTGTTAGTAATGACAATAATAAAAGAATCTACGAAAAAGACGACATACCTTGATGTTGGAATCCAAAAAAATAACTCAATAACTACTGGGCCGATTTCAAAAATTCTTTCATCAGTAAAAAGCTACGTTAGCAGTGAGTAATATAGGCTACGTATTTGGTATTTTTTAACCTCATGCGGACAAAGTCGCGAGCAACTAGTAACAAATAAAATGGCTAGGACATAATGTTTTCCATATTCAAGACATTCCTGTTTGTGAATTATTTCGAAACTGTAAAATACCGTTACACAATAAGCCATGACTGCATAGATTTGTTAAGCATTCTTCTCTTATTTTACGCTATTTGTGCTGCCATCTTTGTTATACGAAATGTAAATATACAATTCTAGAATACAATTTGTAAAGTGCGATACCAACGTGCTTTTGTTTTGAAACAAACGTCCAACGTTTTGTCAAATATTTTACGTACACCACGAATGTTCCGGGACAAGCAACAAATGTTTGGTAGCATTAACTTCAATTGTAAGGCACCCAGGTGCTTACTTCAGATATTTCTCTGTCAAGTTGGCAGTGCTGTTTTTCTTTTCACAACGTGGTACAATTTCCGTACAATGTTTTAGTTTTTACCTAGATTACATTAGGGCTGGAATACACATGCCGTTTCGTGTTTGTGTGTAGCTATTCCAGTAGATTGTGACAGCTACGGGCTAGTAAATTAAGGGAGGGTCGAAATGGTATAAATTTTGTCACTTCTAGTTTTGTCACAAAATCATCAGTGTGATAAATATAAAGAGATACAAATATTTATTAATTGTTTTGTGCTTTGACATAATATTTGGCTTTTACAGTTACTTAAGTTTACGTTGGGACCGTTGACCACTTTCGTAATAAAATCTTACTTAATATTATCTGTCGGAAGGTTTTGATGGATGGATGTTTGTTAGCTTGTAGCCTTAACTGCTGAACGGACCTCAATGAAATTTGGCATAGATGTAGGATATAGTCTTGAAGAACACATAGGCTACTTTATTTTAAATACCACGCGGATGGAGACGCGGGCGAAAGCTACTAAATAAAAATCATGCTTTTACGTAAAATATCAATGAAAATAAAATAACTTAAATGATTCGTCTCATATCAGAAAAAATATAATAGAATTGCGGCTGAATCTACTAACAAAATCCCTTTGATGCTCTTCGCGGTTATACGGCTTGACGAAAAGTCGATTTTGTCTATCATTGAATATAAAGAATATCTTGAATGAAACGTAACTATTAGGCTTCTAAGTTCTTTAGTAGATATAATTGAATTAATAACCTAATTTTATTATTACGTTGGAAATCGAAAATGTTCTATACTATTATAATAAAGCGTAAACACACACTTCTTTGTTGCCTAAGATGTCGGCAATCACAGCACATTTTCGAATAATGCTCTTTTTAATAAAAAGCCCTACACTTACGTCACGCTTTAGGCTATATATTTTCATGCCGTTAAACTAAGGGGTAAAAATTTTGGATAAAAACCCTAATGTGGGAAAGAGACCATAAGTTATTGCCAACACCAAGGAAGCAAGGTTGCATTGGTTTGACATCATGTTGGTCGTTTTGACATTTGCAATTGATAATTTGACAAATGTGAACAATGAAATTAAATTTTTATAATTTTATATTTTGCGGATGAAGTCGCATGGGAACAGCTAGTTTATGATATGAAACTAGATTTTCCTTCGATTTCGTCTATGTTAAAGAACATCGTCTAATCACATCTCACTTATCTACTAATATTATAAATGCGAAAGTTTAAATGGATGCTTGTTAGAGTTTGTTGCCTGACTGAACAGATCTCGATGGAATTAGGCTTATATGTAGAGCATAGACTAGAAAAATACATAGGCTACTTAATTACCATAAAAAGGTTTCTTTAACATGGTGAAAATTTATTGTATCCATCATGTTTCCGCCAAAAATTTTACCTTTGTTATTGTGAAATTAAAAACAAAACCGTCATTCCAAACTATTATCATATTACAAAACCGTAGAGTGGGGAATGTAATCCGCTTACTGGCAACATTTTAAGCATGCTTGTAAAATATTTAAGTCTTCGCTGAATGGAAAAAAAAGATTTGGCGAAAGCGAAAATATACAAAATATTATTTTCGGGCGACAGGCGAATGTTTCGGATGGGGAAATATTTGATTCATTTAAATATGTATAAGGCCACATCAAACAGATATCATTTTTAGGGATCGCAGCTTATGCTAGTAACACACGAACGGAAGAAAAATTAGATAGAAAATTTTAAAACACATTTTTTGTGACAATATGGTCAAAACATTGCTCTGTAAATATCAAACAGCGCATAAACCTGTTTTTTTTTTATTTACGTTACCCAGTGATAACGCAGCTTTCTAAAGGTGACAGATTTTTAGAAATCGGCTAAGTAGTTTTTGAGTTTATTCATTACTAACTGTTGCTAGCGTATTCGTCTTCGTTAAATTAAAATATAGTACAAAATATATATAAACATAGGCTATAGCCTATGTTACTGATAACGAAGCTTTTTAATGGTGTAGGATTTTTTTTTAAATCGTTAGAATAGTTTTTGAGTCATTTCAATATATATAATGTTAAGGAGTACTGAGGTGATCATAGACCAGCGTCGTAAAACAATACTGCATTCACTGTACTGGTTGTGTGTAACTAGCATTACTCGGGCGTCAGGAAGGTAAAGTCGATATTGGGATCAAGTCCCTAACTGATTCCGGTCCCCCGATCTCAACGATTGTTGACAACGTCAGCTTTCTTATACCTCACGTCATATTCGAGTAATACGATCATAATTCAATGAGTTGAAAGTTTTTTAATAGTTTTGTTTGCTCAGTATTCGGATAGTTCAATATTTTACTGAATTTCATCTGCTGTGTATAAAAATTCTGAAATAATTCTCATACTGTTGTAATACTCATTAGTAATTTTTTTTGAATCTTACGAGTTTGTAGCCTAAACGGCTGTACAGATCGTGATGAAATTTGGCATAGATGTAGAACACATAGGCTACATGTTTTTGTTATTATTCCATGCGGACAAAGTCGCGGGTGAAAGCTAGTAAATAAATAAATGTATTCAAGTAACACAGTGTGCTGTCAATTGTATTATGCATAGATTATAAGACGTAATATAAGTTATTTCTTACTTAAGTACTTTAACTGCAATAGCTTGGCGACTTCAAAGTGACTAAATAACAGAATTACGGTAATCTAGCAATTTTACTGACAAAGTCAATATGTTTGTTCAGAACTCGAGCTCAAGTAAACAAATGTAATTGAACCACTTTTTCTTTACGTTTCCCTTATTTGTTTGAATTATGAATATATTGATAGGAATCGATATGACGGGTTGCAATCATGGATGGCTCTTAAACTATTTTTTGGACGGTATCCAATATCAACCAAAAAGCAACAAAAGAAAACCGTTGTTATTCCAGACTATTTTACATTTATAGCAAATTCCTTCTTAATTAATTTAGCCGTTTAGAAGAGACCTAACATCCATCCATACTTTCGCATTTCTTTTATTAGCAGGATATTAAGACTTATGTGCTATATACTCGTACTAAACCGTAGTTAGTTTCTGAGTCATCATCATCTCCCCTGCCTTATCCTACTCCCGTAGGGTCGGCGAACCGGGTTTTCGTCCTCCAAAGCATTCTATCATCCGTCATCTTAGTCAACACTCCCTTCTTGATCATGTCACCTTTCACGCAATCCATCCATCTCTTTCTAGGTCTACCTCTACCGATGTACCCTTCCACACTCATAACTAACGTTCTCCTTGTAACATGCGATTCATCCCTCCTCATAACATGCCCATACCACTTTAACCTTTTACTCCTTATTTTCTCAACCACTGGGGCTACTCTCAAACTTCCTCTAATATACTCATTTCGAATCTTATCCAATCATGTTAACCCACACATCATCTTAACATTCGCATTTCCGCCACATGTTTTCTCCTTTCGTCCGTCCTTTTTACTGCCCAACATTCAGATCCATACATCATGACAGGTCTTACGACGGTTTTGTAAATTTTCCCCTTTATTTTAAGGGGAATATCCGGGTCGCATATTACACCTGTAACCTGTCGCCATTTCATCCATCCCCCTTTTATTCTATTTCTCACATCACGGTCAATATCATCGTCGTTTTGGATTAATGAGTTAATTAAGTTAGTTAAGTTAGTTTCTGAGTCAAAAATAGGTATTTGAATACTCGTTTTTTTCCAGAGAACATTTGATTAATACGTTGCAAGACGATACGGTTTTATAACTGTTTTTCAATGCCCATTTGAATAGCGTAATTTCATAAAAAAATAGTAACCGGTTTCAGGGATGTATTAAAGCTTTTGAAATGCATACTGCGTCCAGAAAATAAAATTGGTTTGATTCGATTTTGTTTCAACGCAACGCAGTATTTCAATGTGCACTATTAGGTTACAAGTATTTTCTGTTATAGACTAGCCACAGAGCAGTGTAACTCTATAGAGGACTATATTTCTGAACGCATCGCTATCAGGTAATGTATGCACTGTGTAAGGAATGCGGCGATGCTAAAGGCTATGACACACTAACAAGATTAAGCGACAGTATTAAATGGTACAAAGTTGATAAACATTATTAAGTCACAGAACTGTATTTTATATCACGTATTTTTTTTTTCAATTTAGAATATTTTTAGGAAGGTATTATGGTATGAAAAATATTTTTTGTTTTTAAATAATGTCTAAAGACAAGTGGTAGGGACCTACAAGTGTAGATTAATCGTCATTGAGTAACAACAATAAATATTTTATAATATTGTCGTTAAGTCAGACCGATAATATTGTCAAGATAAAAATTAAAGAAGGAAATTTTTAAAGTATACCAAATTAAAATAATAATAAAACGCTAACTCTTGTACTATGTACGCACCTTAATGTGTTGTATCGAGGCAGGTAGCCGATGTTGGCTAGTTGCAGTGGGCGGTTGAATTTACATGAACATTACGTTGAAGTGGGATTCGTTTAGGCCCAAGCGAGAACTAAAATGTAATGAAACTGTGTAAGAAAAAGGCTGCATTCAAGGTGCTTACTTCTTTTTTTTAAAATAAAATATGGTAATAGTATAAATAGACTGTAGATTTTGTAGAGAAATAAGACTCGATTAGTGATTATTTAAACCGGATTACATAACGTTAGGGAGTATTTTGTAACTTGTTCTTGGAGTTTTTATTGCCTCAGTACAAGAGCGATACTCGCCTATAGAAGTGGCAGTTGTCATCGATTGAAACATGGCATTATCGTTTGAGACAACCAAGACCGTAGACAGCACATCTATCATACTAATATTATGAATGCGACAGTTTAGATGGATGTATGGATGTTTTTTAGAGTTTGTAGCCTAAACGGCTGAACAGATTTAGGTGAAATTTGGTACGGAGTAGAGGATAATCTGGAAGAATACACAGGCTACTTGCATTTATTTCTTTTCAATTCCGTGCGGACGGAGTCGCCGGCGAAAGCTAGTCTTTTTATAAGCGCATAATATATGTTTAGACGATGAACGTAAAGAGAAGTTTTGACACACTTTTCTGAAACAAATAAGTCGAATTTTGTGTTGTATCCATGTTTTTAATAATTCCCGTACCAAAATATTTATTTCCACAAAGAAATATGTTTGAAATACTATTGGACTTTGATAAAAAATATTCCCTCTTTGTAAACGAACGCACTAACAACCAGTGTCAAATAGCACAGTGAATGTTTTCCAATAAAAATGAACCGAATGCCAAAAATAACTTTTTCAGTTCTTTTACGAAGAATTGTTATTTTTTTAACTTTAATTAGCACACTGAGAGGTTTACTTTGAGACAGCTACTAAAGGGTTACTTAGTATTAAGTAAATAACTGAATAATAATAATACAACTTAAGTAAGTTTATTTTTTGAAATTATGGATGTTATCTCTTATTGAAATAATCTAATCTATATAATAAACTAGCTATTGCTAGCGACATCGTCCGCGTGGAATTAATTAACCTATGTTACTGATAACATAGCTTTATAATAGTGATATAATTTTTTAAATCGGCCCCGTTTGAGTTATTTCAATACATACATAATACCAAAAATACAAATCTTTTTTCTTTATAATATTAATATAGATATTAGAGTTTTTGTATGTAATATGGAAAAAAAGATTTCGCCATCATATTCTTGAGATCTAATTTTACAATTTTGACGGATAATTGGACCCGGAGAGAGAAAAGGATAAAAAAGAGAGAGAGATTATTAAATTATAAATTATTTTTAAACTATAACTTGAGGCTTCGTAATTTTTATGCATAGACGAAAGCCGAGTTTATTATTTATGCGGGAGTTTGTGTAAGCAAGCGTTTAAAATGCAAACAGTATTCGTGCGGTAGTCCCTTCGATTTCCTAATATATTTGTTTATTTATGATTATAGACTCCTTGTACACTAGTTAAAGAAAAGGTTTGTGTGTGCATGTAGTTTATAACATAACATGAAAGTTATAACATAATTATTATTTCAATAGTTTTATGTAAAATTTTTAGAAAAATCTATTAAATAAAATTTGTCAAAAGTTTTATTAAATTTTTTACTAAAATTACTAACATTATAAATGCTAAATTTACATAGATGGATGGATGTTAGAGATACAAGCCTATACAGCTGAATAGATGTCAATGAAATTTACCATTGAGAATAGTCTGGAAGAACACATAGGCTGATTTTTTTAATTCCACACGGACGAAGTCGCGAGCAAAAGCTATTTTTGGATTAAAACAACACTAATTGAGACACTGCCAACATAACAATGTTGCTAAAACAAAAGCGCGCGAAAAAAGCCCGCCTAATTTAAAAGTTGCGTATTATTAGACATTACTAGACAAGAGCAAAAAAAAACATTGCAGCCGAGTTACTGTAACTTCACAGTCCTAACATGACAATTCCATTCACATAGGGTTGTCACTCATTAGCATAGGTACATAAAGCCTTGACATTTAAAGACAGGATCTGTCATATGCGCGCATAACCTTCTGTCCAAAAATTATTCTTAAATATCGTGCATGTGTGCTCGGTTTATAAGCGTTTAAATTTTTTAGTCGATTAGCAATTCATACAGACATATCAGAATGTATTTAATTCAATTCTATGCCTAGTCCGTTCCTCTATAGTCAAAGTAATGGGGAAGCGCGCAATGTTTGAATTGCTGACATTTTTATTAATTAAACCCACCGCGTTTTTTACTCTCTCAAAACGATTGTTTTGAAACTTGTCTTGTGTACACGAGATTTAACGGACTGACAATTTTGTGGCACTTTTTTGGGGGAGTTTTGTGGTGAGTCGTGCGAGAAAATCAAATTATCTGCTTTTGAATAAAAAAATACATACACCCTCAGAGAGATGTACGCTTTGTGTCGGCTGATTTATCAGTAACTAGCTTTCACCTGCGACATACACCGCATGAAATTTAAAAAATAAATAGGTAGCCTATGTGCTCTTCTAGACTATCCTCTACATCTATGCCAAATTTCATCGAGATCTGTTTAGCAGTTTAGGCTACAAACTCTAACAAACATCCATCTAAACGTTCCCATTTGTAATATTAGTAAGATAAGATTTCGGTCAATGATTACTTTTAAAATATTTTTGATTTGAATTTTTATAACATTACATTTATTATTATTAAATAGAACATCATGAAATCCAAGCATTTCGTGAATACAACCATTTCCAATAGCAGTATTGGTTTCAGCTTGCGGCATTGTGGAAACCGATCCAGAATATTTAGTACCACAACAAGTACGTTAAACCATTATATATAATTGTAAAATCTACCGACTTCCGAAGCCAAAAACTAGTATCTGTATAAATGTAATCAACTACCGGTAAGATTTTTCTTTTCAAAAACCGTTTAAATTTTTGTTGCTCTATGTTACTGTGAAAATAAACATTACACATGTCCTTCTTTTAATACGCAAAAACCCTAGATAACATTACTAATATTATAAATGCGAAAGTTTAGATGGATGGATGTTTGTTAGAGTTTGTAGCCTAAACTGCTGAACCGATCTGGATGAAATTTGGCATAGATGTATATAGTCTGGAAAAATACATAGGCTACTTACTATTGTTTTTTTAATTCCATGCGGACGAAGTAGGGCTAAAGCTTGTTATAATAAATCCACTCAAGATTAAAAAGAAATCTTCAAGCTATTAGTATAGTCAAACAATTCGTAATATTGAACATCTCAAGCCGAACGAGCGCAGATTTGACAAAATAACGTATTCAACACCCGTACTCCGACCGCACAAAGCAGTCGACGGGAAGCCTTCCTTCCTTACTGTAAATAAATATATTCGGATATATTGAAAGCCCAAGGGATGGCCGAGCCTCGGGCACAAACGCGCTAATATTGCACACGACTGTAATTCTATTTTCAATGCAACGACAAATCTACACTAAGAACCTCCCTTAGTTACCTATTCATAGTATAACTGATACACAATTAAATTGGTCGATTTTTTTTTAATAACGCTTATTACAAACTCGAGTTACAATATTAGAAACATTTGTACCCTTATGAATATGCAGTCAATGTTAAAACTATTGTTAAAATCATAAAAGTAAAGTGTAATAAGAAGAAAAATAGTTAAGATTAACATAAAAATGCCAACGATAAAAACGTGAAAAGGATCTTGGACTTTTGAGAAAATAACAAAATGTAACGCTGGACTATGTATTTTTGTTTAATCCCTAAAATCCACATTTAAATTCCACACGATAATCGCCAATAATGATGTAACAGCCATGTTACGATTTTGCTTTATCGATAAAAATGCTAATGTCCCATCCCTCGGAGATAAAAGAGGGGTGGTAAGGAATGATTGCATTGAAGGCATTGCCTTCGTCTAGGGACCGTAAGTGGATTCAGGTACTACTTGCACAATGGAGCTTTTCCCCTTGACTCCACGTTCAAGGAAAATTTGGGATTTAAAACTGTAGGCTAAATTCCTTGCAACGTTAAAAATAGCTTCGGAATTTTAAAATTTATTTCATGTGAATAAATATTACAGTAGCAATAAATTTTCATTTTACAATACAATGAATTTATTTATAAAAAAGGCTACATTTCATTATAATGAAATTAAAAAAGTTCTTTTGATGAAGAAACAAAGGAATTTAGGAAGTAAATTAATTTAAAAAGAAAATAAAAAAGAAACACGAATAAAATAACATTAAATCATATTTTAACTTCTATTTCATTTCTTAATCCAAAAAATACAGGTGCGAAGCTATAAATAACTTAAAATTTCTAAACTATAAAACATCAGTTTAGAAAAAGGAATTAAAAGAGCACATATTCGATCGTACTTTGCATCGGCGAGCTATAAAAGACCAAATTAACAAGACATAAAATTTTAACATCTTCATAAACATAAATCGTGTCATTATTGCATCGAACGAGCGTTCGAAGTCGACTCGGCGTCAAATGTTTCATTAATTCGTGTCATAACTTACGCATTATGTTCGGAATTTAATCACGCATCGAGTCGATAGAATCGTTAAGTCATCGATATCGACGACTGACGGCCATCACTAGGGTAATATTATCAAAAATAACACTTCTATCTCCAGCACTTTTATTAGTTTTATAATTTATTTTATATCTTTATCAAGATGACCGTTGTTAAAAAAGGACAAACATACTTCTACTTTGTTTTTAAGTGAAATGCCGAAAATAAAAAAAAAATGTTTAAGAGATCAAGGGAGTTATTAAGCGTACTTAAAATCTACACTAAGTAATCATTAAATTACTGTGAGTGGAACATCTAGTTTTTAGCAGATTAAGTACGTTTATTCTGTGAAAATCGATACACTTTACAGCAAACGTTATTACAATTTTCATTGCTTCGATTACTGCTATCTGTTTCATAGTGTCGCAGTCCTGAGAGAGGATAACGGTGCTATGCGGTAGCAATGCAATAGTCGGTTGATTACAATTTAACTGTTATATTGTAAACTAGATGTTGGACGGACATTTTGTTTGTTGATAGATTTGCAATCAGTATAAGTTTGTATTAAGTAAAAAAAAATTATTATTATATTATTATTACCGATTCAAAAGGCGGTTATTTTAGAAATCGCACGCATAGTGAGGAGGTTCCTATCTCTGCAGCCCTGACCACTGGTTGCTTGAGTCATCGGATTCTGCAGCCGGTAGACCTCTATTTTTTTATATAATATGTTTTATTTTGTTATTTTAAAAAAAAAACATGTATTTTAAAAAAAAAGAAAAAAAAATGATGTAATAGACTAACAATACTAAAGTAAAGAATAAAGCTATTGAAGTATTAATTAACTATTAAGAAGAGAGATTGTTGTTTATCTTGAGACTTTCTTTAGTCAAACCAAAGATTGTCAGTTCTGTATGTAACTGTACAGTTAAATCTGATTAGTTCCTTATTAAAGATGGTTGAAATTAGTCTACTTAAGTTAGAAAAAACTGTCAAAACTGAAGGTGTGTAGTTTAAAAAAACAGAGGTTTTAAAATTGAAAACGGAATTTAATTACAATGATCAACTAAAATTCTTCAAAACAAAGTTAAGTTAGTTGAATTATTTAAGTACAATCTAAAATCCTTATGGTTTGTGTGAGATCGGTACAGTAGGATTACAGGCTTACCGGCTGGGATGAAACTTATGATAATGTGAGCCCTTCGCGGACGTTACGGGGTTCAAACCCGATTTCGGATTTACAAAATCCAGGTGGCGATGCAAAGTTGGGCAATACAATGGCCGGGGGAAAGTTTGTCCTCACTTTTATGGGCTTTGTTTTCGGTTCTACCTAGTTTATATCGGAATATTTCACTGAGAAACCCAAAATATATCTGGCTTTTAGGTTAAAAATATTTACATATCTTGTAAATTTAATAACAAGACGCAGGAAAGTCATTGACCAATAGTTTGTCTCTTTTTCATGTATCATTTTTTGATTTATTTATCCTCTAAATTAAATAGACGGGAAAATATGGCTTAAAGCGTATCGTAAGTGTAGAGATTTAAAAAAGCATTACCTTTCGGATAAAAAAGAATTAGAAAAATCGGTCCACTAGCCGCGAAGTTATGCCGTAACACACATAAAAAAAAAACATATAGACGAATTGAGTACCTCCTTCTTATGGGAAGTCAGTCAAAAACAAAGCTGTGTGTTTACAATACATTAAATTAGTGTAGATAGTAATTGAAAAATATAACATTACGTAATATATTACGTTACAATACCGCAAATTATAAAAGCTTACGAAACCCCAAGTTTGTAACGTAATATGCATACAAATAATATATGCAAAATAGCAATAAGATAAGTACAAAGTAACACGCGATTTCGACATTTTGTTACGTTTATACTGGTATCGACCGTGTTATACTAAAAGGGACTTATTTTGTACATCTGTTATAGGAAAATGTACTCTATTTAATGACAATAGAGTTGGAATTTTCTTATCGTTAAATGCATTATAAGTTGAGAGAAATGAGTAACTAAATAAATGATGGGTCAAGGGTGAACCGTCGATGAAAATCAAAGAAAATTAGAATTGTACGTAGCGAATTTGTGGGGGGAATTACAACAGTAAGTTCCAAAACAGCCATTCTTTAGATTTGCTGGGCGTGCCGTGCCGTTGTTTCGCGGAGATTGGAGCAATAAATCTACTTGAAGCTAGCGATTTATTCTTTGAGGTTATATATTTTGGGACATTATAATTTGCATTTGTCGAATATCAAATTACTATAGTAACTAATACTTTAATAGAGTAATTTTCTGTATAAAAGTGTTCTCAAATAACTTCTTGTAATTCCATGACTACATAGAAAAATTGTAACCTTTGTCTTTATTACTTCTTACCAACCAGCAGTGGATGATGATGACTTATTTAAAATGTGAAAGTTTTGATAGATATTTGCTACTATGTAATTCCAGAACAGCATGAAATTGTATGAAATTTGGTATATGTACAGAACATAGTCTTGAAGAACACATATCATCTTCATCATCATCACCAGCTCACTATACGTCCCCACCGAGGGGCTCGGAGCCTACCCTAAGTTAGGGTGACTAGGCCATAGTCAACCACGCTGGCCAAGTGTTGGTTGGTTGACTTCACACACATCTTTAAATTTCTTCGCCGATATGTACAGGTTGCATCACGAAGGAAACTTCACCGTAAGAACGTCGGTTAAACTATGTACGTATGAAAATTTGAAAAATCGAAAATCACATTGGTACATGGCAGGATTCGAACCCAAGACCTGTAGATTACAAATCAAGTGTTCAAACCACTGAGCCACCGACGCTGAAGAACACATATGCTATTAAATATTTTTTTAATTCCACGAGGACGAAGTTCAGGCGACGGCTAGTGTACAATTTTATCCCCGACTACAAATCGATTTATATTACAGAAAAATACTTAACAGCATATTTACTTTATATGCTTTTCCGATAAATGTTTTCATTACTTTATGTTAAAAAAGTTTATGATTGTCACGAAATTCATTTAACTTTTTACTGCAAGGTACTGTTGAAATTGGTGAACGGTGAATGCACAAAAACACAATTTTTAATATTACAATATGGCTATCAAAATATCAATTTAAAATGAGTGTTATAGCTTTATTAGTTTGTGGGTTTTCGAATAAATAACGGTCAATAATTGTTTAACGTAGTCATTTTCAAATAAGAATGTGCTGTAAGCGTCGTATTACCTATTAATACCTAAAAAAATAGTTAGTATCGGTAAAACAAATACATTTAATGTATTAATTCTAAAACTCTGAGTTAAAAATCATACTAAATCCCTATTGAAATATGTCGTTAACAGTTTTTTTTGACTGAAACTAGCATTCTTGTTAAAACGGATAAACAAAATAATCATCATCCACTTGCCCTTATCCCTTACGGAGGATCGGCACAGTACGTGCTGCTCTTCCATACATCTCTATCAGCTATCATATCTGAATCCTCTCCTTTCTTAAGCATATCCTCTTTCACACAATCCATCCATACTTTCTTCGGTCTTCCTCTACCTTTGTAGCCAACTACATTCAGTCTTAACACTTTCTGTTTTATGTCCCCATCGTAAACACAATAATTTACATTAATTTTAAATAGCTAAAAACTTGCATAGCTGTCCTTTTTGCTAATTAGAACAATAACAATTTAAAAGAGCATCTTGTTATTACAACACAAAAGCGGTTGTAATAAGCAGGGTCCCACCACGCTTTAGTCACGGTGTCCCCACATTCCGTAGTCAATAGACCGCGGTGGGGTCTTTTGTACCTGCCAGGTGCTTCATTACGGTCAATCTTTTGTTTTAATTTAACATGATATGGAGTGCTGTAAAATGCGCAATCCAGTCGAGCAGGCAAACGGAAATATTATAAAAAAATAATTTTATAATCATATGAAAATTTGTGTTCACATGTGTATCTTGTATTTTACCTTTTGTTTACATAGTAAATATAGGACCACTATGGCGTTTTATTATCCATTCTATCATACTTTATTTCTGTCTCCTACTTTTCGTCTCTTTTCTATCATAGATCTGTATAGAATTGTTGTTCACATAATGGCTAATGGTCGGTTTCCCAGCTACGTTTAACAATTCGTTAGTGTTTTTGGTTCTACAATTTTGTGGATTGTGTTTCCGAACTTAACTGTAACTCCGTTGAAACATCAACCTAACACTAATGAATCTATACGTAATGATAAAATAAATCGAAACTTCAGAAACCAGGTATTAATAACATCATACTTAATATTATAAATGCGAAAGTTTAGCTGGATGTTAAGAGTTTGTAGCTTAAACGGCTGAATGGATTTCAATGCGATTTGATACAGAGGATAGTATAGAAGAACACATGCTCACTTTTGTTTTTTTTAATTCCACGCAGACGGAGTCGCGGGCGAAAGCTAGTATCTTCTAAATCAATGTCCTTTTTAAAGTAAAATCAGAGATCAATTTTAAAGTTAACTAATTTTGAATATCGCAAAATAAAAGTTCGGTAACCGAATATCTTTTAAAAAGGCAGTCAATCAAATCAGGGCTTCATTTCATCTTGTTTTTAATATCGGTAAATGGATACTACAAGTGAAATCTGATCAACCACTCTCCGCGGACACTTAATTAAACTAATATTGTATTACGATTCTGTAAATTGAATGTTCGATTAAAGGTAAGAATCAAATTACTCTGTTTTAAATAAAACATTAAAGAAATACACAATTTAGGAAACTCTGATAAAGCGATTCAACACGTTTCTAGCCATTTATATCTATACTAATAGTCAAGATATTTGTATTTTTGTATCTATTGAAATAACTTAAACACTAGTGGCCCGATTTCAAATCTTTCACAGTTAAAAAGCTACGTAATCAATTAGTAACACAGGCAATATTTTTCACAATAATTAATTTAAACCCCATTACAATTTTAGAAGTAATATTAGAGCGTGCCCTTTGACTAAGCTATCGGACAACTGTTTAATCTCGCTTTGTTTCCTATGATCTTATATGTGCATACTACTAAATTTCAGTTACGCTAAACAGTTGAATTGCGAAACAATCGACAATCGCACAACTATTGTGCTATAGTTTAGTCAAAGGGACCTGTCTAATATGACTCCTAAAATTGCATTTTGATTACACTAACTAAAAAATCAAATATTCATATAACTGAACTGAATTTATCGTATTATTGATATTCAACGTCTATCGAATATTTAAATTACATTCAATAGTTATTTAATTAAAATGGACGTATATATTTACGGAATATTGTTTCTGAATGCATTTTTAATGTTGCTAGTGGAAGCTTAATAAAGCTTAATGTATGCAAATCAAAAGTTTTTAATAAAAGATACGTTGTATTACAAAAAAATTACCATTTTTTTAAAGTTAGCAAATATACGACATATTTAGGATATTAATAAGAAACTTCCAACAGCTGACAGTTTGGAGCCTACCCAAAGTAAAGCGTGACTAGGTCATAGACAACCACGCTGGCTGGAAGGTTAGTTGACTTCCCAGATATGTGCACGAATAAACACATAAAAAAACTTAATTTCATTCATCATAGTATATATGTGAATAAATGAAAACTAGAGAACGTATAATTCTCGTTTAACACAAAAGATTTAACATGTGTTGGTTATCTATGTTAGCCTGAACATCGAAAGCCTTTCTCTGAAATGTAGGTAACCTGGATTCCCCCAGATAGCGTTGACGCCGGTTGCCCAGCTTTTAGAACATTTGTATGTAGATAAGCTACGAGTTAGACATTTCAAACGTGCACAGAGAAAAAGATTTTTACAATGAATTTGAATTTTAAAATTGGAACGATTTTTTTTTAAATCTTTAAATCGACGAAGGTTTTAATAATTAAAACTCGAACTTCGACAAACAGTAAGACAGCGACATATCTTTATAAGAGTATGAAACTTGTAGTTCCAGAAACTTGTAGTTTGGTAATAGAACTAATAGATTTACGTGCCGTCAGTTTACAAAGGCACTTAAAATGACAACTTGCACAATAAACTTTGTAAGCTTTCGAAGTGCAGGTATTTTTGTGTTAAAAAGCTCTTTCATTTGCAAGAATTCCAACACCAGTTTTTTATCGTACTTTAAAAACTCCGTGTGCGGGGAAGTTTACTCGAAACACTCTGTTCAAATCCGATCTACATAAATTTAAATTACTAATTGAACCTTTAAATCTTGCGGTAGCGAATATCGGCTGAGATAAATGTGTTTACGAAAAAAAGGAATATAAACCGTTAACTAACTATGGACCACACACTCTTAACACAAGAGTATGCTTTGTTTTTAACATAAATTTAAATATACAACGAATCGATACGTTCCAACAAAATTAGAAAGAAATATAGCTTTTTAAACATTAATCGTGTAGATTAAAAATGTTTTCTACTACGTTTCTGTAATTTAAAAAATTCAATACGATTCACACTTACAAATTGTAGACTGACATTATATTGTCTTTGCCTCCTGTCAGATTCCCACGGCCCCGTACCTGCGAAATAAAAAAAAAGAATATTAAAAATAAATAAACAACTGGCCGGTAAGAATAGAGCGATAATTAATTCATCTCTCCCCGCGTTTGTTCGATGTTTAAATATTTGAACGAACTTATGAATCGTATGCCCGCCAAATGTGTAATTAAAAAGTTGGAATGTTTTTTTTAAAGCAAACATTTAAATAGAGCCAGCGACAGTCAGTTGCAGGGAAAGTTTACGAGTAAACAGTACGATAACGAGTTAAAAGGCAGTAGTTTTGTTTGTATTAAATAAAGCGACTTTTTACAAGTAACAACTGTTAATTAATATAGGATTGTGGGAACTTAACAGTGGTAATTTGTTTTTAACGCATTATTCAGACTAATGGAATCTGATAAAACGCCATCTAGCGTTAAAACATGTTAAACCATGACTAAAAATAAACAAGTGAATTCGTTTAGAGATATTCACATGAATTATACTTCTAAGAAAGTGAACGTATAATGTCTTTCATCTCAGTAAATATTCAAGTTCGATAAATTAAAAATTGAAATCAGTTTCAATGAATACCCACAGTAATCTACAATTCTAATTAACACAGATTGAGTGCGAAGAAACGACGTTAAAAGAACTTTTAAGGGCGCTTGGGAAATAACCGACCAGTAATAACCCTCCAAGCACTATCATTAAATTCGTAAGGTCTCTAATCCTAAAAGAAATCCAACAGAATCCCACATCGAGGGGACCCTTTTGAACTTCAAAGTCAACCAACCCCACATTTCCTTCGAGCGAAAAAAATGCACCTAAAAAGCGTCGACGTTAAAACCGATTTTCAAATCCCCGCATTCAGCAATCCAAGAAACAAATGCTCACCCGTGCAATTTGGACTGTATTTCCGGCAACACGGGTTACATTTTAAGTTAACAAATATTTAAATTTATTCATCGAATGAGACAATGCAAATTGGACTTTAAAATAATCAATGCAAAGTCGAAAAGCTACAGCTTCGCGGCAAGGGTTCTCAATTGTTGCGATTTTTCAACGCGGCCCGAATGACGTCTGTATATTTTAGTAGTTAAGTGACAGATGGGTGAGGGCTGCAAACTATTTATTGTGCCATTATAGTTCGGTTGGCAAATGCCCGTGGCCTGGGGCCCAGGAATCGTTCAACGCGGTCCGTACGATCGTATTCGTGCAAGAGTTTGAAAGTTATCGATGCGTTATCGTTTTATTTGTTGCGTATTGACGGATAATAAAAGCGGACCGAAAGCCAATTTACTTTTATTGTCTCGTTCGTGATATAAATTTCAATCTGTTTATGATAGATGCGAACGTCAATTGTTCTTGACAGTTTTATAAGACCTACGCATGATTTGCTGTAGAAATGAGGGGCATTTTTTATTCTTTCTTAAATAAAACACGATTTACGACTAACTTTAAAGGAAATATCCAAAAATTAATTATAATAAACGTTGCTATAAATGTAAATTTTCTGCAAAATAATCCATCCATACATTATAATAAAGCGAAAACACACACTTCTTTGTTGCCTAAGATGTCAGCAATAACAGCATATTTTTGAATAATTAATTTTTTAATAAAAAGCCCTACACTGACGTCACGCTTTAGGCTATATATTTTCAAGCTATTGAACTTAGGGGATAAGTAAATTGGAAAAAACTTCATGTGAAAAAGGGATCTAAAAGCTACGAACATTGAGGAAGCAAGTTTATTTTGGTATCGGAAATTTTTACATTTGCAATTGAGAAATTGACAAATGTAAACAATAAAATAAAGCATTTATAATTTCATGCGGATGAAGCACGGGAACAGCTATTCTTAAGATACATAAATTGAGTTCAAAATGTAAACAACAAAACAAAAAACAACGGAAACATAACTTAACATCTGTTATGTAATGAAACCGTTTGAGGTTATTATTAGATCAATTTAACGTTACCAACAATGCAGATAAACGCGTCGAAGACAATAACTCACGGCCATAAATCAGCAACCATTATTTAACGATGCCTCCGTTCGCATCTATCAATTTTACAGCATTTAATAAATGTCACATTACTATGCGGGCTCTAATACCACAACACTTTCAACAAAGATATAACTTTGAAAGATATAAACATTAAAGAAAAAAAAAACTAAGTTTACATACATCGCGAATGAAGCAAATATTGGCAAGTAAAAATGTATTATTGTTAGGAAATAGTAGGAAAAGTGGGGGGTAGTTTTATAAAACACTTGCAAGGAGTCTCACAGGGCTCGGTCCGACAGGCCATTATTCGCTCAGAAGCTCAATAGCTGAGTACATTGCTAGTCGTCACCACGGAACGTTCGATATCTTTACATATGTAGTTGACTTTGTGTTAGTTTTAAAGTAATTAACAAGTATTGTTAATTTGGCATCGTCTATATTTTTTTAAATCATTTGTATCGAAATACCTAAAATTATATTAATTACTTAAAGCCATAATTTAGATGAATTTCTAGAACATAAAGCTACAAACTTGTGCGATACTGTTGGATAGTTGCGACGGTCGATTATGGGCTGTATGGTCTGGCACTTATTATTGTTCAGACTATGCCAGTAGATGGACAGTCCAGTTGTACCAACTTTACTGGTCATGTATTAACCGCGCATAAGACCAGAACACAGAATTTGTATTTAATTTAAGTAAGTTACTTTAAAATTACACTCTATGACACATATTCACATTGCTTACTAGCTGTCGCACGCGACTTCGTCCCCGTGAAATATATTAATGAAAACATAGCGTTACTCTCTGATATCGTAGCTATTTAGTGCTGAAAGATTTTTTTAAATCGGCTCAGTAGCTTGTGAGTTATTTCAATACATACAAAAATACAAATCTCTCCTCTTTATAATATTAGTATAAACAAACAGTGGCCATAGTCGATACAGTTAATTAATGACAGTAGCAACTGATAGCCTTGTGGCAACATACAAAGCAATCTCTGTAATATTTTAACAGATAAGATGTAAAAGTGATAGCTGGTTTGACTTCTGTGAATTTCCACTGTAAACATCTGTATAAAAACACTAGCTGTTCCCGTGCGGCTTCATCAGCATAAAATTATGAAAATTATTGTTTACGTTTGTCAAATTATTAATAGCAAATGTCAAAATGACATGACATGACAAACCTTGGCCATCTTGCTTCCTCGATGTTGGCAGCAACTTATGGTCTCTTTATTCAAAAATGCATATTTTTTGCTGACATCTTGAGCAACAAAGAAGTGTGTGTTTACGCTTTATTATAATAGTATAGATTGTGTTTTAAATAATCAGATAGGCAATTCATTGATAGTCCTATCATAAGACTGATC
Source organism: Papilio polytes (assembly GCF_000836215.1). NCBI lineage: Eukaryota > Metazoa > Arthropoda > Insecta > Lepidoptera > Papilionidae > Papilio > Papilio polytes. The sequence continues at coordinate 1,477,648 of NW_013525035.1, read as the reverse complement.
TTGTTCCTAGGGTCTGTATTGTGTAATCTTTCATACATCTCTATCAATTCTTTCACATATTCCATCAATACTTTCTTTGGTCTTCCTCTACATTTGTAGCCAAATTCAAAATTATTACTTACTCGTTTTTGTGATCATTACCTTACAACATATGTCCAAATCTTTCTTTTATTGATAATCCGTATTAATTATACATAAATGTATATACATTTATCTAACTGTAAAAATAATATAAAGAGAAAAGATTTATATTTTTGTATGTATTGAAATAACTCAAAAACTACTGGGCCGATTTTAAAATAGTTTTACCATTAAAAACCTATAGTATCAGTGAGTAACATAAGCTGTATTTAACTATTTTTTTAATTCCACGTAGACGAAGTCGCGAGCAACAACTAGTTTCATAATATACACATTTCTGACACCAAAATAAGAAAACTTTTCAAAAACCATTATCCTAATAATTCAAGCATTCATTATCTTTACGTAAGACAACAATCGGGCTTAGAAAACGATCCCCAAATCTCCAAATCAAAGTAACACGGTCTGCATTAAAGCTTGGATCTCGTACTGAATCTATTCAAACAACGGTAAGCAAATTTCCCTTTTGTGAGGACTCGAGTTAATGCAAATACTTACGAAAAAGAAACGTATTCCCAAAGAATCAGTTGGATATTGCTTCTTAAAGACCAAATCAAATGCAGGCCCCTGAAGGACTTGATATTGGTACACGATTACTAACTTTATCCTCTTGCAAATAGAAGCTAAATTTGTATAGAAGTGTATTTAACTGATATCAGTTCCGAAAGAGTGAGCCACAATGTCGTTACTATTGCGATATTGACAATCATTACTTTGACAGTGGCTTTGACAAAAGCGTCAGATTATTCGCTTACTAATGATGCTGGTGTACTTCATTATTTCTACACCATTTAATAACTGGGAAGACAAAATATTTGATAAGATCGATTTCATTTGTTTTGTAGCTGAATTTGTGCCGATGTCGTTTCGACTGGCGTTTGCCCGCGAATTCGTCCGTACAGTAAAAAATAGTAGATTTTACTAACAAACAATACTTTTCCATGTAAATTGTAATTCCTTGACACAATATTTAACATACACTTTAGAACACTAGACAAAACCTTACGGTTTTTTAACGCAAACATTGCATGTTGTAAACCATCTAAAAACAGCGGCAAACTATTAATTACGTTACACGATAAATGACAATTTTCTGTTACTACTAAAATTGACCAAAAACTCCGAAATTAAATAACATTTACCCAAACGACTAGACAAGGAAATCATAATTAATAATTCGATACACACTGTAATTAACGAAAACAGCCGCAAAGGGAATACGAATTACTAATTTTAGGGGAAAGAAACACTAGTCCCCTAACACAAAAATCAATGTACTTTCCAATAACAAATCCATCAAAGCCATTATTATTCCATTAAAAAGACAAATAAAAAAGCTAAGTTTGTGAATTTAAAACTTGATTGTAATTGACGATATTGTAGTCAAAAAGTTTGAAACAATATTCTTTGCTTATATGAATTTATTAAGGAATATTCTAGAATAGATAAAAGAACATAAAAAAGAACGCCAGAGTAAACGAGTGACACCTAAACTAATATAAAGAGGAAAGATTTGTATTTTTTTACGTATTAAAATAACTCAAAAACTACTGGTCCGATTTCAATAATTCTTTCACCATTTAAAAGCTACTTTATCAGTTAGTAACATAACCTATATTTATATTTTAAATTCACGCAAAGTCGCAAGCAACAGCTAGTTAAAATAAATTAATTAAATGCAAGTAAAACTTTGAGGTAGTCGTTTGTAAAGATTAAAGCCCTATTATGTCATAATCCATAAATATACATGTAATTATAAATTCCGTCACCAGAAGAGGGACCCTGCTCCCTCGACAGTACGGAATTCATTAAAATTTGAATCGTCTAATAAATTATTTTCGTAATACACCGCTACCTAAACGTAGTAATTATCAAACGAAATTAAATCAACGTATTGACACAGTAATACAAATTAGTTTTCGTGTAAGATGCATTAAAACTATATTTGGAAATCTAAAATAACCAAACTTAGTTTGAGTTTTAGTTCGAATATCTTATAGACAGAAATAACAGATTTAAATAAAGAACGCTTCGCTTCAATTTAAAATTAAATCGCTAAAATAGTAATGGCCAGTTCGTTGCATAAGTTTGGCTTTAGTTTTAATGGAAAAGCCTTATTTTAATTTTCTATAAACAGTCAACAGATAATATCTGAGTTATTAATAACATAAAGTTATTCATGTGCGTCTCCTCCTCCGTCAGATAAGGGTAGGCAACGCATCTGCAATTGCGATGTCTATGGGCAGCGGTCGCTTTGCCATTTTGGCAGATTCAGGTAGCCGCTTGCTCGTTTGCCACCCTATGTTATAAAAAAATCTATTAAGAATGTACTATAGATTATTAATATTTTCTTTTGTGATAATGCTATATTCAAATTTTTGTGTTTATTCCCTTAAAAATTGACAACTTTGAATTAGGGCACTTTATTTAAGATCCCTTAGTAATAGTAAATAGTAAAGAATAGGAATTTTTACAATTTATGGTGGCAAACGACCAAGCGGCCACCTGAATCAACCAAACTTGCTAAGCGACCGCTGCCTAGACATTCGCTATAGCGGATGCGTTGTCTACCGTTGATCGACGGAGGAGACGCACATAAAGAGGATATTTTCCTTTCCTATGCGTCTCCTGCACCTTCAAATCCACGTTCCCTTCCCATCCTTTTCTTGTAACAAAAAGGGACTAAAAATGGGCCTCCGGCACCACACTCATCAGATAAAACGCAGAATAGCTCCCACTTCACGCCTGTCTTCTGTGTGGTCGTGGTATTACACAGGGCAAGTCGCACCGTTCGTGCGAAGATTAAAGCGGGCTCTACCACTGTTAAGTGTGTTTTCTTCATAAATATTTTAAATACTCTAATAGGAAGATGGTACTATTACTTTCGAATATACATTATTAAAGGTGACTATTAACTTAATATGTTTTCCCGTTAACTTATTAGATTTTTATTTACATTACGTGACTTATGGGGGAATGTTATTATTAACACCTTTCTAAACATCGGAACGTATCCATGTTGCGTTTTTCACTACGCTTTTTAGATTCCGATGACATTTTTACATTTTATAACAAGAACATGTATTTAAAATTTTCTCTTTAACAATGTTGTATACCTAAAACTGGATTTGTTATCATTCTTGTGTCTTATATGTTATTTCTTATCTGTTGGTGTACTTTATAAATAAATAAACATGTACAGTTATTTTGTTGATAACATATAAAAATTATGTAAAGTATGGATGGATTGTGTGAAAGAGGATATGCTTAAGAAAGGAGTGGATTCAGATATGACGGCTGATAGAGATGTATGGAGCAGCAGTGTGCCGACCCTCCATAAGGGATAAGGGCAAGTTGATGTTGATGATATTTTAATTTAAATCAACGTTTTTAAGTTATCATAGAACTTTAAAATCGTCTTCTATTGTATTCAAGTATATTTGATGATTAAATATTATCTAGGTTTATTTATTTTTTAAGCTATTTTAATATCTAATAATCGACATTTAGGGCCTGTGCCACCACTAGCTGATAGAGGCACAGACAATTAAAAATGACGTCACTGTCAGATAAGGGAACAAAATCCGATATTGCCATCACATATTTTACACGTTTGATTGTTATGAGATAATTTACAATTTGGTGGGTCAGGTCCCTTAAATTTATTATTCTAAGTACTAACTATGAAAGTATAGATATGCTTTTAGATAGAACTTTGTAATACAAAGATCTAACATCGTTTAAGAAGCTTGAATCCTAATACGCCGCTGAAATGTTTTTTCGTATTAAAAACATATCCTATTAATTTATGACAGGAAATCTCGCTTAAATGTATGCATATTTAAAGGCTTTCAAATTAAACGTGAATCGAGCCATTGGTGCGTAACGATGGAGCGAAAATCTTAACCTCCGCCCGTCACCCTTCTGTAAGCGTACAACCAATCAGCCGGTACGAACGGTCTACGCATATAGATGAAGACAACTTTCGATATGCCATCAACACAACCCTTATTACAACAAGATAAGACGCAAATTCCCTTAACGCGAATGTTATAAAACTTTGTTATTTTAACGTAGATTAAGTGGGCGAAGAGGTAACTTTCGGTATTAAGACTTAGAAAACAGAAAGTTGCGCGGAACGAAAAGCTTATTTCAAAAGTTTCTAGTTTATAATTACATGCGTGCGTGTTTTCTTTTCTCGGGGATATAATAATTTTCACAATATTTACTAGACGTTTTGTTGGATTAATAATTGAAATTTTGTATAATCTGTAACAGAACAAATAACAGCTAAATTAAAAATACTTTGGCAATACTATAATGCAATTAAATCAAGCAATTAGTCAATTGGATGTGGGAAGCAAGAAAAGTAAATGTCAAAAACGGCATACAGAATATCATTTCCCATGGACCCACAATATCCTGATTTTTTAGAAGGATTAGGCATAGTCTGCTTAACTCTTAAACGAAGTTACAATTCTGCGTCATTTCATCTTTGTCATCACATCCCTCGAGATTCCATATAACGTGGGGTCCGTAGTTTGGCGGAGGGGCAATCGTTCCGTGCTTATGTTTTTAATGGCTCATACCGCCTTGAATGGAAATATTACTGAGCATTGTGTTCCGTGGAGACAATGCTTTATCTGGTCCCGTCTGGGGTACCCACCATTACTGTTTCGATTGCAGTCAAAAAAAAGGTAATTAAAAAGAAGATTGCTAAATTTAAAGAAAAAACGATAATTTTTAATCTAAACTTTCATGTATTTTAGTAGTAGATATGTAAATGTTCAAACTATAGTAATATATAACATAGTTGAAATAGTTATGTTTGTAACTAATAAACTCAAAAACTACTAGACCGATTTCTAAAATTCTTTCACTATTAGAATACTAAATTACCCCTTAGTGACATAGACTATAATATTCATGGTTAGATAGACCGAGTCAGTAGTAATCGATAAAATAAAACGTAAGTGATTATAGTCATGCACTACAGAAAATTAGTATTATTAAAACCATCCAAGGTCCAGTATTTCTTCGTTCTATGAACCACCATACAAACGGAATATCGAATAGAAATTGGAAGCCTAGTAAAGGTAACCATTTTATGGGGCCTCTATCCAACATATCTGGTAAGGCGTTAGAAGGTATATTTATACTTGTAGGTTGAAATTGTATATTTCTACGACTTAAGACTTGTAACCATTACAATTTGTTACTTTAAGGATATTTTTTTAAGATAGATTTATGGTTTCTTAGACACCTCATCTAGACAAAACGGATATCATATCTTCGTCAAATCTATAAATGTTTTTTTATCATTTAATAGAATTATACTATGTTTAAAAACAAAGCATACTCGTATAACTGAAATATGTTACAACTAAGTTCCGCCTGCGACTCCGCCCGTGGAATTATAAAACAAAAGAAGTTAGCTATTGCGGTCGATTTGTTTAGCCGTTTACAAACTCTAATAAACATCCATCCATCTAAACTTTCGCATTTATATTAGTAAAATTATATTAATTATGATCATGATAAATGTACTTAAAAATACAAACATTTACTTAGATCAAAATTAGGTCATCCTTTAATCTAGAACCAGCTCGTTCAGACTATCGATTTTTTTGTGAACGATTTTGTGTGCGAATTTCAACATTGAATTTATATACACGACATTTCTAAAAAAGTCTATTTCATAATGATTCAAAAGACATTTTCGGGAAGAAACATATGTAACCATGAATGAATTTAGAATGAGCGCACCTTTGACTAAACTGTCGCACGACAGTTGTGCGATTGTCGATTGTTTTGCAGCCAATTCAATTGTTTAGTTGCACAATTAAAATCTACTCTATTTTAATTGTGCACTGCCATACAAGCTTAAAGGAATCAAAGCAAGATTAAACAGTTGTGCGATAGTTTAGTTTCAAGTGTGAGCACGCTCTTATAATTTAAGATATATCTATATTTTTGTACTTTTTACTATAAAAATCATGTATTTTAGCAAAAATTAAACATCTAAGACAAAAATATTCAGAAAGCCGTGTAATACCTCGAGGAGTGATTTACGCGTTAGGCAAGCTCAAAATGAAAATATGGCGGTTGTCAAGCTTATGTGCGCTGTGCTTATCTGCAGGCTTCGTGAAGAGCATAAGTTAAAAGTAATGACTTGGGGAAGAACATTTTCACTTAAAGCGATAACACACCTGCAGATCTCACCTTGATATACGTTTTAAGTTAACAATTTTGTTATTTATAAAATTATTATTTTTTTAGCAATATAAAGTTTACATGATTTTTTTTTTGCTATCAACAGAAATTTTAATTAATAACTTAAGAAGTCCTTGTTTACTTTAATTGCATCCACATTAATTGATTATAGGTTAGTTTTAGTTTTTAAAGCTTGTATCCCTTGTTATAACTGTTAAGTATAGCATAAGTTATAATTACTTATGCTTTGTTGAAGTTTTCATATATTTTGTGATTACCTATCATTAGTGTTAGGTTGACCTATGTCACAACGGAGTAAAAATCAAGTTACATAGTTCTGAAATCCATTTAATTAATTTATCGAACTAAAACACTAATGAATGGTTAAACGTAGCTGGGAAACCGGCCATTAGTCTTTATATAAATTAGTTTCCACTGTATAAGAACACAGATAAATAAATTTGCACCAAAACATAGCGGCGTACACACTATCTCTTAATGTAATGCTAATGTTGGGATCAATCTCCGCTGGTTTCCTGACGACTTCGTCTAGACAAGACTTAGTGTCAGACGATCTGACTGTTACAAATAGAGCCGGGATCTCAGCTAAACTGACAGGGAACGGATTGCATTACGTCGCCAGTAATCTTTGTCAATCTTAAGTCTGCTACACACCTACAGTTTTAACAGTCGAATTGTAAAGTTAAAACTAACGTGTGTAACATTTTATCTGTCAGATATAGTAAACTGCATAAATTTACATTTATAAGGGCCTATTAACCAAATTGTAAATTGTCTGATAATAATCGTGTAAAATATGTGATAGAAATAGCGGGTGTAGTATACCTTATCTGACAGTGACGTTTTAAGCTATCTGAGCCTCTATCAGCCAGTGGTGGGAAAGGCCCTAAAACTTCAGAAACTTGTATACGCCTTAGTTTTCACATTTGTGTATCATGTATGATATTTTCAGAATCAAGCTTCTAAAATTTTATTGTTTATGGAGAAGACTGTATGTTTAACTGTTCAGATAAAATCATGCAGATAAAACTGAAAGTGTATAGCGAGCTTTAAGTTAAAGCGTCAGGTGTCTGCTTGCTTTGACGTTAATTCGTTTTATGCATATAATTGTTGGTTTCCGATGTTTTAGTACCGGTAGTACACAATACTGTCTCCGTTTTTTTACACAACAGTATGATTTTTGAGTTATTGTATTATACTCGTAATACTCATCTTTATAAGAAAATTCCAAAGTATAGAGGTTATCAATCAAATACAGAAATCTAATTTATGTGTACGTAATTAAATTAAAACTAAACTCACGTTTACTTAATCTTATATCATAATTTAGATAAATCGAATTCTTAAGTTTAACAGTGGTAGTGCCCGCTTTAACATCTTAGCACAAATGGGCCGGCACGCCCGGTGTAATACCACGACCACACAGAAGACAGGCGTGAAATGGAAGCAATTCCGTATTTCGTCTGATGAGTGTGGTGCCGGAGGCCTAATTTAAGTCCCATTCTCTTTATCACCCTTTTCTTATAAGGAGAGGATGGGAAGGGGAAGTGGATTTGACGGTGAAGGAGATGCATAGGAAGGGGAAATTTCCTCTTTATGTGCGTCTCCTCCTCCGTCGTATAAGGGTAGGCAACGCATCTGCAATTGCGGATGTCTATGGGCAGCGGTCGCTTTGCCATTTTGGCGGATTCAAGTGGCCGCTTGCTCGTTTGCCACCTTATGTTATAAAAAAAAAAGTTTATGCCTTAAAAATAGAGTTGGTATTTAATATTCGAATGCAATTAGCCATTTAGAGAACAAAATAAGGCTTTACTTTGATCCGGTGACAAGTGACAGGTAGGCGGAAAGGGCCTTTAACAGCACAAGACCGGTGAAGTAAGAAATTAAATAGCTCGTATTTTTACTTATTACCTGAACAATGAGACGATGAATGTGTGAAGTTTGTGTATTAGCCCATTTAAAAACCTTTACAGAATATTAGTGAACAAGACAAGCCTGATTAAAGGGTAAAGAATACAAAACTGGTTTCATTCGTGAGGTTTTTTCGACACCTGCTTGATCGTTGTACTCTCACATACATTTTATTGCACATTTCTGTATTTAAATCGACATGAAATGATAATTATACAGTTTGTAGCGCCCCATGTTTTAATCGAGCAGGTGTGTGATCACCTTTTTAGACGTTTTTTTATTACAATTTATTGATCAGATTCTCTCTTATACGATTACAGATTTAAATGCAAAAGAGACATATGGATAGTTTAAGAACTTTTATAAACGATTTACTGTCGCCTGCAACTTCTCAAAATTAAAAAAAAAAATTAGTAGCCTTTTCTTCCAGACTTAAATCTATATCTGTGCCAAATTTTAGCGTAATTTGTCCAGCCGTTCTGGAGATATGTAGTAACTAATATCCATCCATCTAAACTTTTAAGTTAATAATATTAACTAGTGAGATAAGATTTAAAAGTAAAAGTTAAATAGTCAATTAGAGAACTGACAGAGTTTTCTCACTGCGAGTTTTCTTAATAAATTTGCTTCATTTTCTTTACTTTTTATACAAAGATTTTCATTTTCGTTTTTTCCGGTCACAAAATTGTGTACCTTTGTAGTGTTCGGTTCCCCGCAGGTTCAATGCCCTTCACCCGCGTAGGGTGACACGCCATTGTTTGAAGATGCCAATATTTGTAAGGTGTTAAAATTTATGTCGTGTTGCGAATTTCAACGCTACCGGTGTTAACACCCTCTATTAATATTTACTGTTTAAGGAATGAATGATCACTGTAAATAGGGTAGTTTAATTTGACGAGGTTTGTGTGGAATTTGCAGTTCTATTTATTTGCGATCATAATTCACATCCCTGTGAATATAAATTGATAACATTTATATAAACTTTTTTTTTAATTTTATTAATATCATATGGTGGCAAACGAGCTAGCGGCCTGTATTCGCCGAGAAAGCGAAGCGATCGCCCCATATACATCCGCAATTACAGATTGCCTACCCTTATTCATCGGAGAAGGGACACGCATAAAGATGTTATTTCCCCTTTCTATGCCTCACCACTATCAAATCAACTTTTCCTTCCCATCCCTTACATGTAACAAAATTGGTACGGAAAGGGACTAAAATTAGGATTTAATCATACTAATATTATAAATGTGAAAGTTTAGATGGATGTTTGTTAGAGTTTGTAGCCTAAACTGCTGAACGGATTTCAATGAAATTTGGCATAGATGCAGAGTATAGCCTGGAGGAAAACATAGGCTACTTGGTTTTGTTTTTTATACACGCGGTCAGAGTTACGGGCGGAAGCTAGTCAATAAATATTATCATTACACAAACTACATAACGTGCAATAACTACAGATGGTTTCTACAAAATTCTTTGTTAACTATCTGCACTATTCTATCATCTAAAATTTGATTAACTAAAGTAACGTTACTAGATACTACAAATGGGCATCTGAAAATATAAACAGGGCTGCCAACAGCTGGGCATTCGAGCTAAAGGTTTACATTTATTTTCTTTAGTACAGAGTACTGTAAAACAAAGGACTGTATGGTTGATTGTAGTCACTTGTTTTAACAGATTTTAACGACACTTGTCATTATGTTTTAACAATTAGAGCATGCGCACATTATTGACAAAATTATCGTACAAGTGTTTAGTCTCGCTTTGATTCCTATGACCTATGTGGAGGTACGCACAATCTATTTTTAGTTGAGCAACTAAACAGAATTGACTACGACACCAATACGACTTAGGGTCCTTCAAGAAACGAGCCTACAATTTCCTCAAAGGCCGGCAACGCATCTGTAGTTTGTCTGGTGTTGCGGATGTCCATGGGCGTAGTTGGCCACCTCTGTCTTCCCGCCGTACGTTAGCCCCCTCCTTGTATAAAAAAGGAACAATCGACAATCGCACAAAACTAGTGCCATAGTCTAGTCAAAGGTGTGTGTTTTGCCTAACTATTTCGAGTCTGAATGTTGGTAGCCCTGTAGTCATGATCATTGGCGTTCGTATTGATTCTGGCAGTGGCCACTTACATTCTGTAATACATGCGGTTCCCCGAGGGCACAATTACGTATATCTAAGGCAAATTTCCCCTAACTCTGACCTACGGTTGCTGCGGTAGCCTAACGCAAGCAAATTAAGTAATACCCTATGCGGTTGCTATTTGCTTTACGTAATTACGACCTTTGGAATGTTATAGACACATGAAAATTGTAGCATGTATGAATTTTGCTTACTAGTAGTTTTTTGAATACATTCCAAAGATTAATAACTTTACTTTTATTTATCTTTTATGCCTCATTATTTTGATGCCTTTATAACATACTCATTTTCGTCCGCGACTTCGTCCACATGGTATTAAAAATACAAAAGTAAATAGCCTATGTTCAAGACTATGCTCTATATTTAGGGCAAATTTAATCGAGGTCCGTTCAGCAGTTTAGACTACAAACTCTAACAAACATCCATCTATATAAACTTTCGCATATTATTTGCTAACGTATATTTTTAAATCGTTTCATTATTGATCTAAAGATCGGAGTAGCAATCGTAACCTGATCTATCATTCAGAGGAAGATTATGAATCCACTTTCAAGTTTTTAAGTATGTTATTTTATAATTTTGTTTTAAATCACCTCATATTGATGGTAAATTCCACTACTAATCACGCCAAATGAAACCAAATTAGTACATATAGCGACCGCAAACCAATCCAATACTGGTATTGAATAGTTTCGAAGCGAGTTTGTGTTAACGCATATACGAGTACTATTGCCGTCTCTCTTTATACGAGAGAGAATGAGAGAGATGGTGATGTGGGTAGTGTCACCGTTGGAATTTATCAAAATATTTGTCACTATCCAGACAGTTTCGTCTCCGCATTTGGCGAATCGATTATTGCCGACGAATCCTAGTTGTTACGTAAACTGTTGTAACTGTAATTTATTTATTATGTAAGTGAATTCAATGTTACGCGGTTTTGTATTGAGCAAGGATTAAGTAATTTAATACATTTTTTTAAATTTCGTAAATGTTAAGGTTAAAATGTCCGGTTGCTAAAACGAAGAGCTTACAGTGAGACGCATTTTAATGGAATTTGAAGTTACACATTTAAATGTCGTCTCAATATTCAGCCGTAAGAGAATATCTTAATATCGGAAATGCTAGCCTTAAGTAACTATTAAATAAATATATCAGTTAGGTAAATAGAACGCGTCTACCATAGTTTCCTTTTTTCATATTAATGTATTTATCTAAACATTTCTTTTAATTCGTATAGATATAAATTAAGAAATTATAGGTATTTCAACAAAGATGAAAACAAGCAATCGCGGCATATTTTTGAATAAACCTTTCTTTAATATTAAGCCATACACTTACGACACGCTTTAGACTATACATATATTTTCAAGCTATTAAACTTAGGGAGTAAATAAATCGAAAAAAACCTTCATGTTAGAAAGGGACCATCAACTGCAAGCTGCCAACATTAAGGAAGCAAGATTATGGTAACGGTAATTTTGACATTTTCAATTGAGAATTTGACAAATATAAACAATGAAATAAAGTTTGTATTTCGCGCAGATGAAGCCGCATGGGAACAGCTAGTATATGTACATTCGTTAACACGCAACTCATTGAGGATTCCGAAGTTAGAATGACTTTTTGTACCACTAAGTTGTATCAAAGCCCTTGTTATGAGAAATGCGTGGATCGTGCGGGAACATTTACATACATTAAGAATCAGAGCTTATTCAAGAATAAAGTCATCATAATAATAATTTGGGAAGTGTTTTGCAATTGAAATACGAAGTAGGGTATGCAGTAGAACCTCGATAACTTAAACCTCGGTAAATTAAAAACCTCTATAACTTCAAAAAATATGTTCCCTTCCCATCAGAGCCCAAAACCTCTACAACATAGACCCTTGATAACTTAAAGTATTTTGTGTTTCCCTTGGACTTTAACTAATCGAGGTTCTACTGTAGTAAACTAGCTACGCGATTCCATCTGCGTAGAGTTAACAAAACAAAAGTAAGTAGCCTATGTGTTCTTTCAGACTATACTCTGCATATATATCAAACTAGATTTCGCCCGCCACTCCGTCCGCATGGAATTTATGTAAACAAAAGTGAGTAGCCTATGTGTTCTTCCAGACCATCTTCTACATCTATACCAAATTTCATCAAATTAATTCAGCCGCTTAGGCTACAAACTGTAACAAACATCCGTCCATCCAAACTTTCGCATTTATAATATTAGTAAGAAATAAGATTTAATCGTGATCCGTTCAGCAGTTAAGGCTACATCTAACAAAACCCATCTAGACTTTTTATTTATAGTAGTAAAAAGTAAGACGTGGAGACTATATATGTATAAATATTCACTTTTCAAAATGATTGATCCATACAGCTAGTAATCGCTATGAGTCGAATAGGGACAGCCCTAACGTTTGTCGAGTGCAGCCCTAGCCTTTGTCGGCGACATGGCGGCGGCTCAGAAGTCGATAGGGCTGACATTTAGATCTCCAACCTATTTTCAATAAGGTCAATGGGTATAGAATAAATTAACATCTAATATACGCTTACAAGATACTTTATTGGTTATTGATTTAAAATGTCAAATTAAATAAAGTTAGATTTAAAATTTTAGGACGTTATAAATTGCATTTGTTAATTATTTTTAACAAATTTCACTAATTTGCTACTGTGATTTTGGAAAGATGAGATTCGACGATTTATAAATGTTTATTTCGTTAAAGTTTTATAATTGACAACGTCGGCGTCAAACGACTATGGGGTAGGACTAGCTCAATTTATAGATTTATTCATATATTTTTTTTCTTTTATTTACTTAGTTCATTGCTGTATGGAAATATACATTTCGTACCTTTTGAAAGACATATGTACTTTATTTCAAACACATACAAAATAATAAAAGCACAAAACATTTTTTTTTTATATTTTAAAGTGGCAAACGAGCAAGCGGTTAGGTGGCCGCTAATTTAGACAGCGACCGCTGCCAATAGACATCTGCAAGTACAGATGCGTTGCCTACCCAAAATCGACAGAGGAGGAGACGCACATAAAGAGGAAATTTCCCCTTCCTGTATGAGTATATGCATATGCATTCATAAGGCCTTAAAACCTAAATAATTAGTATACTAACAGTGGCAGAGCCCGCTTTAACATCTTCGCACGGCTCGACTGGTGTAATACCACGACCACACAGAAAACAGGCGTGAAGTGGAAGCAATTCCGCGTTTCCTCTGATGAGTGTGGTGCCGGGAGCCTAATGTAAGTCCCTATCCCTTTCCACCCTGTTCTTAACAGGAAAGGATGAGAAGGAAAAGTGGATTTGACATTGGAGGTTACACATAGGAAGGGAAAATGTCCTCTTTATGTGCGTCTCCTCCTCCGTCAATCAAGGAGCAATGCATCTGCAATTGCGGATGTTTATGGGCAGAGACGCTTTCCATTTCGGTGGATTCAGGTGGCCGTTTGCTCGTTTGCCACCTTATCTTATAATAAAAAAATGTATCTGCAGGCACGTTTGAATTATTAATTGTAACATTAATCTCATAAAACTATTTTAATAGTTAATACGAGTTATTAACTCAAATAAACCACATAAACTCTGACATACACAACTAAAAAATACACTAAATCATTTCAACCATAACACAAGACAAAAAAGATTAATTACCCGTTTTATGACAATCGCAGTAAAATATGTCTCACAGATAAAATCTAATTTATTATAGTACAGTAAAAAGAGAGAAAAAAGGCGATTCCGTACAATTAAAACAGTTTTTTTCTACTAGTTTCCATTTAGAAATAACTCATGTTGGACTTGTCTATAAAAAACATTCATTTTTATTTTTACTATATTCGACATTGGACTTTCTGTCTGTGTTTTAAATTAGCCGCGACATTTCCAGTTGAGGCGCATAATTTACCATTCAGTCTTAAACAATCGATTTTATACTTTATTACAAGAGAAATAGAGTGACTTTTCGATTGAAATTTAATCTAGTTTGAAGAGTAAGATGGACATATGGCGATTTTTGTTCAGACTTTTTTCTCTGACTTCTCAATGCAGTCTATATTCTGCCAGAGATAATGAGGGGATCAAAAGGGACGTTTAAGAGACTGATTGTTTCGGTAAGATTTGAATACAATCGAATGATAGTTTTTTTTATTGGCTGTTATCCTTTTTTATAGATTTCAGTAAACTTTTTGACATATTCCTGTTATCAAACATTACTTAGCATGCGTTTTAATTATAATGTGACGTAAAAAATTGATTACAGGGCTTTTACATCATCATCCACTTGCCCTTATCCCTTATGGAGGGTCGGCACAGTATGTGCTGCTCTTCCATACATCTCTATCAGCCGTCATACCTGAATCCACTCCTTTCTTAAGCATATCCTCTTTCACACAATCCATCCATACTTTCTTCGGTCTTCCTCTTCCTTTGTAGCCATCCACATTCAATCTTAACACTTTCTGGTTTATGTCCCAATCATTTCGATTACAGGGCTTTTACTTTCACTAATAAAAAAAAGAAAATATTTCTTACTTGAATTATTAATGTCTACAAGTGCAAATAACAATACAATTCTGAACATATATTTAAGTTTTTTTGCAGTAATTCAAAATATACCTAAGAGTCGAGCGATCGTTGGATCGATCGGACTAACTGGGACTCCTAATTGCGATTGAAGTGCTGTCAATTGAAGATTTAATATTGTAAAATATATTTGAATCACCACGAAGCTAATTAGTAACATTAAACATTAGCGCGATGTATTCATTATATTCAATATAAAAGGGTTGCTTTAAAACCTTTTGAATATCACATCTAATTACCCATCAAATTGCTAATAAAACGTTACATTTGAAACTCGATATTTAAGCCAGCCATCACTAATTAGATGAATTAAATACACGCCCATTACATCCTATTATAATATAATGAGATTGATATGATTAGTGATGTGCCGATGATATTTATTGAAAATATCGATACTTAAAATTAAAATTATTCAATAATGCGATTACATTTCCGTAAATAGGCGTATTAAAGACGCTGATATTTTATTTACAAATTACCGTTTTTTAAACAAAGATTTATTTGAGGTACTAGTTGTTAATTTAAATCTTTTTTTTTTTCACTATTAATTCTTTCAATTCAAACGAATCGAATGATCTAGGTTGAATCACAGATCACAATGGAATTAATTCGAGCACAGAACATTGAAAACCCTCATCGATAAAGCAAAACGTTAAAATATAATCGTCCGTTATTGTATGGTCATCACTACATCGAACGAGATACAATATTTTACAAATGTAACTAATTGTAAGGATGACTTTGTTAATACTGAACATAATAATGTTAAAGTCCGCTGTCAGTTACAAAGCAATCCCGCTCTCACTGAAGCCTTTGAACATCGGATTTATTTCAATATCCGCAGTTTGACGTCGATATTGTCTTTTTTGACTTTTTAAGCTCTCAAGATCATGAATATAAATGAAAAAGATAATATTTTGGAAGATTTAAATAGAATCTTTTGTTTTAAATATATCGATAGTGTAAAATTAGCTTACCTAGTCTGAATTAGATGATAAAAGTTACAATAATTGACAATATCACTTTTATGTCACTGATAAATAAATGAAAATGAAGAAAAATTAATATTGGAGTAACTGAATCTATACTAATAGTATAAAAAGGAAAGATTTGTATTTTTGTATGTATTGAAATAACTCAAAAACTACTGGGTCGATTTTAAAAATTTGACATTAAAAACCAAAGTTAGTAGTGAGTAACATAAATTATACTTTTTTATATTTTTTTTAATTTCCCGCGGACGAAGTCGCGAGCAGCAGCTATTGTTACATACAAAGTGTCAACTGTTTTAATTCCATGCTAACGTAATTGTGTACGAATACTATAAAAGAAAACTTTCAAACACTATTCATTTTATAGGATAGCTTTCGCCCGCGACTCCGTCCGCGTGAAATTAAAAAAATGAAGTGGCTTATGTGTTCTTCCGGACTATCCTCTACTTCCATACCAAATTTCATCGAAATTCGCTGAGCCGTTTAGGCTACAAACTCTAACAAACATCCATCCAACTAAACTTTCGCATTAATAATTAGTAACAAGTAAGATTAGTAAAATTCAAATATATACACTATTGAATGCTTTAAAATTATGATTTGAACGCACTAACAATTAAGTAGGGTGTACAAAAAAGAGGGGTCTCGTTGAAAGCGTTATTTTTATGGAGGTCAGGATTAAGAAATATGAGCGTCAGTGTGTCGAATGTGACGTAATTGATACAAATGCTTGGACACCATTTACACTGAATAGGGGATGGAATACGATTTACTTTATTAGCGTAGACTGTTCTATTCTAAGGAATATTATTATTATCTTTATTTCTAAATATAACTCCGTTGAAATTATAAGCGATATTTGTAATTAACTAACTGTTACCGAGACTTCTTCCGCGTGGAGTTTAAAAGTTCAAAACAGGACAAATCTGAATGAAGCTTAAAATACACCTTCTTTCTTAATACGTAGTAACAGAAATATCAATTTCTAAGTCCAGTAGTTTGTGAGCCGATTATTTTAATTACTCTTATTGTTTGTGTTCCGTAGAAATTACAAGCGACATTTATAATTAATTCTTCTAGAAATATTTATTAAATTCTATTATTGTTCCGTTAATTATTTTTAATGACAATTTTTTTTGTTAATAATTTCTAACAACCTTTTTTGAAGTCTGTACCTTCTGTTTTGGTAAGTAATTTCGGTTATAAAACTTTTCTATTGAACAGTATTAGAAATAAATCAAAAGATTGTAATTAAGGTATCCCACAAAGAAAATATTTATTGGCGGGTAACAATACGATGTTGTCGCCTTTCAAGCCAAAAATTAATAGGTGTTCGCTCGTCGAACAATCAGGCCTAGAGTCCAATCTTTGTCCCTTGTACAATATTAAATTAATGTAATAATAAAGTTTAATTTCGCACCTGTCAGTCTGTCAGTACTTTGACAACGGGGAACGTTTCCATTTCCGAAAATATTTCGTACCGGAGACGTCGACGGGCTTTTTGAAGTCCAAATTGATTTTGCGTTGTGTTATTAATAATGGAATTAATTTGAAAACCTACTTCTGTTGTCCTTACTTCCGTATACTTGTTCTTTACCTGAAAAAGAAAATTTAAGGTTAGAAAGAGCATGATAATACCACGTGGGCGTGGAAAGCTGATGATCTAGGTCTATGGATGACGGGGATACATCGAGCCATCGAGGAAGCTTAGTTACTCATAAACGATAGGCTGAGCTGAGCGCCATCCGCGTTCGGCTGTGGAGCTGTCAATGCCTCTTTAAGGCAAATAGTGAAAATTCAGTCATTACAAAAGGTGATAAAATTAATATGGTCCAATTCGAAGTATTAACATTTGCATTCTGAGACCTTCTAGTAAACATGTAGTTTTATTAAAACTGGTTAGAAATGGCTTAACTCACGTAATATCTGATGGTGCGAGACACGACGGGACGGTAAAGAAAACCAAATATACCCTGGAAGATGGACCTCCCGGTCACACTAGTCGGTCATACATGAGGTAAACTATGAAGTAGTTTTTATCTTACGAATGTTTAAATAAATTAATTATGGTTGTACTGTTAACATTTTACTCTGTGACTTATCTTACAATTTCCAACCAGATTCGTACAAAGCTCTTTAACAAAGAATCAAGCATATTACTAACAAGCTTGATAAAATGCGGGAGAGTCGCGTAATGGCGTACGTTGTACTCGAACGAAGCGTAATTTTGTTAAATAAGATTTAAAATATAAAAGAATATTGTGAAAGAATATACTTCCATCTTTTACGTATATTTAGTAATAGCTGTTCCCGTGCTGCTTCATTTTGAAATTGTAAAAACTTTATTTTATTGTTTATATTTGTCAAATTCTCAATTGCAAATGTCAAAATTACCGTTACCATAATAACCTTGCTTCCTTAATGTTGGTAGCTTGTAGTTTATGGTCCCTTTCTAACATGAAGGTATTTATCCTATTTATTTACTTCCTAAGTTTAATAGCGTGAAAATATGTAACCTAAAGCGTGTCATAAGTATAGGGTTTTTCATTGAAGAATTATTTTTTTAATAATATGTTGTGATTGCTGACATCTTACGCCACGAAGTAATGCATGTTTACGCTTTATTACATTAGTATGTATAAGTATAGATTAAAATAATAAAGATTTTTACTCTACATATATAGTCACTTATAAGAAAACTTAACTGTACATTCATGTTCAAAGTTTTATATACTACATATTTATGTAGCTGACTGTACATCCTGTTTTTTGAATCCATGTGGGATTTTTGTTGATTTTCTTCTTTATCTTACTTCCTAAAATATAATCTGAGCATTAGTGAATCTGGGTGGTCGTGACCTAATAAGCTTAGTATACATGATCGCACGTATTCTATTTAAGCAAAGTTGCAGCATAAATCTAAGACAAACAGGCTAAAGTTGTGCACACACTGGGACCCCCAACGCAGCCCGCGTATCCACTTCCGCCGCTATACTATACCAAGTTTAATTGATGCGCTCTTGCAGTAATTCCTTCATCTATTCTAATATTATAAAGAGGAAAGATTTGTATTTTTGGATTTTTTAATGTAATATTCACTAAAACTACTGGATCGATTTCAAATATTCTTTCTTAGAAAGGTAAAATATCAGTGTGTACCATAGACTATGTATTTTATTATTTTTTTAATTACACGGGGACGATGTTGCAAGCAACATTTATACTAATATGAAGAGGAAAGATTTGTAATTTTGTATGTATTCGATTCACGTAAAAACTACTAGGCCGATTTCGAAAATTCTTTTACCACTAAAAAGGTAATTCATCTGTGAGTAACATAGAATACATTTTTTTTTATTTCCCGTGAAGTCGCGAGCAACAGCTTGTCGCTAACATATGTTAAGATATATTCTGCATTGTTGCAAAACAGTTGTACGAACACATGTCTCTAGTTATTCTTTTGGAAAAAGATAGTGCCAACTTTACTAAGTTACTAATTGACGGAAAAATGTGGAAACAAGAGAATTTGTTCAAAAATATTTTTACAAAATAATTGATTCAATATTTGTTATTTCGGTGCAATTTGAAATTCGAATTCGAAAGCAATTTGAATTTAATAAACAGACCTATAATTTTTCATACATGTATCAAAAGCTCTTTATGAATATCAACTTTTTTTATTACTCAGAATACTTGTGTTTAATAGAATGTTAATTTCAAACATGATAAAGTCTAGATCATATCGAGATATTCAAATATTTCTGAAGTATTAATTCAAGTATGTTAAATTGAATATCTTGAAAAAATTTATTCAGTGATAAATCACTACAGACTCGTACTTTATGGAAATTTACAACATATTGAATCAATTGCTTTGTAAAAATATCTTTTTTTTTATAACATAAGATGGCAAACGAGCAAGCGGCCACCTGAATCCGCCAAAATGGCAAAGCGACCGCTGCCCATAGACATCTGCAATTGTAGATGCGTCGCCTACCCTTATCCGACGGAGGAGGAGACGCACATAAAGAGGATATTTCCTCTTCCTATGCATCTCCTCCATCGTCAAATCCACTTCCCCTTCCCATCCTCTCATAAGGAGGAGGGTGGTAAAGAGAAAGGGACTTAAATTAGGCCTCCGGCACCACACTCATCAGATGAAACACGGCATTGGTTCCATTTCACGGCTGTCTTCTGTGTGGTCGTGGTATTACTGGGGGCGTGCCGGCCCTGCAGTGCTAACATGTTAAAGCGGGCACTACCACTGTTAAACTTTACACTTTAATCAAATTCTTAATTAATAGAAGTAAATTCAAAATCTAAGAGTGAAATTAATCTGCAATTGTTTTAGTAAATAATACGAACAATATATAGATAGTGAAATAGACATTACTGGGACCATAGTAAGTTCCGGCTATCCATCATTGGTACACGGTTCCTGAGTATAATCGGTAATGAAGGCAGGGGGCGCTACCGATCAATGCGGGGGAGACTACGCTTGTACTGCGAAGTGTAATGTCACCTGTAAATTGTGAACACACAGTTAACTCATAAACAAATTACAAATCTAGTTAATTTACAAAGTTACCAGTTTACAAAGTTTATAAATGTGTCTCATTTTTGCAGCCAATAAAGGACTAAGATGATATGCCTAAGAGAGTGAATTTAATAACGGCTGATAGAGATGTATGGAAGAGCAGCATATACTGCGCCGACCCTTTATATGGTTAAGGTCAGTAGATGATAAAAGGATGGTGGACTGACTTACTCGATTCGTGTAACGTCCAATGAAACATATTCACTAAGTATAAATATGACTTGTCTATTACCTTACTATCTTTACCTCGTTACCTTTTGCTCAATTTTTTACTAGATTTAAGGTTCCTGTATTTTATTTGGAGTTTATTTTTGTGGTAATAAAAGTCCTGTTTATTCATTTGTTATTTATTAATTCCTTCGGATATGTATTTTGTCTAAGTAAATTACAAATTGACAACATTCACGATTATCCGGTGACAGTAATATCGTTTGAATTTTAAGCCCTTGTTTGTTGTAGACCCTCGTCTTACATACAAATCCCGGCATTTCCTAATCAGGACGTGCTATGAGACTTTGATAGTGAGCACCTGTGTAGAGTCTACAATGAGGTCTAGATAATCTTAGTTAAAAAACTACTTAGTTATCTTAGTTTAATAAGAATATAGACAGCCTTTACTATATTTTGCACAACATTATTAAAGAATAGCTGTTGCCGCGCGGCTTTATCCGCATAAAATTATGAAAACTTAGTTTATTGTTTCCATTTGTCAAATTATAAATTACAAATGTCAAAATGACATGACATGAAAAACCTTAACAATCTTGCTTTCTTGATGTTGGCAGCAACTTATGGCCTCTATCCCACATTAGGGTTTTATCCAAAATTTATACCCCCAAGTTTAATGGCGTGAAAATATAGCCTAAAGCGCTTTTTATTAAAAAAAAAACATTATTCAAAAATATGCTGTAATTGCTGACATCTTAGGCAACAAAGAAGTGTGTGTTTACGCTTTATTATAATAGTATAGATTCAATTATGGTTTTTACAACAACAATAAAAGTAAGAAACCAGTTATTTTACCTCATGTTAAAATTTTTGTAGAGTGAAAAAATACATTATCTAATATTTCCGAATATCCAAAACTATTCTACCTACGTCTATAATTATAAGATAAAGAAATATATAAGTTTCATTTACTTTGCCAAGTAGGGTTGACGACAGATAGCCGGCCATAAAAACTAAACCACATTAAGGTTTTAAACTGTATGCGCCGACCCTAAGTGACAAACAAATAAAGATAGGTCGTTCTACACACACGCACTACACAAAATTTAAAAAACCAATATACAACTGTCAACCATTCAAAATATGACTTTGCCCCAACACACCTCGTTTGGAACACCGGAACATTACGGATGAAGGCACAAATAAATCGTACACCCGTTTCAATAAACTGCCTCCAAAGGTCATTGTACAAGATTTATGTGGCTTACATCCGCGGATGCCATTTAATTATGCGATCCTTAGTTTGAACGGAAGATGTCTCGCTTGAATACCTCTATTGTCCTTAATTACCATAGTAATCACATTTGTTATCCGATGAAAAAAATAATTGAATTTACACGAAAATTTAAACCCCTAACTCCACAATACTGACACACAAAAATACTTTTTCAACAAATTGTTTTAACAGTTTTTTGAGTGCAAATTTAGAATCGAATAACCAACATATTTTAAACGAATTTAATTGTTCAAACCTGAAACGTCACGGTTTACCTCGTTAGTTGGATGTTTATTAAAGGATTTCAAAAAAACATTATCTATCAAAATCATACTTAATATTATAAATGTGAAAGTTATGGATTGGATGTTTAGAGTTTGTAGCCTAAACGGCTGAACGGATTTCAATTAAATTTGACATAGAGTTCAAGCATAATCTGGAAGAACATATAGGCTACTGACTTTTTTAATGATACGCGGACTGAATGTCGGGCGAAAATTAGTTTGTTATAAACATAAGTGTTTAGATAATCAAAGATGATCAAAGTATTTTAAAATTCCACTAAAATTGAAGCAAGTTTAATAATAAATACGTGAAATTCATTCATTACATTATTTAATAATTTAATGCAATTAAAGTTTAATCTAACAGATAAAAACGTCTTAGTAAAACAAAACGATGATGAAATCGTTTACACATGTTTAAAATCCAAAGGTTTCACACACCTGTACAAGAGATATCACCTTCTCTTTCTATTCAACGGGAGTGACAGAGATGGAGATATGTTCGGCTGTGGTCGATGCGTGAGAATAACATATCCAGATGTCTACAATACAACGTGATAATGCAATTTTGATACAGAAACGATTGATTTAAGATTCCTTTATACTTCTTTTATTAGGCGAATAAAAATAAATATAGTATTAAGATAATAAAGTATCATTATAATAATTTTCATATAGCATTTAACAATAGCTTCATCTTATTAATAGTGCTCTATTATTAACATATAAAAGGTTTATCTTTACAGATATTTAATACTAGCTATTCCCGTGCGGCTTCATCCGCATGAAATTATAAAAACCTTATTTTATTGCTTATATTTGTCAAATTCTCAATTGCAAATGTCAAAATTACCGTTACTATAAATAACGTTGCTTCCTTAATGTTGGCATCTTGTAGTTTATGGTCCATTTTCTAAATGAAGGTATTTTTCCAATGTATTTACCCATTAAGTTTAATAGCGTGAAAATATATAGCCTAAAGCGTGTCGTAAGTATAGAGCTTTTTATTAAAGAAAGAATTATTCAAAAATATGCTGTCAATGACATCCTACGCCACAAAGTAGTGTGTGTTTACGCTTTATTATTATAGGGTATAGATACAGATAATTTAAGTAATTTACTAACCAAATAAATCCCCTATAGATATATCTACCTTTTTATACGGAAATATTCTATACCTATTACCTATAGATTTTTCAGCTAAAGTCGTTAAAAGCGTTATCTATACATATAAAAAATTTGGAGTGTCTGTTTGCAATATTAAAAGAAAATTCCAGGTTTCGGGAAGATAATGTATTTTCGTTGCTGATAACGAAAACGAAAATAGCATTTTTTTCTGTCTGTCCGTCCACAAGTCGCGTTTGTTCCGAGTAAACTCCGAAACGGCTGGGTCGATTTTACCGCACTTTCTCCGGAGGATAGCTGACATGGATAGGCATATTATAGGCTAATTTTTTTGTTAATATTGCGAAGACGAAGTCGCGGGCAACAGCTAGTTAAAACATATAATTTGGTTTTACATGTAAGATTCTAAAGGAACGATTAATCCTAAATTAATGAAAGAACATAATTTATAATAGAACATAATTTATAATAGAACATAATTTATAATTTAATATTTTCACTTACGTATTTATGGTAATTAGACAAAATTACGACCAATATTAAGGGAACATAACTGCTCCGGGAGCTCTCAATCGAATTATCTCGAATGATTTGCAATGATGAAAATATTCTAATCGTAAGAATCCTAAATTCTATATAGAATCTAACTAATATTATAAATACGAAAGTTTAGATGGATGTTTGTTTAACGAAATGACTAAACGGATGTCGATTAAATTTGCTTTTTTTAATACCACGCGTATAGAGTTGTGGCCGAAATCTATACTAATACAAAGAGGAAAGTTTTGTATTTTTAAATGTATTGAAATAACTTAAAAACTACTGGGCTGATTTCAAAAATTCTTTCACTGTTAAAAAGCTATGTTATCACTTAATGACGTAGTTATTTTTAATTCCACGCGTGCGAAGTCGCCAGCAACAGTTAGTTTTATATCAAGACATCAAAGCTCTTATGGAATGCATGTAATTGCGCTGACATGCTTTATTCGAATGACTTAGCTGAACTTTTAATAGGGCTTAATAGATTTTTGATTTGCTATCGTCTATTGAACATATAAACGTTTAACAATAGATAGATATTATTATTATAGATGATTACATTTATTATCTTTTATTAAGTTTTTATACTATTTTCTTTCAATTGGAAAGTAGTCTTAGTATCTGAAGATTTGATAGTATCTTATCTACGTTTGTGTTATGGTAAATAACTTAATGTTTATGATAAATAAATCTTAACAAGAATTTGAAAAAGAATAATTTCGTATCTTTAAAGTTATTACATTCAGTCTCTTCATTGAATTTCTTTTAAAGCTCTTTCGAATCAGTCTTTGATATACTTTTAATATAAAATAGAAAGTTGTTAATAAGGTAATAGCTACAAAAGACTTTAGCACTTACTACTATTATACAAAAGTGGATGGATGGATGTTATTAATCTCCAGAACAGATCTCGATGAAATTTAGCGCAGATATAGAATGTATCTTGAAAGAACACATTGACAACTAAAGAAAATTTCACTTTTCTGCGTTAAAGATATCATGGCGACAGCTATATTTTTATATTAGCTTTGGCCCGCTACTCCGTCCTTGTGGAATTAAAAAAAAAACATAATTGCTTATGTTTTCCAGACTATATTCTACATCTATGCCAAATTTCATCCAAATCCGTTCAGCCTTTTAGGCTACAATCTCTAACACTTACACTTACACTAATTACTAATATTATAAATACGAGAGTTTAGATGGATGGATGGATGGATGTAGCCAAAACGGCTGAACGGATTTCGATGAAATTTCGGATAGATATTGAGGATAGTCTGGAAGAACACGTAGGCTATTTACTTTTGTTTTTTTTTATTACACGCGGACGGAGTCGCGGGCGAAAGCTGGTATTAGTATAAGTTTCGGTAAGCTGTTAATTATTAGTTTATTAGTATTAAGTACTTTTGATCGCATCTGAATGTTAGGTGTATATGGAAAAACGTAACATCTTGATAGAATTTATTTTTAAACTAGCTACTCGTTTGCATGAAGCCGTATGCAAATACAACCCCTTCCATTCCGGATACCGTGACCTCACCTGGGTCAGTAGGAAAAAGAATTTTTAATTAAAACATTAACAGACATATAAATAGTAAAACAAGAAAGCATTTTTACAGAGAAGTTCGAGTCAATCTTTATATGAGACTTGAGTTTATCAACTACTTTTCGGATAACGGAAAAAACAAATTTGAACTTTATCTTAATACATTTTAAGTAATCTTTTGATTAACAACGGTATTGTTTGAATTTAGGGTGTAAGGCGTGTGAGAACTTCGGCTATTACTTCCAATGGGTGTTTAAATTTCGCAATAAAAGTTTCTCGAAGGTTGTTCGGACGCGTATTGTGTTTTTGATATATATTTAAAGCGGCTCGAAAGCGGCTTGACTTGAGAAATTGGGAAGTCCCTTAATATATCTTAAAACCTTTGCGGTGGAAGATTAATAATATTCTTTTTAATATCTTTTTAACGTTTTCTCCGATTTACAGGTTGGTCAATGTACACTTTAAAGTGTGTACTTCGATTCGTATATTTCTAGAATGTTTAAAGAAAATTAGGTTTATTTACATTACAACTATTTAAGTGTTAAATTTAATACTATCATATATTTAAACTTTGGATGTTTGTTGGAGTTTGTAGCCTAAACGACTTAACGAATCTCGATGAAATTTGGCATAGATGTAGAGGATAGTTTGGAAGAATGCATATGTTATTTTTGATGACGGAAGTAGTTAGATAAATAAATTTTATTCATCCCGAAAAATATCTGGTTTACTGGATACGTAGTTTATTATTTTTCATAGTTCGTATGTTTTTATTTGCTGACGAAGTTGTAACCAATAGCTAAATTCATATAAAAATACATTATAAATAAAAACACAAGCTATGCTACATTCCTATGCAAAATATGCTTATGAGAAAAGCGGTTAAATACCCCATCCGTTTAAGTACCCATATGAGTGTGGGGTAGCCAAGTGCGGTCGCGATGTCACCTGGGACCCTCAAGTCCGCTACAAGTGCTACTTATTACTACGCAAAATGGCTAACAATTTACCTTACCCTATTAACTAAAAAGCCACGCAAATAATTGTTACCTTAAATACTAAACCAATTAAAATGCAAATTTAAATCATATTAACTTGTAAAATATGTTTTATAATGCGACAAATTTATTAGAACACTAGAATCGACCGTGACTCCGTCCGCGTGGAATTAAAAAGAAGCAAGTAGCCTGTGTTATTCCAATCTATAACGAACATCCATCCATCAATGCAAACATTTATTTTTATATATTAGTATTAAATAAGATTTAATGCAATTTGTATCAACAAAACATTTTATACAATTATTTCTTAAGTGCCTACGAACTTTCATATTTTATATCGTTATATAAAAAAGGGTAATAATTCAATTGAAAATAAGTAGAAAACGAGTAAAATCGATTCGAATAGATTCGGTAATTTATTCGTATTACATTTGGAATGCGTGTCCTACAATGAAAAAGGTAGGTTTTAAGAATAAAGTAACTTTCAGCAAACGAGATTATGTAAAAATGTTGAGTAGTTTGGGAATGGGCTTCGTCCTTGTGAACATGTGAGAGAATTTTGTCTGTATTATATACTATACTATACTATACCTATGTGAAACCTTTGTAACAAGTTTATTTACATACAAACTTTATTCAGGTATTCATTTAACATTAAAATTGTATTTTGACTAATAACATAGATAAATAGTTGTAGAGCCCGCTTGAAATCTTCGCACGAATGGGTTGGCTCGCCCAGTGTAACCACGACCACATAAAAGACAGGCGTGAAGCGGGAGAAATTCCGGTCTGATGTGTGTGATGCCGAAGGCCCAATTTTAGTCCCTTTTCCTTCCCACCCTTTTTCTTATTGGATTTGACGGTGTAGGAGACGCATATGAAAGGAAATATCCTCTTTATGTGCGTCTCCTCCTCCGTCGATTAAGTGAATGTTATGGGCGGCGGTCGCTTCGCCAGTTTGGCAGATTTTGGTGGCCGCTTGCTCGTTTGCTACCTAATGTTATAAAAAAAATAGAAAAGAAAAGATAACATTTAGTCCTTGCTGCAATTTTAATGACCAATCGAACTGTATTTACAACTTATGTAAGAAATATTTTTACGTCAATAATATTAAAACGGCTGTTAATTTTGGTATACTTTACAGGGTGTGCACAAACTTTAAAACCAATTTATCGATGGTTATACGATGGCTGGCCACAAATTTACTTACTAGGCATAATCAGTTCGGTTTACTGTATTCGTTTACAACAATAACAAACAAACGCAGAGCCCAAGACCAGAGCGAGCTGGCGGCGTACTGTGGACGCCCTCTGCCCCACTTTGGGGACATAGGAATAGAAGAGAGAGAGAGAGATATAATCAGTTCTATATTCAAAATAAAAATGTGTAACATATTTCGTTCCTTTATTAAGCACATAGAATACTTATAACATTATTAATTACCAATTATACGAATCCAAACAACCTTGGAAGTACCAAACAAGTATTAAAGCAGACAGCATCTGAGCTAACAAGATATTCGAGCGCTAAAATCACAATCCCCCCTGTCTGTGCCAACTTATAATTGTCAACTCAACTTAGATTGCCTCCAAGAGACAAACAACCGCAACAATAAACCGTAAGGTAATAAATAAGCTGCGATTATAAGAAAACATACTGAATCTTGAGTTTACACTGCCGAAACATCTACAAAAACATGTCATCTCTTTTGTTCCATTCAAAATTAATAACAATATATAGGTTACAAAAAAAGGTTAGGTTTTGTTTCTAAAAACAGTAGATGTATCGTGTATAACCGTCATAAGAAAACATTAAACTAGAGTCAGGTAAAGGATGTGATATACTTTTTGCGCTGTTTTTTGCATAAGAAATATGTCACAAGACTAAAACACCAATCTTTTTTTTAAAAACTACTTTTTTAAAGTCTAGTTTTTGTTAAACACTTTTTAGTTTTTATACAAGTATCAATATCGTACAAAAAAACCATGTGCATCTCAGGCAAAGCGCCTCGCTATAACGATGAAAATTTATTCCATCTCACTACGCCGTGATGTGACCTCAACCACCGCGATCGCCTTGCACTTTTGTATGTGATATCGGATTACAGTTTGTCACATAAAAATCACTTCAAAAACAAACCTAACGCATATAGACCGAAAGTATAAACTGGAACAGCAAGAACTACAGTCATTTGTC
Source organism: Papilio polytes (assembly GCF_000836215.1). Lineage (NCBI taxonomy): Eukaryota > Metazoa > Arthropoda > Insecta > Lepidoptera > Papilionidae > Papilio > Papilio polytes. Next base: position 1,448,893 of record NW_013525035.1, on the reverse strand, counting down.
ACTGCCGAACTGAGTTTCCACAAAAACCTATTCTCCGACAGAATACAATCAAAACGAATACCAAAGTTGGTATACTGTATATCTAATCTATTTTAAAAGTGGTATAAAACTCGTCTATCTTTAAAACTCGACCATAACTGTCGGACATGTGTTGTACAAGGCGGTAGATTGTAAAACGCCGTGTCTACAAGTTTTATTCGAAATTAATTCAATTAGATTCAAAGATGGACATTCAAGTATCGACTGGTTTCTTAAGAGAAATAACGTAATGTTTTGTAGGAGCTGATATATGTTGGTAGAGTTTAAAGGTGACGTATTCGTTAATTCACACGAAGGTCGAACAGTGACGTAGAATAGAACAATATCAGTACTGCTTGAACAAGCAGCAACAATTTTGGGTAAGTGCGTTCAAACAATAGCAGTACTGCTGTCTACTGCTTTACTTCTGCCCTCGTGTAAAATTGTCATATAACCATTTGAAATACGGGATTACAGGGCAATACTAAGCATTGTCATTGTATTTACTTTAAGAAAATCCCGTTTAAGTATTTGGTTCATAAAAATGTTTTAACGTTCGAATAAATTTACGCATTACACTAAATTTAATTCTGTTTTGATTAATATTTGCCATAAAACAAATTTTTGTCTAGACATATGAAAAATTAAAATGTTTTATAAAAAAGTAACAAAAATGTATTCACAATTCCACTATAAATAAGATCATACAAATATAATGCAAATGTTTGGATTGAATCTTTGTTTACAATCACCAAAATAAAAGGAGGTCGATGAAAATTGGCATGAATGTAGAAGTCTGGAACATATTCTAATAAGGTTTTTAATTTCACGCGATAAAAGTCGTGGGCAGCAGTTAGTTAATAATAAATATACTTCAGTAAAAGTGCGGCAAACTAGACGATAGAGAATAAAGTGTCAAAGAATATGTGCTTAAGGTAGTGAATTCAGATATGACAGTTGATAGCGATGTAATAGAGGTACTGTGCCGACCTTTCTTAGGGAAACAGTAAGGTGAGCGGGTATTAAATATACAAAGTTGCATTTACAAATAACCGAATGAACATTAAATTATGAACGTTGGGAATTCAGGATTCCTTTTGTTTGAAATGCAATATAACACGGACATGCAATGTGGACGTTCCTACGTACCGCTTTGTTATTTTACACTAATTAAAGTAAGGAATTTAATTTGTTACAGATTTAAATTACACGGAACATTTCACGTATTTATATGAAATATCAGATAATACATACAACATTTTGAGTTAACATTTAGTTAAAACTACCTGTTCCCATGCGACTTTATCCGCATAAAATTATAAAATTTTCATTTTATTCACATTTGTCAAATTATCAATAGCAAATGTCAAAATGACATGACATGACAAAACTTGGCAATCGTGCTTCCTTGATGTTGGCAGCAACTTATGGTCTCTTTCCCACATTAGGATTTTTATCCACAATATTTACCCCCTAAGTTTAGTGGCGTGAAAATATATAGCCTAAAGCATGACGTAAGTGTAGGGCTTTTTATTAAAAAAAGAATTATTTAAAAATATACAGTAATTGCTGACATCTTAGGCAACAAAGAAGTGTGTGTTTACGCTTTATTATAATAGTATAGATTTACATACAAATTTGATTTTAATTCGTGATTTCGTGAAAGATATATGAATGATTATATAATATTCTATCTACTATAGTTATTTAGAATAATTGTCTACTGAAATATAAAGTAACTTCTGTAATGAATACTCCGTTATCCAGCCTAATAGATTAAGAAAGGTTCAGACAATATCTAGTTTCGTTTAATACCTACGACCTTTGCACACTACGTAAGCTGTACATTTTTAAGCACAAATAGAAGAGCTCTGTAACACTATTTTCTGTTAAATACCTTTCTGAAGCCTGCTTAAGGCTGCTTTGTTTTATAAAAGAACGTGTAAAATCAAATTAATTAACATACAAAACCTGTGCTAACAATTTCAGACAATCCATAACTGTTTAATGAAACAAACTTGCTCGGACGCCAATTTCACAGCGAATACTGTTACCAATTCTGATTAAAGTTATTCAGGCGTCAATTCTGAATGAAGTGACGTGTCTGCGCTGTCAAATTCATACTCTATGACAGCTGCCCACCAAACTATCGCCGGTTCGTTACGGAGTAGATTAATATTTCGTCGCGGTAAATACGTTATGCGCTGGACACTGGCTGGAAGTTGCAGGCAAATTGTCGAACTTGCCAGCCCTGGGGATGACGTCTTTTAGGGTTGACGCATTTCGGAAATTATAAAAATACGCTTTTTGACAGGTAATTTTTGTTACTATAGTTTTTATTTTTACAGTCCATTTTAAAATGAGAGATCGGAAAAGAAAATAAAAAAGAATTAAGGCTCTGAAGCAAAGCACAATTTCAGTAATGAATTAATAAATGCAAAATATTTATTCATTGCAATTTTAATTAGAAAACAAATACATAATAAAGTGTAATCTCTAAACGATAGTATACATTTATATATGAAACAACACGCAACAGCACTTACATGTCGGAATCCAATATAATAGATTAAGATAACATTATGAAAGAGCCAATAAATTCGACGGCGACGAGATAAAAAAAGAATTTATTTTGTTCAACCCTATTCTCAAAGGATTATTCAAATATTTCTCTTTGTAAGACAAGAATACAACGGACATTTCAGTTTAACTTTAGCAATAGTAAAAGATATTAATAATGTATGAGAAATAAGCTATTTTAAAAACGTATTATTATACTAATATTGTAAATGCGAAATTTTATACTTTGATGGATGTTTGTTAAAATTTTCTAAACGGATTTCCATTAAATTTGTCACAAATAGAGCATAACCAAATGACAATTGTCTTGAATTCCGTGCAAACGCAGTCAAGGGGATAGCTAGTATTATATAAATTACGAGCTGTTGCCCGCGACTTCGTCCGCGTGGTATTAATAAACATACAAACTATATAAATTACAAAAAGTTACGTATCCCTCGGGAACCGGACATTTCTCGGGGATAAAGCTTATCCCACGTGTACTCCAGACTTTGTTTTATATCTGTGCCAAATTTCAATAAGATATGTTGAACCATTGCAGAATGATCGAGTAAACATTAAAAAACTAAATTAATGAATCCCACAGGAACCGTAACTATTCCCGGGATAAAAAGTAGCCTATGCGTTCTTCCAGACTATGCTCTAAACCAGTGCCAAATTTCATAGAGATCCGTTCAGCCGTTTAGGCTACAAACGCTAACAAACATCCATCCATGTAAACTTTCGCATTTATAATATTAGTAAGATTTACATGTAAGTTGTTTGTTATTTAATGTTATGTTTGAACTCATTTGTTTTTCTACGTGTATACCAGAAATAAACATTAGATTGTTTTAACAACAATAGTAACAAAACAGCTACTTCCCTGCCATCTATTTAACAATAAAAAAAACAATTGCACGATGATTTCTTTCGTGATTAATTACGAGTAAAACACGCATTTCCTGACTGTTTTAATTAAATCAAACAAAGCCAGTAAAATGCTCAATAGCGGGACTATATGTGTTAACATTTGCAAAATAACCATACGAAATTGCAGGTTAGAGGCGCCATGAAATGCATCTGTGCTCGGCTAGTCATAGCGACATCTTGCGGTAATTACTGAAACTTTTACCTATAGCACCTTAATTACGAAAGTTCTGGATAATCTTAGATTGATTTTTTATTGATTTTTTAGATGACAACTATTAAGTCACTATATCAGCAGATTATATTTTTTAAAGTGTTGGTAACAAACGAACAAGCGTCTATCATAGTTCCGACCGCAGATACGTTGCTGTCAAGAGGAGGACATTTTAGCTATTTATACCTCTCCTTTCAATTACAAATTTTCCATCCTTTCCGTGTTCTAAAAAGGTGAAATAGGAAAGAATTATTAAGACTCAAATTAGGCCATTGATTTACACATTAGAAGATTTTAATACAAACGTATTGTTATCCGTCATTCTCCACAGAGAGACAACAAAAGTATTAACAGTGGAATTTACGTAATTTAGAACATCACTGAATCATCATAATATTTGTTATACAAAGCCAATTCCGTCAAACGGAATGAACATGGAATATATCCCCGGAATATCAAATGTTTGGTATCCAGGTACCTAGATTGAAAACATCCCGATCGCATTACGTATACCGAATTGATATTAACGCGACATATGTTAGTTACGTATTTGTGGCTTGAATAGAATTTGATTGAATAGGTTTCATATAAATTGTTTTGTATTTAGTTTACGAAGGAATATACTTTTATCTGCTATAAGACAATTTAAAATGACTTATATAATATTCAACTTAAAAGTGGTTGAGCCCGCTTTAACATCTTCGCACGAATTGGCCGGCTCGCCCGGTGTAATACCACGACCACACAGAAAACAGGCGTGAAGTGGAAGTAATTTCGCGTTTCGTCTGATGAGTGTGGTACCGGAGGCCTAATTTTAATCCCTTTCCCTTTCCACCCTTCTCTTAAGAGGAAAGGACGGGAAGGAAAAGTGGATTTGACGGTGGAGGAGACGCATAGGAAGGGGAAATGTCCTCTTCATGTGCGTCTCCTCCTCCGTCAATTAAGGTGAGACAACGCATCTGCAATTGCGGATGTTTATGTGCAGCGGTCGCTTTCCATTTCGGTGGATTCAGGTGGGCGCTTGCTCGTTTGCCAACTTAGATTAAAAAAAAAACTAATATCAATGAATTCACGTATGTTCGTTAAATTATGTCACATATTTATGTTGCATAGATGATCATAAAAAGCAACAGTGAAGCAAAACCTATTATATGAGAAATGTGAAATAAACACGCGAAGGAAATGTCACACGAAATATGTTTTATCAAGTAAATAACAGTGAATTGAAAATATATTTGATTACATGAACAAAGCGAACACACAGATATTTTACAAACAATAACAAACATAAGTAAAACAAACTTATTATAAAGGTTTGTGGACTTTGAATTTGCTCTCTAACTGTGGAAACATATTTTTATGTGAATGTGATCAGTGTAAATTCTACTAAAGCTGTTTTTTTAACCCTAATGTAATCACACTGATCAGTATAGATGGATATGTCATAGCTTGGAAATGGCAACTTTTTCTTCGTCTCTACTTAGTCTTCTGTTGATGTTAATGATAGTTAATTCTGTCTTAACTACGACTGTAAGTGCTAAAGTCGCAAAAACAAAGCGTCACAAAATACCAATATTATACCCTGTCCATTTGTGGACGTCAGTGTGTTATCTCAAAAATGCGGTTTTTCACACAACACTATACTTTGCCGCATCTTTATGAATCTTAAATTCACTGCAATTTCGGCCAAATAAACAAATATCAGTCGGGTAATTTAAAGGCAAGGAAGATTATGAAATCGCCACAAAACATCTGCATTTCTTCGTAATCAGTAAAAAAGGTAATAATAAAAAACAAGTTTAAAAGACCATCAAAAATGTCTTGTAAGAAATGACTAACCGCACACGAATTATTTTCTCGGAACTCTCTTCTCGTCATCTCAAACGTTTGAAACTCGATTCCTGTACCGAGAATCATTAAGCGTTATGTTTCGCAATTAAATGCATTGTTTTCGCATTACAGCCGGCCACCCATTCACACGAGGGTAGAACAGTAAAACAGACCAGTACAGTGCAGTAGTTTTTTAAAAGTCTAAAATCAGCTTAACATATGACTAAATATAAGATGTCACAGATAAGTTGCAATTTGTGTATTGTGCTGTCTTGCTTCGATGTTAATTATACGCCAGTTGCAGTACTGTACTGTTCTACTGCTTTATCTCACTGTACTCGTGTGAAACTGTTATGATTGCTATACAATAGAATTTCATTTCGTAATTATAAAAACATCAAGTCCGATATTATTAGAGTTGTATTATTATTTTAAAATACATAATCTGTTACGTAATATGCTTTTATAGCTGTTTCGTTTTATACTATGCTAGCTTTTGCCCGCGACTCCGTCCAAGTGAAATTTAAATATAAAGAAATAAAAATATAGCCTATGTTACTCACAGATAAAAAATCTTTCTAACGGTGAAAGAAGTTTTAAAATCGGCCTAGTAGTTTTCGAGCCTATTTGTTACAATCAAAGAAACAAATATTTCTTTTTACGATATTGGTATAGATTTGTCTCGCTCTCTCTGATGTTTTAAAAAGTACATTTACTCTTTATATATTACACTTGTAAGTTTTTAACAAGTGCAAACTTTTTCCACATTAATTACGTATTATTTTATTAACTTCCTTTAAGGAATCTAGACCTTTTTCTTAATATCTCAAAAGAAGCACATAATTTAATAACATCGTACAAAACCCTCCATTCTATCGTTCAATTCTTCGCTAATCCAAACCACACGTAGGTAGGAGAGTTTCAATTTACTAATTCCCAATCAAATTTCTTTTAACAAAAGCGCACAAAGACGCAAAATCTTTTTATCGAACGCCCGCTGGGAATTCTAATTTCATTTGGTATCGAAGTTAACTTAGAGTTACAATTTTAAACAGTATCATTGTTTCTTTATATAATATAAGGTGGCAAATGAGTAAGCGGCCACCTGAATCCAACAAAATGGAAAGCGACCGCTGCCAATAAACATCCGCAATTGCAGATGCGTTGCCTACTCTTAATTGACGGAGGAGTCACACATAAAGACATTTCCCCATCCTATACGTCTCCTCCACCGTCAAATCTATTTTTCCTTCTTCTCCTTTCCTCTTAAGAATAGGTTGGAAAGGGAAAGAGACTAGAATTAGGCCTTTAAATAATTGAGATTATTTTTATGCACTACTTGTCTATTGTTTTTCGAACAAGAACTAAATTATCGTCTTCCATGGGATTAAGGCAACACAACAATGGTCCAGTGAGTCTGTACCTTATTTTGTCCACGATCATACGTTTCCTGTAAATGTTTCATCAGTGTGAACTCTAAGTCGAATGTTTGCAACAAACATGTTCCACTTGAAATAACGAGACGACAATTTGATTCGACGCCAAGATTTCCTTCTATAGAATTGCTTCGTCTGTGACAAATATACATAACTAGCTGTTTTCGTGCGGCTTCATCCGCATGAAATTATGAAAATTTTATATAATTGTTTTACGTTTGTCAAATTATAAATAACAAATGTCAAAATGACATATGACAAACCTTGACAATCTTGCTTCTTTGTTGTTGGCAGCAACTTATGGCTTCTTTCACACATTAGGGTTTTTATCTAAAACATTTACCCTCTAAATTTAATGGCGTGAAAATATGTAGCCTAAAGCGTGACGTAAATGATAAGTGATAAATATGCTGTAATTGCTGACATTTTAGGTAACAAAGAAGTGTTTACGCTTTATTATAATAGTATATACGCACGGGAACAGCTGGTAGTTAAAAATGGGGTTCATAGTTCTTGAACGTATTGGTTTTTTACGATTTTCATGTATCTTTGTAATATTCTACTAGATTTAAAATATGATTATATAGAAACAAGCTTAGTTTTGGTAAGATTACCTTTTTTAATTTAGACGCTAAGGTTAAGTAGTATTTGGTTCCCCATGAAGAGTAAATTGTATATTTTTAACCTAAAACAACACTTTAGTATAACCGTTATCACACAAGGAGAATTGTTGAGAATCTATCTTCAACGAATCTTCAAGAGACGTAACACGAAGCCATTATTTTAGTATAAGGATATAAATAAATTGATCAGAAATATAGAAAACGCAATAACACATTCGCGCATTATGTGAATTTCACACGAGGGTAGTGACACAGAGCTGTAGGAATGAATAGTTCAACAAGTAATAAAATTCACGCGTTGAAACAAAATTATTATTACACAAGTAATACGAAAAATACAAGAGACAACATTATTTCTAATCATTTACCGAGTCTAGGGGCTAATTGTTTTGATTGCAAATACGCAATAGAGTTACCGTACTCTATTGTTCTGTCTCACACCCTCGTGTGAAATAAGCATTAAGCCCGTACTATCACAGCATCTCGCTTGGCTTAGATTTATGTGCGAACCGAGCACGTAATGCGGGAGCGAAACGCAATCGAGTGGAAAGTACAATGCGAAGTGAACGCGGAAGCGAAGTAGGAGGGGCAAACAAACATACAGACGTACCTCGGTTTACATTAGCGATAAAATTATGATATATTGCAGCGGTTCTCAGGTACCAGGCGGGGATGAAACACGAGGAGTTTTTGTACGGTAATGCGCGAGCTTTGTGAGAGCTAGGTGAGAGATTTGTTACTTTTTTATATTCCTTCAGGATGAATTTAAAAAGATAATGTTTAAAGGTGTATGATGATAAACTAGGAGCGTGGAAAGGTGAAATTCCTGTAACTGTGGTAGATAATCGCGCTCTTAATATAATTTTGCCATTAAAATATAACTAGAAAATACAGACGTAGGCATTAAAGTGTCTTCGTCTTTTTCTTCTAATGCCTCTCCATTACTGGAGGTTGGCCGTCAGCTCAGCGAATGTCACCCTGTCCTGTGCCAAGCGAAAAAGTTGTTCGACGCTGGCGATACTTGTCCACTCCCGGATATTTCTTAGCCATGATTTCCTTTTCCTTCCAACGCGTCTTCTGCCTGCGACTTTGCCCATCACAATGAGTTGGTGAAGCTCATATCTTTCATGTCGCAAAACATGCCCCAAATATGCAACTTTTCTCTTTTTGACGGTTTGCAACAATTCTCGTTTTTTGCATGAAAGTGTAAATAGTTTTTTTTTTAGTTACTTTTATTATTCTATGAAAATGTTACAAAGCTTAATAAAGATATAATGACAATACTTATTAAAAAAAAAGATAGAAAAGTTAAAGACAATACAATCATAATTATAAATTGGTTTTAAATCTATAAATAGTAGGGTGACCAGCACAGATTTATTTAATGGGAATTTCGGATTTTCATAAGATTTTTATGGTTTCGGTTTATTTGTTGATAACCGTTCAGTTTACTTGTACTGCTTTAATATAAATCCGATACTAACGAACCCTTAATTGTTAATACATGTTAATTTTATTATTTAACTTGCAATGATACTCTACCCATAGGCATTTAATTTATTCTAATCTTAATGTTAAGAAGCAATAAATTGAATAATAAAATAGATTAAGTTATCATTTAAGTCTGATAGAATTCATTTTTATTTTAAATATTTAATCGTATAAGCGCAGGATGTGGACATAAGGTAATCAGTAATAGGTGTTTTGTCCTTTTCTATCATTTGAATTACAAGTGAATAGAACAAAAAATAGAATCACTAACTTAAGCGTACATCAGTACAGCGTAAAAAAACATTTTCAAGTTATGAACCATAAAGGTGTTTTAATATTCAGGAAAAGTATCGTTATCGCTTAAACAATGGCCACCCTAATGTAATTCTGATTGGATTGGAAACAAAGGCGTACAGTGTGATTGTAAGGCAAACCCGTTTCTAATTAGGCAGCGCTTATATTGCTTTTACCGGCGACGCTGAATGCCATTTCTAACTTCATAAATTGCCTTAATGAGCAATGAATTCTTATTTACAATGGATTATGATCGCTGTATTGGCTTACTGGGGAATTGAACTGTTATAATCTTTCTTGTGTTAGACATTAATGTTAAATTACGAACCTTATACAATGGGGTTAAATTATATCAATAATGTCATCATTATCATTTCCCCTTTTTTTTTTTTTTTTTGTTATTTT
>NW_013525035.1:1429154-1438724 GCF_000836215.1 Papilio polytes | reverse complement strand
AATCACTGTTTCGCAGGAGGAAACCGCCTCCCATGACCTCTCACTCTCCAGCATGGCACGAACCACGCTGGGTAGTGAGAGGTCCCCTCCGATATTATCATTTCCCCTACCTTATCCTACTCCCGTATCTGTCATCTCAGTCATCACTCCCTTCTTCATGTCACCTTTCACGCAATCCATCCATCTCTTTCTATGTCTACCTCTACCGGTGTACCACACTCATAACTAACGTCCTTCTTGTTACATGCGATTCATCCCTCATAACATGCCCATACCATGCTAACCTTTTACTCCTTACTTTTTCTACTACTGGGGCTACTCTCAAACTTCCTCTAATATACCACTTACCACTCATCCATCTTAACGTTCCTTAACCTTTCATCCGTTCCTTTTACTGCCCAACATTCAGATCCATACATTATAACAGGTCTTACGACGGTTTCACTAAGAAAGAGAATTTAATATGCATATTCTGAAATGAAGTAATTTTAAAAGCTAATCATATCAAATCGTTTGTACACGATAATTCAATCGGAATAAAACCGGCGATTGTAAAATCAATTATACTTATATCGTAAAATTTAATCGATTTATGGCAAATAACCGGTATGGTATCGATAAATCGCGAATCATAAAATCGGAATTAAATCGATATACGCAGGTTATTAACTTGAATACGTAACTTGAAGTTAAGGCTTAAGTGTTTGAGTATAAGAACCGCTTATTCTCGCCGTTATCTTTATTACGAGGCGCTAAAAGTTTTTATTGGTTTGAATAAATTCGATTTGCATCCTAATCGATGATTATTGTAATATTTCAAGGCTATATTACTTTAACAAACGCATCAAGGAAGAGAACTTAAAGAACTCTTAACTCTAAACTATCGCACAATTGTTTAGTCTCGCTTCGATTCCTATGAGTTTATATGGAGGTACACTACTCGATTTTTAGTTGTGCAACGAAACAGTTGAATTGGCTGCGAAACAATCGACAATCGCACAACAGTCGTGCGAAAGTTTAGTCAACATTTAACAATTTTTCTCTTGTGAGTACCACTAGTAGTGTCCACTCCAAATTGTATATAACGAATGAAAAACTAATTATTATTAAAAAGAAGAATAGGGATAGAATCATGTATCTATACATGTTTCGGCAATGGAAACGTTTAGTGCTACCGGTGTACAAATGACAAATGAAATTCGACGGGCGACCATAAATTGTGACGGCATATAAAAGATTATCTATCCCCGAAATAAATACACGGGGGGAGGACAATGGGTTCTTTATTACGAGAACACTCTATGATCAAAGTTTTGTTTCCCCAATGTGGGTAGAACTGAAAGGGGAGAGCGTATTCTGTGCACGCAAACATGCGAATGTTAAAATTTCTAGTGAATCCATACTAATAAAGACGAAAGATTTGTATTTATGTATTTTTGTTTGAATTGAAATAGCTTAAGAACTAGGCCGATTTTAAAAATTCTTTTTCCATTAGAAAGGTGATCTGTGAGAAACATAGGCTATATTTTTTAATTTCAAGCGGACTTCGTGAGCAACTAGTTCTTTCATATTCAACCACATCCCGTTGGGAATAATTATCTCGATTTTCTATTATAAATGTTCAGTCTATATTACTTTGTATTGTATTGTTGACACTGGCCACCGACAAAGACAAATTAAAAATGTAATAAAAAGTAAAGTACGATTTGAGGAGTAAAACTATGTAAGCTCTGTAATAAATTAATAAATATTTTATTATCTTGTCTGGAATATGATAAAATAATATTTTTTAAATGAATAAGTTTTGATTAAATTATAACGAGCGTAGTCTTATGGGAACAATAGAGTTGACATTTTTAAAAATACTTACAAAATATTAAAATGTAAAATCTCATTGTGTGTTTATTTGTTTGAATGACATTGACGGAGGTTTACGATTTCATTCCGTCTGAATTACATTTACAATGTGAAATTTTCACAAACCCTTTATTTCAATTAAAAACATTTGTTACTAGATATTTCGATTTTTAACAAAGTACAAAACTAGTATAAACTTTGAATTTAATTGTCAATCAAACGGAAATTAAGGCTTAAGAAATTTGCTAACATTTTAAAAGTAAAAAGTAATGTTAACTAAACATACCAATATTATAAATACGAAAGTTTAGATGGATGGATGGATGTTTGTTAGAGTTTGTACCCTGAACTGCTGAACAGATATAGATGATATTTGGCATAGATGTAGAGGATAGTCTGAAAGAACACATAGGCTACTCACTATTGTTTTCGTTAATTCCACGAGTACGGAGTCGTGGGCGAAATCTAGTTTGTTATAATTAATTTTGATATTCTATTTTTTTTTTCAGACGCCAAAAAGTGAAGATTTTATTTTTAAAATTTTACAATCGCACAGATGATAAAAACATTCGCAAATATCGTGTGGAATTTGTTGCACGCGTTGAACCCCACCCGCTCGATAAAGCATTTTATTTCGATTGTAAATCCGAGGGGCGATTATGAGTGGTGTCGCGTGCTGGCCGTTACCACCGCGCTATTAAAACCTCCTCGGTGGTTCCACTTTCAAATGTGAATAAAAAGAAAACATACTTTTTTTTTTAACTTCGAACGCGAAGCTATTTCCAGACGGCCTTGACTTGACAAATGAATTATGTTCCTTTACACGTAAGGATTTGTAACGGTTTGAAAAATGTTTATTTTCGTTTTAATTTTACTTTCTAATTGCCTGATGTTTCTGATGTTCTAATATCGATTGTAACCAAGTTTAATATCACAAAAGATAAAATAAAAACAAAAAAAGATATGTCCAATTTCATTAAACTTACTGCATAACAACATCCACTTAGGTGATTAAAAGAATTAATAAAGCGAAGGGATAGCGTTAGGGTGTTCGCGAAGTATGGGGCATGTCATAAAAAATATAATATTAACGAGATATACGAACAGATAGATTATCGGATCTGAGGATATTGACGCTTACGTGCGGGTGACTGCGCCTTAATGCCCAACGAAATCTTTATTACGAGAGATTTATGACGGCCGTATTGTGTATTCCAATCTTTTGTAGATGCTTCGCGAACGAGTGGATTATAAGATTATTGAATTATACGCTAAATTAAAGCGCACACGCGAACTTGAGTACGTCTCATCCTTAATTAATATCTCAAACATTTTGTATTATTTATCCTTTAGTACCAAGTTTGATATTTGACTGCATATTTAAGAGCGCACATCTTTGACTAATCTATCGCACTACTGTGATTGTCGATTGTTTCGCAGCCAATTCAACTGTTTAGTTGCACAACTAAAAATCAATTAGTGTACCTCCATATAAGTTCAAAGGAATTAAAGGAAGACTAAACAGTTATACGATAGTTTAGTTTTAGATGTGCGCACGCTTTGCCAACAAGTTTTTATAAAGCATTTACCTATGTTACCTTCTGAAGGATATGATTTCTAAATAAATCTGGCTTTAAAAATCTAGGAAAGCTAGCACAATGTTCTATACAATTTCTAAAAGCGTTTCTTGTTAGTATAAAAGTGATATTCCAAATTATTTGTTTATTCCTTCAGAAAGAAACATTACGAGCGTATCAAACTGAAACGCGACTCGCCCATTCAACAAGAAGCGTAGCTAAGCGCCTCTCTGCTGCCTCTCAACGCGAAATTGCAACATTCACCCAGATTTTAAAGGCTTTTAATAAATAAAATTAGCTCATTAGACCGAGCACTCCGCATACCTACCGGCTTAATTACAAAAACATCTTAAAGATTTCAATAAAATTATTCCACATTTATGCTTTAAGTTTTCAACTAAAAACATGCGAACGAGTAGCGAAAAACTACTCTGTAGACCAATCTGATGTTATATGAACACCTAATCTTACTAATATTATAAATGCGAAAGTTTAGATGGATGAATGTTTGTAAGAGTTTGTAGCCTAGGCGGTTGAACCGAATTTAATGAAATTTGGTATAGATATAGAGGATAGTCTGGAAAAACACATAAGCTACTTTTGTTTTTTTTTTAATCCTACGCGGACGACGACGTGTGCGAAAGCTAGTCTATACTTAATATTATAAAGAGGAAAGATTTGTATTTTTGTATGTATTGAAATAACTTAAAAACTACTGGGCCGATTTTAAAATGTCTTTCACCATTAAAAAGCTATGTTATCACTGAGTGACATAGGCTTTATTTTTCACTATTTTTTTACTTTCACGCGTGCGCAGTCATGAGCATCAGCTAGTATTAAAATAAACTATTATGTGAATCTCTAAATGTAAAAGATATTCATTCTTTTTTGATACATGACTTAGACCGGTTTCGGTAAATCCCTCAACTTTGAAACACTCGTATAACTTCGTGTCTATAAAGCCAAGGGTACCTGGTCCATTTTGGAATGAGATGCCAGAACTATTCTTGGGCTATCCATGTTACTTATGAAAAATAAAGTGTTCAATTCAACTTTAATGGACCATAACAAATAATAACGGTTGCACAATTGTAACAATGAGATTCCATTTGCCATACTTTTGTACATTCCATTGTGTTCAGTTCACTTATTTCACAATAGCTGATAGAATCGAACGTCATATAAACTGAGAAATACATATACAATAAAGTATATAAAATTTATGAAATGTATAGTATGTAATACCAATACGACTTAGGGTTCTTCAAGAAGCGAGCCTATCGTTTTCTCAAAGGCCGGCAACGCATCTGTAGTTCCTCTGGTGTTACGGATGTCCATGGGCGTCGTTGACCACCTCGGTGATCTCGCCACTCGTTTGCCCCCTTTTATTATGAAAAAAATGTATAGTACTCAGTAAACGAATTGACTTCATCTCATTTGGAGTACCTTACGTATATTGTCATCCTTATTAACCCCATCGAGAAAATAAAGAGCACAGATGTTTCTCCACTTGTTACTGTAGAATCGTACTCGATTGCAATTAAAATTGAATTTATCTACACTGTATATTTAAATTATACAAGCTTGTGTATCATCATTAGACATTTGTTTTTGCTCGCGACTTCGTCCGCACAGAATTTAAAAATTACGTAACAGAAGGTATAGGCTACCTCACTCTGTGATAAATTAGATTTACGGTAGTGAAAGTATTTTTAAAAACGGCCCAGTAGTTTTAGAGTTTATTTAATACATACAAACATATCCCCTTATATTTAAAGTAGTAAATAGTAAGCAGGTATAGATATATTTGTAAATAGTTCAAACTTAATAGCAAAAGATACAAAGCACATACACATGTAAATCGAATTTAAATCTTATTTACAATTGCTTATGTTCCATTTTACAATACCAAATCAGCTTCAAACTAAAATCCAATGAATCAGATCAAACAGCATACTTGTACGTAACGCTAATATGAGGGCCCATACGATGCACCACAATGCGCTCTCTGCGGCTCCCGACCTAGTTAGCTACCTCATTGTATGATACGGGGTACGATAACCAAGTATATATCAAAATTAGGACAGTCCCATAATACTGGGTTTAGTTAAAACATGCTCTAATATTTTAGTATTTACATAAGTAAAGTTAAATAAACTTGTCACTTCAGATTAAACTATATTTCAAATGAGTTCTCTCAAAGTTGGTAAAGCTGACTTCACGGATTTGTGTACACCAGAAAACTGTTTAAAGTAACGCATATCATGGACACGATATATGAAAACTTAATTTGATAAAAAAATGGATGATGGATGTTAGTTATGAATGTGAAGGGGTACATCGGTAGAGGTAGACCTAGAAAGAGATGGATGGATTGCGTGAAAGGTGACATGATCAAGAAGGGAGTGATGACTGAGATGACGGATGATAGAATGCTTTGGAGGACGAAAACCCGGTGCGCCGACCCTACGGGAGTAGGATAAGGCAGGGGAGATGATGATGAATTTGATAAAAAATACATTGGTTTTTGTCTTTGGACTGACGTTTACAGATGTCTTAAAAAAGCATTTAGTGTCATTGGCTGCACTTGGCCATTACAAGCTACCGTAGCTTAGTCTAAACTTTAAGTATAACTCGAAGGCTCCCTCAGGAGCTGCGGCTTTGTCTCACCTGATGTTAGATTACTCTATTTTTTTATTTATTTGCATACCCAATCCGTAACTATTACTAATCTCCTGGTAACCCTAATCACCTCGCTCGTATCTTTGCGTGTATTTCAGTTTAGTATTGCCATTAAAAAATTGAAATGAATTTACAATGTAACGTCGGCAGGCTAATTACAAAGTGTATTTATTGCCACGTCAAATTGTTACGCTGCTAAACTGTTGCAGGTCCGTCGCGTGTTTTCATTCGTTTCTTTTTAAACTGTGCAAGAATTCATGGCCCAATAGTAAAAAGTAATAAAACACGGTTTTCACGGTTTCTAATGACGTAAGATTTGCATAGAAAACTATTGTTAATATTTAAAAAAATGACAATGGGACTTTATGGTTACGAATTTATTTTATTTTCTTATCACAGAAGACTTAATACAGTCGTCAGTTGTTTCAATAGAATACAAATACAAATATCGACTTATAAATACACTCTAAATGTCCCGTTGAAACAAAACATCAATCATTAGTTTGATCGGATATGTCTATCAAGACAATGTCTGTAAAACAAATTTGGTATAATTTGCAACTTCATACTCATCCTTAAGCGTCTAAACTAAACGCTCTTAAAGTATGTTGTCTTGGATGGTTTTAAATCAAGCAGACCATATAAACAATTGTTAGCTAAATTAAAATAACTCAATCCACTACAATAGCTTGTAAAACGTACTCATCTAATAAATTCCACAATTAAAAGACGTGTCACGTCAATTTGCACGTAAACAAAGCACTGGAATATGCACCAACTATGACCTATTTAACGAGACAATACGCATACGTTATGTATCTCATCCACCAATTGCACAAACATGAAGTAAATTAAAAATGTAAAAAAAAGTATATGGAACCTTAGTATTTAATTCCGAACGGTATAGTTTGACAAAGTCACTGCTGTTATTGAGGACAATAATATCGAAAACATTTAATAAACCCATTTCAAAGATCACTTTTTTGACAGTAACAAAGGCATTTGCGACCTAATGACATTAGTAAATTTTAACAGCTTACTACAGCCCTTTTATGCTATTTTCTATGTCCATATAGACTTTATTTTCTGACAAAAACAAACCATAGCGTCTATTAGATATTATTTGACTACGAAACGGTAGATAACATCACTTCGGTCGCATTAAAAAGTTACAAATACTGACCACTAAATTGAAATAAAAAATGCTACTGGCAACAAAGACTACGCAAGCGGTACTGACCGATTAAAAAATAAATCGACATGCTAAGGAAGCACGTCTACAACAGATTGCCGCGTCAATGCAACACAGCGTGTAGCAGTTTATCACGTATACAGATATCGCTTGCGAAGAACAATTTCTTGTACTCTGTTGTTTATAAAACAGCCACAAGTAAAATTCATTTTTATATAGTAAATCATAAGTGAACGTTAGTGTTTAAAATTATAAGGTAAGGGAAATTTAAATTCGTTAATTTTAGCTTAATTCTCTTCTATCTATACAAATATTATAAAGTAAATATTAATGTAAATTGGCTTCGATGTTAATTAATAGATTTCAATAATTCTTTCACCATTTAATAACTACGTAATCTCTCTGTGATATAACATTACTAGTAGATTTTTTTATAATTTTCGGAGGCGAATTCATGTAATAAAGCTAGTTTATAAATTAAACAATGGAATGTTACATCACTAAAGATCGATCGAAAACTATTAATCACGACATCTATCGGTCTAAAAGATAGAAGTTTAAAAGAAGTTTCCGTCGACGCGATTTTAGCAGTTACTGAATGGAAATGCGATAAAAGCAAGTTATCATAGGTTTGATCGACACGCGAATACAAAAAGTTTTCGACAACTTTCATAGACAAACATAAATAAAGATTCAATACTATGTATCTATACTAATATCCGATTTAATAATTTGTTCCGAATACCCTAAAAAAACACTGAATTGGTTTCGATATATGCTTATAATGGAAGCCATTGTAGTATTTACTTAACCAAGCAAAATCGAGTGAAGTTAGTAATCAAGTCATTACATGTGTAGTTAGAATAATTTAAAAATAAAAACTTTTTCTATTTCTAGCCGTTATTCAGTTAAAAGTTTTAGAAAACATTGAATTCCGGCCTCTTATAACTGAATTTATTTAGCATAATTTATTATGTTTGTACAAAATACTATTTTAACTAGAAATGATAAAGTCGATTGATATACTATTTCGATATTTGGTTGATATTCATAATTAT
The DNA here is from genome assembly GCF_000836215.1 of Papilio polytes. Lineage (NCBI taxonomy): Eukaryota > Metazoa > Arthropoda > Insecta > Lepidoptera > Papilionidae > Papilio > Papilio polytes. The sequence goes on along the minus strand of NW_013525035.1, from coordinate 1,430,358 downwards.
TTAAATTCAAACCGGATTCAGTATAGATTTTTTTATTATTCAAGATAATTTTACGTAACAAATATAGCAAGATATCTCACGTGGTATTTAACACTTTTACTGCCGCAAGTAAAACCATAATTCATCTGGTGCGACGGCGGGCCAAAATGTGCCCCCAATGATATTTCCGCCAGTGGCAGGTCGTTCTAGACCCACCAGCACTAGGATAGATTTAATTTCTATAACAATTGTGGAAACCTAATATACACCTTTTATGTAATGTAATATATACATCTGAAATAATTATTTTGCACAAACGAGAAGGACATAGTTTGCTTCGTCCGCACCAGCTTAAGTACCGCGTCGGGCCGATATCGACCTGTTACGCATTGAACGTGTTAAATTTGTAGCAATTCTTTTATGAATACATAAATAGCCTACGTAAACACCTATTTAAGGTCACAGCGATGCAATTAAATTGATCCTTATCCTTACAAGACCATTACGAAAACGAGGGACTCCATTATATTTAACTTTTATACTGCTCGAAGGACCAAGTTAAAAACTTACAAGTTTCAATGCGAATGGCGGAGCTGCAGTAAACTTTACTTTGCGGCAATTGTAAAAGTTCCCGGTCGCATTTTATAACAGGAACCAGTTGAAACGTGTTGATTGCTGCTTTAGACGAAAGTAGATACTTTTAGGTAACGTACCTGGAAAGAAAAATGTTCAATTAATTACAGTGAAACCAGTTAATAGATTATTAGAACTAATAGTTATTTTTTTTATAATATAAGGTGGGAAACGAGCCAGCGGCCACCTCAATCCACTGAAATAGTAAGCGACCGCTGCCCATAAACATCTGCAATTGCAGATGCGTTGCCTACCCTTGATTGACGAAGAAGGAGACGCACATAAAGAGGAAATTTTCCCCTCCTATGCGTCTCCTCCACCGTTAAATCCACTTTTCCTTCCCATCCTTTCCTTTTATGAAAAAGGTAGAAAGGGAGAGGGACTGAAATTAGGCCTCCGGCACCACACTCATTAGACGAAACGCGGAATTGCTTCCACTTCACGCCTGTTTTCTGTGTGGTCGTGGTATTACACCGGGCGACCCGGCCCATCCGTGCGAAGATGTAAAAGCGTTCTTTAATCCCCTTTAACATCTTTAACATCTTCGCTTTAACACACTTTACTAAGCATGATAAACGATATTTATTTCTCT
>NW_013525035.1:1325257-1429007 GCF_000836215.1 Papilio polytes | reverse complement strand
ACTGTTAAACCATAGTTTATTTTGCTAGATATAGCCAACGTGATTTATAGTCGGTTTCCTAGCTACGTTTAACTATTCGTTAGTGCTTTTGGTTCGAGAAATTCATTAAATGCGTTTCCAAACTACGTAACTTCAGGTTTAGTTCGTTGAAACGTAGGTCAGCTTAACACTAATGAATCGCTAGGTAATGATAAAATTAACGGAGACTTCAGCAACCCAGAATTAGATAGATAAGTGAAATTATGATAATGTGAAGCGAATGGATGATTCGAATGTAACAAGAAGGACGTTAGTTATGAATGTGGAGGGGTACATCGGTAGAGGTAGACCTAGAAAGAGATGGATGGATTGCGTGAAAGGTGACATGATCAAGAAGGGAGTGATGACTGAGATGACGGATGATAGTTATTTGGAGGAACTAAACCCGGTGCGCCGACCCTATATGAGCAGGATAAGGCAGGGGAGATGATGATGATGATGTAAAGCGAAGACCAAAAGTCGTTTACCGTATCCCAAAATTTGTCAATAAGTGATTCTCTCGGCGTGAATTAAGTATGAGTATTACTAAGATAGAAGATAGAATAGAAGAAGACAGTAAGTAAAGCAACAATTCTTAATATCAAACTGATTTCTTTAATTATCAAGGATACAATTTCAAACAAAACACAACGAATTGAACGGCTATAGCTATAAAATAATTGAACAAGATGAAGAAGAAATAAATTAACATCGCCGGGTCTAGACCGGAATCTTATAGTGGATTTGTAGGCGTACATGGTCTTGGCGGGTCGATTTTATCTACAGATGGTATCGCTACAGTAACGCAAACCGGCCACGGAGAACAAATGCAATGTTGCAAAGCGAAAATATCTACTATGCAAAAGCAATAAACGTAATTTTCTTATTTAGTTATCTGTTTTTCGTTTATTACACGATTTATGGATGATTGCATTTTCGGTAAAAACATAACAACAAACATAACATATGCGAATATGTTACAGGGTGTAAAATAATAAAGAGATGCTTGAATTCAAAATTCCATAAAACTTTTCCGCTCGTTAGATTGTAAGCTGTGCTTACATCAAGTGTATAAGATTCATTTTAGTATTAGGTTAGGTACTAATCAAGCTTTCTGAGTGTAGTTGTACGGCCGTAATGGTAACACTGCAGAGTTTTGAAGCTCATGCATCGATCATACAAGAAACATTGAATTTTACAATAAAAGGAAGGACAAAGGTTTATAGTCTCGTCGGGACATCTCCAGAGTACACTTCTAGTTATTAAACGGCATCTGAATTATTCATAATATGGAGGTAGATCGAAATAACTTGGCAAATTTTATAACTCACTTCAACTAACTGTAAACTCTATCGGGATCAAAAAGATTCGTTCGTTGCAAGATTTCAAACATTCTAGTTTTTGATCAAATTTAAAATGCTAAAGAGCTATGTAAAATAAAATCTTGAATATGATGGAATTAAGATGGTTAAATATTTACTACTTTAAACGCAGTTGTAATTAAAAATATTAAAAAGTTATATTACATTTTCAGAGCGCCGGTGGCTCAGTGGTTTAAGCACTTGACTTGTAATCTACAGGTCTTGGGTTCGACCTGCCATGTACCAATTTAAGAGAAGTTCTTACGGTGAAGAAAAACATCGTGATGTCTGCACATATCGGCGAAGAAATACAAAGATATGTGTGAAGTCAACCAACCCGCAGACGGCCAGTGTGGTTGACTGTGGCCTGGTCACCCTAACTCAGGGTAGGCTCCAAAACCCTCAGTGAGGTCGTATAGTGATGATGACTTCATTTACATTACTTTATTGCAACTAATTCTTACATTACTCTTAACTTAAATTGTATTCGTACAATTTACCTGTCATAGTTTTGTATGGAACTTGAGGTTTGTATGTTCAAGCGTTCATTTAGAAGAGTAAAAATGTATTTTCTAGAATAAAAACTACAATAATGGTAGAATGCAATTAGAGCTAAGTAGTGCAACAGGTAACTTCACTAATGTATAAGTAAGTATTAAGCTGCGAGCAACTTTATTGTCAAAGGAGTTTACTGCGACCCAGTTTTTGCTTGCTTAAGATTTATATTTTTTAATGAAAGTTCTTCGTGCCGTGAAAACGTAACCGCTAAGATTTATTATCCAGCACAATTTGCCGTAGGTTTACACTGCTATACATTGAAAAATATTGTTGAAGTATAATTTAATTCTTGTCTATTCCAAGTTATATAGCGTTATAATTATTAGCAAAACAAAGCTAGTCCTTAAATTAAAATTGTTTATATATATAATACTAGCTTTCGCCAGCGACTCCGTCCGGGTGGAGTTAAAAAAAGCACCCTATGTGTTATTCCAGAATATCTTCTACATCTATACGAAATTTTATAGAAATCAGCCGTTTAGGCTACAAACTCTAACAAACATCCATCCATCTAAACTTTCGCATTTATAATATCAGTATGACTTTAAGAATCACTACAATATAATTCTTTGTTCTAGAAAGTGTCAAGAACCCAAGAGTAATTAAGCTTAAACGCCATAATTCAAATGAAGTTAGAAAAGATTCCGACCAAAGAATTAAGGACAAAGGCCTTTTCGGCCGGTTTACATAATAAAACAATGAGATAGGGCGGATGGGGGTGAGGAATGGGGGGTAAGGGGAGGCGATCTTCCGTTACGACGCAACACTTTCTCTACTAGTTTCACACGAGGGAAGAACAGTGATAGAGTAAGACTGCAGTATTGCTATTGTTTAAAGATCGAGACAGAGTATTACAATGTTGGTATTTACATTGTACTGTCCTACTGGATTGTCTGCCTTCGTGTGAAACTTTATACGTTATTTGACGTGAATAATGTGAATTCGCGTTAAAGCGACTCTAACCGCGAAATTTTAATAATGAATTAAAACATCCTTTCAAAATGTAAATTTTTAATTAGTACGCTGATGCGGCGGTTCCCCTCAGGCGAAGTACACGCTTGTATTTACTATAACTTCACAATATATTGTCAGTTTTTGAATGTTTCTTTTCGCGATAAAATTCCGATACATTGACGAGTTTATTATTTAACACAGACGCAAATTCAGAATCTTATAATATTACGAATGTGAAAGTTTAGATGGATGTTTGTTACTACGTATGTCTAAAACGACTGGAAGGATCTCGATGAATTCGACATAGATATAATAGATATAAAACAGTCTGGAAGAACATATAGTCTATTTACTAAGTTTTTTTTATTTCTAAGACCAATTTGTAAGCAAAAACTTGTTAACTAAATACGTGCAAAATCACATATCTTCGGATTCGGATCAAAACAAGTGAAATTTTAATTTACTCGTCAAATTTAAATTCCTCGAGGAAAAAGTTTAAAAACAACCTCCATTTTTAAACAGCTCTATCTAAATTCAAATCATTTCAAAGTACTTTTAAATGAATAAGATCAACAATTCATGTTACTGAATTAAGTTATTTAGAAAATAGTTCATTTTAAATGAGGATAATTAGAGAATCATCATCCAAGCGTTGCCGTGTAATCTTCTGTGAGAACTGCCTTACAAATGTAAAGAAAACTCGTTAAATGAACGGAAGAAACAATTGTTTAAATTATAACACTCAATTACATATGTAATAACATTTTGTTTTTAAAATAGTTATTATTAGAGTGTTTACGGTTGTTTGTAACGTTAATTTAAAATAGAAAGTTACGCATATTTAACAATTGCTATGTAATATATGTAGTAAGAAAAAAATGCTATTTTAAAAAGATAAATTTTAGTATAAGAAAGTGTTCTTATATAAGACATTCAAAAACTTATAATTATAACAAAATATTTGATTTTAAACAAGACAAGGATATTTTAAAAAATTTAGCAGCAAGGCTATGTGCCGAGCTATCTCGGGAACGACTGGGTCTATTTTAACGGGACTACTACTGGTTTAAATTCACTAACAAATTTAGGGAAAATACTAGTCTTAAATATAAATTACAAAGCTTAAAAACTTAAATAAATTAACATAAATTGAAAACCCTCAATAACATTATTAATAACATCATAATAGAAAACTTCGGTAAGATTACTGGCAATAAAATAAGGCCTAATGACGAAAATGTGTCAACAAACAAAGGTCCTTTGAAAGCAAACAACTTTTAAAAGCAAATTGAAAGACTTCCAACATCCCTTTGTCTTCGTAAGCTGCAGAAAATCGATTCCCCATCATTTAATAATATTCCTATAAGAAAATTACCCTTTACTCATTCAGGGTAACGTTTTAAGTCCTTTGTTCTTTAAAAGGGACAACACTGGGACTGGCAAAGTTTTCGTAATTAAATTTTTATGTCCCCTTTTCGGTCTCATTTATTTAATGGCACGAAATATTCTTTACCACATTTTATGACACAAATCACTGTTGAATTTATAAAAGGAATTATCACATTAAAAAGCAGAATTATTACGAATACTGATTTTCTTTTGTTTAATTTTTAGAGAGTCTTGAAGATCTTGTTTTAAGATAAGGAAATTTACAATATAGGACTGCTTAAATAATTAATTGACCGAAGGCCCAATACTGAAACGAATTTCATACACTTTGTAATTATCTGATTTACATGAATGAATATGTTGTATACGCGTTTATCGTTTAAGACGATGTTACATTAAAATGTCGTTGCAATATTCGGTCGTGTGTCAATAAGTGATATAACGGTGGGATCACACTGTCAAGTATTTGATCATGTTAAAATAAAATTATTTACTTATTTTATTTATTTATAAAGTACACTAACAGATAAATTAGAGAACAATCACATAAGAAATAAATTATAAGACACAAGAATGATAACAAATCCATTTATAGGTAGACAACATTAATAGAGAAAAAAAAAACATTACAATTTGGTTACAGAAAATGTGGTAGTTGGTGTTATGTTCTTGCAAATATAAAGGCGTGTACACACTGGGAACTGTATATTCAACACTTCTCAAACCCCTGGCAACTTTGTTAAATATTGCAGATTTATGTTAAACGCTGTCGTGGACCCCGGTTACTTTATAGCGGCATAAAAAGTTAATTTAAATTAACTCTTGGTGTAACTCCGCCTTTCTTTTTACCCTTCTTAAGAAAATTATTGTTCTTATAATAGCTTACATGAACAATAACAATTTATTCTGAAGGATTTATGTTGAAAGTAATTAGTGCTTTGCAATGCATTTCAAAAGAATACTGTTAAATACAATAGTATACCAAATTTTTATATAAAATTTGACACCATACTAGCTTTCGCTCACGGCCCTTTCAGTGTGAAATTAAAAAAAATAAGTACCTTATGTGTTCTTCCAAACTATCCTCTACATCTAAGGCAAATTTAATCAAGATCCATTCTGCAGGTTGCAATAATAAATCCATCTAAACTATCGCATTTATAATATTAGTAAGACTACTTAAGTATGAAGCAAGGAAAGAAGGAAGGAAAGATATTAATTTAATTGCCTGACTTTAGCTGATTTCAATTCTCAAAGACCAACTAATTAGATACACGGACTTTAAAACAAACAACAAAACAATTAAAAACATCCTCATGTTTCTAGTAAAAAAGAAAATATAAGATACGCTACGAACGTAAAGATTGCAAAAATTGTAAAAGCTCTATTGTGGATCTTACTAATATTAGCTTAGATGGATGGATGTTTCTTAGAGTTTGTAGCCTAAATTGCTTAACGGATATCGTTAAAATTCCGCATAGGTGTATAACATATTCTGGAAGAATCCATAGGCTACTCACTTTTGTTTTTTTTTTAGTTTTAAGTGGACGGATTCGCGGGCGAAAGCTAGTAAATAAAAATGATAATATAACTAGACAATAACAGTGTCAATGACCGAACAAACGTTACGTGGAAAGTCCGAATTAAAAAAATAAAAAGCTCTGGATAGAGAACACTCATCGGTAGGTACCAAAACGGTGAATATTAATGTTCAAATGAGAACTGTGTGCTATTATGAAAACCTTCATTGTGATATCGTATACGAGATATTTCGCACACATTTTTGTTTAACGTATGATTTTTCGAAGGCGTTTTTACATTTTGTATTCATTTTCAAAAACACAATGGATTTTGTATTGCTGTTATTGAAAGCATTTCTGTTTATATTTTTTAAGACTCACAGAACGTTTAACGCTAGTCCTCCCTAACTAAATTCAAAAATAATTCAGGAAATTCAATGCTCCATAAACATAAATTTAATTAACAAATGATTCATAAAGTTTTAGAATTAAAAATAAATTATTTCATGTTTCCCTTTTTTAATGTAAAACTCGCGAAACTCATGACGAATTTAGTCGAGTGATTTTGAGAATAACCCCCGTGAAGCTTACTCCCCACTTGTTAGGGATTAAGGTATCCTTTTGTGGAAAATATTGCAGAATGTGCGTTTAATCTGGACCGGGAGAGGCCCACGCCGGGTTTGCTTTTTTTTCTTCGTTACGAGAATTTTTTTTTATTTTTATTCAAGATAATCTCGGAGCAATTTCGCCGGCGATTGCTAGGCACCTTTTGTACTTAACGGTGTTACGCTCTGCAATTTGTACGTTTATACAATGTTTAATAAGATAAATCGAGGTGGAACACTCAAGTCGAGAGAAATTACTTCTCAAACTATAAAAATGAAAACTACGAGAATACGCAACCGAACTGTATACGTAGATTATAAATGTGAAAAGGTCGATAGAGGTGTGATACATCCGCAAACAAATTGCTTCTTTATACCCCCTCTTTATTACAAGACTAGCTGTTGTTGACATCGTACACGTGGAATTAAATGAAATAGTAAAAAAGACTATGTCACTCAGTAGTTTTGTTTTCGTTATTTCAATACATACAAAAATATTTCCTCTTTATATTAGTACAGATTTACTTTTTATTGACGTTTAAAAACAATATTACAACAAGGACATGTAAAACAAACGTATATTGAACAACGCCTAATACGGGTTACGTTAGCATAAGAATGAAGGGAATGCGGCATAAAAGCGTCGAAAACAATGACATAAAATCAACTCACATCTTCGTACAAAATTAATCCCGTACATTTCTATCATCGTAATTCAGAAATGACATAAAACTGAGCTCGTTACGCGTCCGCGTGGATGCGAACGTCTTTACGGCGAATTCGAGTTTTTATTGTGTTTTGATTTGTTTTTCGTTCGTTTTTATTGTATTGTAAAATATTTATATACGACAAACGTCTGTTTCGTTCATTTCAATGCTTAGATTTGACGTATGTATTCAATTCAGCGCCTGTAAATGCTGTAATGTTTCTTAGACTAGCTGTTTCCGTGCGGCTTCATCCGCACGAATTAATGAAAATTTTACTTTATTGTTTACATTTATCAAATTATCAGTTGCAAATGTCAAAAAGACATGATATGACAACCTTGACAATCTTGCTTCCTTGATGTTGGTAGCAACTTATGGTCTCTTTCCCACATTAGTTTTTATTCAAAATATTTATACCCTAAGTTTAATGGCGTGAAAATATATAGCTTTAGGCGTGACGTAAGTGTAGGGCTTTTTATTAAAAAAAGAGTTATTCAAAAATATGCTGTAATTGCTGACATCTTAGACAACAAAGAAGTGTGTGTTTACGCTTTATTATAATAGTATAGATAAATGCTATATGTAAAGTAGGATAGAGATGACATATGAACAGTAAAATATATGAAAATAAATAAACATTATCTATGACATTTTAAGCTAACTAACCCTACAGAGGGTCGGCACAATATGTGCCATTCCATACATCACTAGCAACCGCCATATCAGAAGTCACTCCCTTCTTGCATATATGACATTTAATTCAAAGAAAGAATAACAAAGGAAAACGTCTAATTATGTCACGTTGAAACACCTGAACTAGTTATCTCTGTCTTTACATGTATAAATGAAAGGGACGTAAGTAAATTATACAGCTATTTGATCAATCGCGCACTTAAAATTTCTAGAACAATCTGAAGATATTTTGCAAAAGTAATGCAAAATCTGTTTCTTAAAACATCGAATAACAACTCCAGTTTGTGAGATAAACAAATAAGTCAGTGTCCAAGTTTGGTAAACAATAATAATTCTAGTTGAACTTTCGAGAATAAAATCCGAAACTAAAACTCATAGCTTGGGGATATTTATGTTATATTTCACCTGCGGGTTCTCGCTGCACATCCGGGGAATGCGGGAATTGGGCAGAGGTGTCATTTTTAACAATAAATTTCATTACCTATCTTCTATTTTCCGGTTGTCTGATGAATAATCATACTAATATTATCATATTTCATACTGTCATACTCTCATAGTAATTATATAAATGCGAAAGTTAAATGGATGGATGTTTGTTATACTTTGTAGCCTAAACTGCTAAAAGGATTTCATTGAAATTTGGCATAGACGTAGAGGATAATCTAGAAGAGTACATAGGCTACTCAGTTTTCTTTAATTCCGCGCGGACGGAGTCGCGGGCGAAATCTAGTACTTAATATTAATAGCCCATAGTATTTTGTAAAAACAAGCTATAGTTATAATTAACATTAAAGCATATTTTAGCTTTGTAAAATAATACATAGTTTTGATAGAACTTTTCAGTAATCCAGCAACTTAGAGCACACCTTTGACTTTTTTTTATAATATAAGGTGGCAAACGAGCAAGCCGCCACCTGAATCCACCGGAATGGAAAGCGACCGCTGCCCATAAACATTCACAATCGCAGAGGACATAAAGAGGACATTTTCCCTTCGTATGCGTCTCCTCCACCGTCAAATCCACTTTTCCTTCCCATCCTTTCCTCTTAAGAAAAAGGTGGAAAGGGAAAGGGACTAAAATTTGGCCTCCGGACTTTGATTCCTACGAGCATATACGGAGATGACTACTACTTGACTTTAGTTGAGCAACTGAAACAATCGACAATCGCACAACAATTTTGCGTTAGTTTAGTTAAAGAAAAGCGCCCGTTCTTAACGTTTCTAGTCCTGACTTTAAAAAAAGGTTATCGAGTCGTCAATTATAAGGTACTAAGATAGGAACGAATCCTGACATCTCAGATCAAAGCTAAAAGATTTACGTAAGATAAATGTTAACTAAATGAGATATCAAAATTAGAGAACTACAAATCATTTCGCTACGGTATAACAGTTTAGATAAGGCGTATTAATTCGTGTGTAATTTATCTCGAATACCTCCATATCTCAGCGCGCCAGTCACCTTAATCACTCCCCAACGTCGGGATATGTTAGGTTATTGCAAAGATAATAACATAGGAAAATACAATCAATGCAGCAAAATTTCGGTCACATTTAAACAAATGAATATCGCCAAGATGCAATAAAAGAAAACATTCACTTTCGTATGACAAAAATTCTGTTTTCTACACGAATATTATAAAGAGGAGAGATTTTTATCTTTGTAATTTTGTATGTATTGTAATAACTCAAAAACTACTTTGCCGATTTTAAAAATTCTTTCACCGTTAGAGAGGCAATTTATCTGTGAGTAACATAGGCTATTTCATTAATTTCAAGCGGGCGAAGTTACGAGGTACAGCTAGTTAGTTATTTTTTAGTTTCAGGGATATGTATGCTTTACCCTGATTTATGTAAATATTTTTTGATATACAACGCAACTCTAAAAGCGTTCTTGAAAGTACCAATGTAAAATGACGTAACTTATTTTAACCTTTTTTTTTTTGTCTTTTTTTTTATTGTACACATCAAGCAAGGAATAATATGTCATCGTATATTTCAAAATTTGAACAATTTAACGGATTAATCTTTAAGAATATTTCCAAGGTCAAAATAGAAAGTCATTGTTTATTTTTCTCCGTAGTTAAGTTGTTAACTTGATAACCAATTAAGCACACTGTTTTTATATTGTAAGATTTTATAGGTTTTACTAATAAATGTTAAACGTGATACCTTACTTCAAATAGTTCTAAGTGAACCAATTTATATTAAGTATTATCTTAACGGTAATTGACTTGGGAGGAAATCGAGGGTTCAAACTCGAGACAATAAACTAAAATTACTTGTAGCCCAAGATACAGTTCTATCTTTGTGTTATATCTGACCTTCGTATAAGAGGAATATGATATACTAGTGTATCACTAGCTGTCGTCTGCGAGTCCGTCTGAGTGGAATTAAAAAATAAAGTCTATGTCTATCTTTCTGAGACAAATTACAGAGAGATCCTTCAAAGAGTTCTGGAAATATTTTATAACATCCAACTTTCTATCTGGTGTTTCACATTTATATTAGTAAGACAGGATTATTAATACAAATAAAATTATACAATTTTTAAGCTCCTAAAGTTGATTTTTTTTTATTTAAAACTAGCTGGTTTCCATTCATTTCAATTTTGAATTTGAATAGGGTGTATTGAAGCAAATTTTATACAACAATCCATTTCTTATTATTTTTATGGACCCCAAAATAAAATGTTATTTCAACTTCGCAATATAAGTGGGTGAAATTCAAGAAGTCGCACAAATGCTTATAAAAAGATATGTAAATCCGTGTATAAGCTATGTACATATAAGGCCGGGGGCACACTGGCGGGGCGCGACTTACGCGACACGAGCCGAGCTATAGATTCCCTTCTATTGACGCAGCGCCGTCAAGCGTGTCTCTTGCCGAGATAAGATGGGACTAGGGTTGACACGTTTTTTATTGCCTATTAAAATAAATAAAACGATATCTGTCAATTAAGACTAATGCAAAGCACTATGGCCCTAATTTATTAACTGCTATTACCTTAACAGTGCCCTTTGTTGGTCATAGACCTTCCAACAAAATTAATTATTTGCAATTAACTTCGTAAATTTATTTCGAATTAATTCTTCGAGCATGGTCCTTCACGTGAACTTCAACTTTTTAACGATTAGAGGTCGCAATAAAAAATTGAATCGATTTATTTTTGCACGCAATCCGAGCGTATCAATTCATTGACAGTTAATTGTTATTCAGAGAGATACGAAAAAACCAAAGTACTAAAATTGATATTAGCATATTGACATTCAAAATTCACTATATTAAAAGTTTAGTAAGATGTAATAAAATAAGAACTTCTTAGAAAACAAACAATGAGTATTGTATGTTGATATTGCGAAACGATTGCAAATTTTGATTGTCATTTAAATGTACACTGCGCACGCGCTCTTTTGTTGAAAAAATATTTATTTTATGCAACGCGAATAACTTTTATCAATGCATGTTCCGTTACTTTATCACCCCTACTAGATTTCACCCGCGACTCCGTCCGCGTGAAATTAAAAAATAATATAAAACATAGCCTGTTACTCAATTACAACATAGCTTTTTAATGGTGAAAGAATTTTTGAAATCGGCCCAGTATATTTTGAGTTATTTCATTACAAACAAACAAAAAAGTTTTCCTCTTTATAATATTGGTATACATAACAATATTGCCAACTGATCATTTACCAGCCGACTCTACGGGGACGTTTTTTTGACCTTAAGTCGTAATACATTGAAAATAATTTACAATCAACAGGATTAGAATGCAATAAAACATATTAAAAAAATCGAAAAGTGCCAACCCTACGCAATCTAGGCAGCCGTGCGGGATCCCCAGTCGGTGTATAAGCGCACTGCACTCGTATTTTGAACTTAGTATAGCGCGGCGAAATCATAAGTTGGGATGTAAGGCCTCATACATTTATATGAAATTTTGGACGTTCTACTTTGCGTATTCACGGACTTTGGTAAAGTCTTCTAAGGTTCTGTACAAAAGTTCTACGCTCTACTTTTACAGTTTACTATGAACAGAGATTTAATGACAAAATTTAATTAAGTGTTCCTTTTCATATATTCTGTGATAAATGCAAATGCAAATGGAACTTTTCAATGCTTTTTAAGAACACTAACGATTTAATAATACAATAGCTTTTGCCAGCGACACCGCCCGCGTCGAATTAAAAAAAAAAGTAGCCTATGTGTTCTTCCAGACTATGTTCTACATCTATGCCAAATTTCATCCAGATCCGTTCAGCCGTTTAGCCTACAAACTCTAACATCCATCCATCCATCTAAACTTTGACATTAATAATATTAGTATGATAGTATGATTTAATTTTAAACTATGTGATTTATTATACAAAGTTATATAGAAACGTAAACTTCAAACACAGAAAAGCTATCAAGAGAGCTTTGACTGAAATATCGGGGGAATCAATAAAAATAAACAGTCCATAAAGGTTTGCAGAATTTTAAATATATGCAAACTTAGGGATATAAATATTGTTCTTTGAACAACTACACTGATGATAGGTAACTATGAAATAGATAATTCAATTTGGTATAGTGACGAATAAACTTACAATCTACTGGACCGATTAAAAAAAATCTTACACTGTTTAAAAGCCACATTATTTCTCAATAGTTACGACCACCAAGACTGGTTTAAAACCAAAAAAGTACTGCCCTCATCATAGTTCACTTATAAATTTTTGAAGAACCTATTTGAAAGAGATCAAAACATTTACATAAGACAAAAGAAAAAATACGTAAGCGAGCATATTGCAATATTCCGGATATCGCCTACGTCAGCTTAGAAGATGCCAGTCATAAGAGGGCCGGATAAATCTTATGAGCTATCAGCCGGTGATTTCAGCTTCGATAAGGATCAGTTACATATTGACATCATAACTTTCATGATATAGCATAAATTTCAAATAATTACATAAACAAAAAAATGACGTCACATATTAATACAAAGTATCGAAAGACCTCACTAAAATGGTTGATGATATTGTACATTAAAACTTAAAGGAATCAAAAATGACTATATAGTATCTTAATTAAAAAAAAAATTGAAGGAAACAGCATCAAAAGAGAAGACTGGCCATAAAAGGAATCATAAAAGCACAGCATAAGCGATAGAAGCGATATAGCGGATAGATGAGCATGAAGGAACAGCACATACTGTGCCGACCTCTCGTAGAGACAAGGACAAGTTGATAATTAAATCACAGCAGAAGCAATGTACATAAGAAAATCAATCGAATTAAAAACCTCCTTGAAATCAGTTAAAAAGGGAATATACCTTATGTAAGGTAATTAGATAAAATTTAGCAATCAAACCGAAGAGAACCCTGTAACATTATTAACATTTTGATGAATCTCTAAAAGGGTTTCATGTAACAAAAGCGTATAAATGTAATCATAATTACATACGAAACCAATAAATCGAATTCGCGTCCCAATTTGTTGCGAAACAAATAAACCCCAACGGAACAATATCCGGGCTGACATTCCTCAAGAATTGAGAGTGACGGCCGCACAGTAATGAGCGCCTGGACGCTTGTTAAAGCCTCTTTGTTCACTTCCGTCTACGTGGCACTCTTTAAAGCCCTCGACATCGCCACTTTGCGACAACTTTAATGTACAACTTATTGATAGACAAAAGGACATTTATTTTAAGTTAAAACTAATAAAGTAAATTAGTAAAACACACTGAAGTTATAGTCCATTTAAAAAAAAAAACACAATATAATGACAGCAACATAATGTGTTACATACGAAATACAAATATATCTCAAGTTCTTTAAAAAAAAGAACGATAGCTAAGATTTAATTTCTACCACCATCAAATGTAAACGAAAGGAAACAGCGACAATTGATCAAGCATCGCAAACAATCTTCAACTACGTAGCCAATATTTTCTTACCAAAAATTATATTTACCGAAGTTCCAAGCGCCACCCCTATTAAATCACCCCGCACGGGGGCGTAGGAGGGGATGGCGCAAATGATTTCCGCCTAGATCTAGTCGAAGATGTGTCAAGTCCTCGGCCATTGGGTACGAATTTATTTGATCTATATAGTTACGAGTTTCATTCCCATTTTATTATAACCCCGATATAAGACGTCTTCATAACAAAGCCTCTTTCGAATACTTATCATTTTTTTTTATAAAGGACTGCCAAATATTCTTTTATCGATTTCCAATATTCACAGCTACCATAAGTCAGAGGAATTGGATATTTCTATTCATTTATATATTTATGCTAAGCATAGTTCATAATATCATAGGTTTCCTAAAAGAATCAAAAATAAAAATCATATAGGAGTAAAGCAAATATTTTAAACTTTGTAATCTCAAAGGCAATGTGAATCCAGATTTACGAGTTCCATAAACTGCTGTTTACAACGAAAAATAGATAGAACGAATGCGCGGAGTAGTTATTAAAAAATAAAACAACAGTCACCAGTCAATCACCGGGGTAAAGTGACGCGGCGTAAACCCGAGAGCACAATAATTGGCATCCAACGTCCACGCTCCATTTCACCATGTACCGAGCTTCGTTTTTTTAATCCCAATATATACGCGCGTTTGAAATCCAACGGACAAAGGCTAAATTGGCCAATATACGATCAGATCATATGCAAAGTATCAAAATTATTTTTGTATCTTTAAATATTAGATGATCAGACTTCCTCCAGAGTAGAGCCAGTGGTAAAGAAATTTAAAAGTAAAAGGTTAGCACGGGCATGTTATGAATATATGTGAATCACAAGTAACAAGAACTTTAGTTATGAATGTGGAGGTACACCGGTAGAGATCTTAAAAGAAATGGATGGATTGCTTGAAGGTGGTGCCGATGGGAAGATAGATTAACCTAAAGGTTAAAAACTTGTTACGTGAATCCTAGGATAAGGACGGGAGAAATTTTAGTCTGTAATCATGTGACATACGAGCATATGAGAAGCATACGTTAACTGTTGTAATTCAGCGTTGAATACTGAAGTGATGAAAACCAAACGATTAGATTTTAGCGTCATGATATCGTTTGAGTCGAATCTTTTATAACATCCATGTGTTCCCGTTCTTTGAATCAAAGAGTAAAATACATTTAGCTAGTGGCGTCTAATTTCGGAGATACGTTCATTTCAGAGATTATTTGCAAATGTTTTCGATACAGTAGGTACTAGACTTTTGTACTCCAAAGAAGAATTTAGTTTGTTAAAAAACAGAAATATTTACAAAGCTATCGGTAAGTTGGGAATAAATAAAAAATCCAAGTTCATGTTGTGAAGTCGTGACCTACATAACGGAAGCATTTTTATTCGGCAGCCACCTCGGCGCGGCTTTAGATTCGAAACGACACCTGCCGAACTAAATAAAAAAGTGGGTAGTTCACAAAGGGTCGGGACGCAATTTCCACGTATACCACGCCTACGTTCTGTTGCGATTGTTCACGCTACGTTCTGTCGTCGATGGGCTTTCGGCCTCCGGATTTTTGGGTCAAAGCTTTTGCTTTTGTTCCGAGCGATTTGTTAGCCTCGCTTGACATCTTTCATTTGGAAATACGAGGCGGAACAACACTATTTTTTCGGGGCTCACGTGTGCACTTAGCGTGTACGTTAGTGGCGACGTAAAATTGAAACATCACTGATATGATATTGATGCTGGTTTTTGCATTTACGTATTTTCTCGTACATGAAACAAAGTCAGGAAGATTACATTTAAAATTCCAATAGTAAGGTCACTTTTGGATTACTTAGAATCCTTAAGAACTGCTTATACTTCAATGAAGGTAGAACCTCGCCTACTTAGGTAGGTCAATGACCTTTTCAAAGTTTAAAGTTGCATTTAAGCAGTTTTCAAATAAACCTAATGTGCTAATTTCAACAACTAATCACATACAATGAAAAACTAAATAAGTAGAATAGGTAATAAAATTTGACTGTAATCTTTACAATCGATTCGTATAACTATATCCAGTACACACCGTGAGCAAAGAACGTGTAGCAACGCCAACATGAATTTCTCCAGCAGTTAATTTCAACCTATCCAATGCACTGATAGTTAATAAAGCGGGCACGTTCGCGCCGTGTGCGAAATATGCCGGTGAATATGCTAAATAGTTGCGTTTAGGGAGGAGGTCCGACTAAACTGGTCGTTGACTTATTTAATTAAAAAAATGAAACTGAAATTTTGCATGTAACGATATTGTAACAATATTTATTAACATCTAAATGAAAACAACATGATATAAAAAGACATATAAAATATTTTTTAAATGAAAAGTTGGATGTCTTATTAACATACTAGCTTTCGCCCGCGACTCCGTCGGCGTGGATTTAAAAAAAAAACTGAGTAGCCTATGTCATTTTCCAGATTATCCTCTACGCCTATGCCAAATTTCATCGAGATCCGTTCAGCCGTTTAAGTTGCAAACTCTAACAAACATCCATCCATCTAAACTTTCGCATTTATAATATTAGGAAGATTTAAGAGCTTGTTAGTAAATATCTTCTTACTAGGATAAAATACGTGGGAATGTTATTTTAGTTAAACAATAGATTATTAAGAGGTTAGATCTTATTTTATCGTCTCGAGGATCCTCTCTATCTCGTTGTAACATTCCGAGCGTTCTCACCCGCGGTAATAAGATGTGAATTGTGAAAACTCAATACCGTATTCTATTATCTTTTTATCTAAATAAAAGCGTCTAACGTGGTTAAATAAAAGAACTTGTGAGTTAACACGTTTACTATTTTTACAAAGCAAATTTGATACGTTCTGTTGCACTGAATATATCTGTTAAAACGGCATTAAAAGTCGTTGTTTATTTGTCAATCTTGTTCTTATATGTATACACTAGCTTATCCCGTACGACTTCATCCGCATAAAATTATGCAAATATTTATTTTTTACATGTATCAAATTAACAATTGCAAATGTAAAGAAACGTACAGAGAATTGAGTATCTCCTTCTTTTGGGAAGTCGGTCAAAAACGACATAACATGATGACAAATCATGGCAACCTTGCTTCCTTGATGTCGGCAGCAACTGATCTCTTTCCCACATTAGGGTTTTTATCCAATATATTTACCCCCTAAGTTTAATTGCGTCAAAATGTATAGCCTAAAGCGTGACGTAAGTGTAGGGCATTTTATTAAGAAAATAATTGTTCAAAAATATGGTGTCATTGCTGACATTTTAGGCAACAAAGAAGTGTGTGTTTACGCTTTATTATTTTAATATACATATATGTAATTTTTAATGAGGTGTGAGTTTCGGATTAGGTTTACTATGTGTCTTTATTTTGGCAAACACGTAAATACAATATAACTAGGTAAACAAGGTCTGGGGATGACGGGCCGGCACGCCAAGGGTAAGCTTAGAACTCCAAAACTGTCTTAATAACTCTGTTAGGGAGGTTCTACTGAGTTACCTACCGATTACACCCGCGCACAGGTGGACTAAACATGTTGAAGCCGAAAGCTATTTTAGAAACATATCAAGAAACTTGTTTACCCCCGAGCAACCTTTGCCTTACACAAAATTGTAATTTAACAAGAAAAAAAAAATAGAAATCCCTATTTCAATTAAACTTTAACAAAACTGTCCAAATTCATTTTTTTTTGCTGCTATTATGACCCTTTTAAACATTTTTTTACACAAATATGGTAACTAATCTGTGGAAACTCCGATTATTCTTCCATTAAAAAATATGAGTACAGATTTAAACTAATAGAAATAACATCACAAGTTAAAAAGATATTTAAATACATTTACTTTGAGTTCAAAATATTATCACATACTTGTCCATAACACGTCTTAGTCAATTTCTAATTTTGGTATGAGGTAACAGGAAATGCTTATAAATATTCACATAATGCTTCAGACAGTCATTCAAGGATTTATTAACTCATTGTATCCTCATGGAATATGTAATGGAACTGCGCAAGTTTAAACAGTCGCATAGACTTGTGAATCTAATAGACAGCTCAGTTCCGTAATAGGGCACCGTTGTGAATGCAAATTCTTCTGTCTGAACACCCCTATACGGTAAATGTATCAAAATGCTCTATGCATTTTGATTTTATAAGAATGTAAAAGGTATATTTACTATTATATTACCAAAATTAGAAACATTTAATAATAATAAGAAATATAGTCTATGTTAATCAAAAATAATGTACAATTTTAACTAATGGTTTGGGGTACGGAGTACCGATCTTGCGGTCAAGGGTTCGAATCCTGCCATTCGAATATTGTCATGGACCATATCCTAGCACAAGCCTAGAGCTTAGTTGGAACGGTTAAAGGATTTCACTATTTAAAAAAAAACGTTAAAAGAATTTTCGTATTCAGTCTAGTAGTTTTTGAGTTTACTAGTAACAAACAATATTTTTTTTAACAACATAGAAGGATGTAACATCATAAACACCTTTCCCTTTCCACTTTATAGTAAAAAATTGAGAAGAGTTTGCAATAGCAAAAATCGCGTTTTAAAATAGTCACGTATACCAACGTACCCCACTCTCCCCTCAAACGTTGACAGTTCGCGGGCACCGCACGCACAAAAAGGACACGATATTTGCACAAGGGCCCCAGTGTATTTGTTTTGCCACGATTCCCCGTTGTTCGGTACATTGCGGTTAATAGCGGAAGGGTTGCGAATAAACTCTTTCAGGGGTTCGTTTTCATTAGAAAGGGGTAGTAAAGACCGCATCTGAAAATTGCTGACGTTTGCTATCTTAACATGGTAATTTTTTTATCAGATTAGTATTTAAACACGACACAAAGATACTCGGAATAAAAATACTCGAGACATTTTAAGAGGATATTTTCCGAAATCACATTTAATAAAATACAATATTGATGGATTAAAATAACAAATGTATTTATACGTAACTGGCTGATGCTCGCGACTTCGTCCGCATAAAATTAAAACAGCCTTTGTAACTCACAGATAAATTAACTAAGGGCCTGTCCCATCAAATTGTAAATTATCTGATAACAATCCAAATATCGAATTTCGTTACCTTATCCGACAGTGACGTAATTTTTAAGCTATCTGAGTTTCTAACAGCTAGTGGTGGGGCAGGTCCTAAGGGTGAAAGAATTGTAATATCAGCCCAGATTTCGATTTAATTCAATACATACAAAAATACAAATCTTTCCTCTTCTTTCCTATTTATAACATTTGTATAGATCTATAGATAATGATTAATACAAAAGCTGGACTACATATTCTGTCAGCCTATAAGAATACAAAACAATAAAAACATTGAAACCCAAATGTCAAAGAAACTTTTAATTTCCCGTAGTAATTATCACTAAACGAACTTTATTCGTGTATTTTCGGTACAATATAATTGAAAGAGACACACAAAATCAAAGCCTGTAATTTCCTGAAACTGTTCTTTGTAATCGACACTTTTGTACCAAAAAAAACCTCGTTTGTATTTTTAATTTTAGACATACGAGTAATTTAATTTCGTCTCCTTGTAACTAAGCCCCTTTCTTGACCCTTCTTAATCGAATGTAAGAGGTAAACAAAGGGTCAATCAAAATAGGCTCCAAGAACCTTCATTTTGATAACAATATTAATAATATGTATTAAGAGAATAATGAAGGTAATTGAGTGGTCCGACAATCTTGCGAACTAACAGAGAACATTTAGTAGAAAACATTAAAATATAATCTAAGCAATCTAGACTAGTGTAATAACAACAGTATTCCAAAAATTTCAAATAATTTTACCATCAGAAAATACAATTTATAATTAAACAAAAAAATAATAAAGTAAAAGCCAAACAAAGCAAACTTAAAAGGGCAAATAAAACATTCGGAATTCCGGTTTGCGAACGAAAATAGCTCGGCCTGAATTCACCGACGTCATACATTTCCTATAATACCAGAGTGAAATACGATGGAAATGGACACGTAAAGCTAACATGTTTAGATATTATAACATTCAAACTTAATGACAGCTGGAGTTTACTGTGAATATTTTTGCATACGTGTGTTATCATATTTGTGCTAAAGAAAAACAGACAAGACTATCTTCCGTCATTACAGTTGTCACTCCCTTCTTAATTATGTCAATTTTCACTTAGTCTCTTTTTATACCCGAGTTTATTAATTTTGCAAAGTTCTACTTGTCGCATTTAATAATTTTAAGGTAGACTTTAATGTATGTTAGATTTGACGTTCCTGTGTCTTGCTTAATCTAAATGTGATAACGTCCCACGGATACCAAACACTGTACATACACTCAGGAAACATAGCGAGCCGTCATAAAGTTTGGATGGTGTTATACCAAACGGAGGCCGGCCCTGTTGGCCATCATTACTGAACGGAAGGACGTTTTCGCTGGGAATTTAATAAATTCCTCGATTCCAGTGCTGCAAAACTGAATTTCAAATTACGTTGGAAATTTTACAAATGAAGTAGATAGAAAAATCGGCACATTTTTAGCACATGGTTGAGAAATAATTGAGTTAGAATCTTTGAGCTGGTTTCGACGCGAAAATTGTGCTTAATGCAGATTAAAAAAGGTTTTTCTGTAATTGGTTTCTTGGACTAAATATTTGTTCAAGCTGTCTTTAAGCGTAGATAATAATTTCCGACTAAAATTAGTCCTTTTATAAATAGTCAATGTTACATAGAGATTTAAAATTAAACTGCTTATTGTCAACGCCTTTCTTACTAATACTATAAATGCGAAAGTTTAGATGGATGGATGTTTGTTTGAGTTTGTAGCCTAAACGATTGAACGGTTCTCGATGAAATTTGGCACACATGCAGAGGATAGTCTGGAAGAACATACAGGCTACTCACTTTGGTTTTATCTTTATTCCACGTGGAAATCACTTAACTTTTAAATAAAAGCTTTAATGTAAACTATATTTGAACAATCGTTTACACTAATAGTAAATATAAAGTGACAAAATTAGACAATGATACTGGCAGATTGGAATTTTTAAATAAAACTATTAGATAGGTTTTTTGTTCGGAAACTGGCTTTTAATTTCAAGCTTGTTTCGTGGCTGATGTTCGCGGGAACTTAACAAAGCTGTGTCGTCACTTCGATATTTAATTTAAAATAACTCTACGTTGATGCTAAATTGATTTTTATTACACAGAAATAAGGTCTTTTTTCAAACAATAAATTAACATGACTAGTCAACTTGTATTAAGCAAATTTGCGTTTGTCCACTACAAGAAACTTCTTTACATCTCATAACGTACATAAAAGAGATATTATCAATGTTTCTGCAGTGCTTTTAAGACTTGTGGTATATTATTTCACACACGTTATAACAGTGAAAACTATGCTTTTAACTAGGGATGTAACGGAACTCCGCTTCCGCATCCGCAAGTGCGGATTCAACTAACTATAATTGTTATTCATTATATTTGCATAATAAACTGTATCTTGTAATTATGTACCAATCTGCATTTTGTATTATCGTAATTTAAGATTTTATTTCTTTAATGAATCGCCATTAACATTTTATTATTGACCCTTGCTTCCGTTAACCTATGCTTCCGCATCCGCATCCGCTTCCGTTAAAATTACCTCCGTTACAACCCTACTTATGACCTTAAGCTTTACTCTCTTTGGTGATATTAAACTGATTGATTTTGAATTCAATATATAATTACGTAAGTAGCAGTTACAAATTCTCACCTAGCGGGAGGGTTACCTCCACATCCGTAGGTTTCAATGAGGGCGCCACCGTCGCCCAATGCCCTATAGAGGTGATTTGGCCTTTGACAAATATTGGTTGAATAGAATGTCGGGGGAACGCAATATTGCCTTTAAGACGGTTTTCGTACCGTTTTATTGGAATTTACGTTAACATTTAACAAATAATGCGGAAGTTTAAGATCTTAAGATAATATATCGTGTTATTTTATGTTAAAGTTTACATACCTAATAAAGTAATGATTTAACGCTTTTATTTATAAATAAATTATCTGACGATGTTAATTTTCAAGTATTATAATGAACTAGCATCCACAACTTTCTAAATTTATACAACTAGCTTTCGCCCGCGCCTCCATCCGCGTGGAGTTAAAAAAAAAGGAGCCTATGTGTTCTTTCAGTCTATCCTCTACATCTATGCCAAATTTCATCGACATTCGTATAATAATTTAGGCTACAAACTAATCTAAACTTTCGCATTTACAGTAGTAAGACCAAATCTTTTAGTATTGAGGGACATTATAATATAAAGTATACAAAAAAAAAACTTAATGGAAGGCTAAAAATCGATATGTCACTTATTAGGGACAATAGGATTTGAGAAATATTTCACCTTATATTTGAGAGTTGAGTTCAAGTCGAAATAAGACTCATTTCGTATCGGAAGGAGGGAGAAATTAGGGGAGAGGGGGGCATATTATCACGTAACAAATTGGTTTCTGCTACCTTTGTTCGACATCTCGTGCCCTTCGCTGGTACAGTTAGGATCATAATGCCCTGGTACTTCGCTAGCTCGAATTGAATTTACATTATAAAACATATTAATAACATACGAATTCATTAAAATAGAGAACAAGATTACCTCCCAATACGTTTTTTTTAAACTTTATTGATAATTCTATCATTAAAAAACATATTTAGTTATCCCTAGCTTTTTTATTGTTGGCATTTGTCAAATTCTCAATTGTAAATGTCAAAATTACAGTTACCATAATAACCTTGCTTCCTTAAGGTTGGCAGATTGTAGTTTGTGGTCTCTTTCCCACATGAAGATTGTTTTTCAATTTATTTAACCCCTAAGTTTAATGGCGTGAAAATATATAGCCTTGCGTGACGTAAGTGTAGGGTTTTTTTATTAAGAATAGAATTATTCAAAAATATGTTGTAATTGATGACATCTTAGGTAACAAAGAAGTGTGTGTTTACGCTTTATCACAATAGTATAGAAGTATAGATAAGTAAATAATATCTTACCATAAATTGTGGAAAATCTTAAAAAACGTTTTAGTATCTGTAAAAGAAAAACAAATTAATATATAAAATTTAAATACGTTTAGATACATAATTTCAATTAAGTTACACGGGTAACGTTGTTCGCGACTGTACCCGGAGTAAAGACTGTACTTAACATTGTGAAAGAAAAAGATTCTTTTGTGAAACGCATTTCGAGGGTAAAGCCTATAGACACAATGAGAACTGTACTCACCTTTTTTGCACATCCTATTTATATTGTAAAACGTATTTTGTTCAATTCTTATACGGAAATGGGGACATTTTCTACATACTCTTGTTTCAGTGAGACAAAACGCATACATAGTCCAGAACCACGAACTCATGGTTCCCTTTAGTACCAAAAGTGGCATTTAAAGGGTTAACAGACCTTTTGTGTATTAGAAAACTAAGAATTAATGACTAAAATTTTATAACAAATTTTAATAAACACAAACAAATTACCCTAAACAGAATCATTCGACATCGGAAAGCGATCACCGTCACAAATGTTTATTCAATTGTTTCACTAAATGGTTACAATCTCCAAACAATAAAAAATAATCTAGCTTCTCACAGTTCTTTAGTGATCATATACTATTCAAGTAACCATTAATAACTGATGCATAGTTCACACTAGGTTAATTAATTGCCAGTTTCCCAGCTACTTTTAACCATTCATTAGTGTTATTGGTTTCATAACTTCATGAAATGTGTTTCCGAACTTGAGTTTTACTCCTTCAAAGCTGCTAATCTAACAATAAAATTTTATTAGATTACAATCACTCATAGACATCCAATAGAGCAGTTATGATAACCAATAAAAAGCCAAACGAGTTAAAGCAAACACTATCGAATAATTAAAATAACAAGAAGGGAAATCTTTCACGTCTATTTGACCATTCTAAATACGCGGACGGTCAAAGCTTTGTTGCCGGCCCGATTGGCCTGTGTAACCATTCCGCTGGGATCGGTCCCGGCGAATAAATCAGCCGTTCATTCATTCACTCGCTCACAGGTTACTTCGCTCACTCCAATAGTCTTTTGAAGCTAAAAATGTTAGGATAAATAACCTTTATTTAACTAATGTAACAAAATATTTTAAGCTAAAAAGTGGTCAAACGTCGATCCTGAAAGGCGGCAGTTGTGGGTGTCAGCTACCGCATATACTAAATAAGAATAGACTACTCGTATAGCGGCCAGTAATAGTTATAAAACTACTTGTTAATTATTTCTTGGAGGCTAATTGACCAAAGGAAGTTAGGAGAGAAGGTAAGGTGTAAAAGGTTAGCATGATATGGGCATGTTATGGGGAGAGATGAATCGCATGTTACAAGGAGAACGTTAGTTATGAGTGTGGAAGGGTACACCGGTAGAGCTAGACTTAGAAAGAGATGGATGGATTGCGTGAAAGGTGACATGATCAAAAAGGGAGTGATGACTGAGATGACGTATGATAGTTATGTGGAGGACAAAAACCTGTTGCGCCGATACCACGGGAGTAGGATAAGAGGAAAGATGATGAATTGACCAAAGGAAACCCAGGCCAGGCAAACATTTGGCCCAACATTCCAATAGTCACATGTTTGTGCATATCTGACAATAACAATAACAATTCACACTATTCTACAGTCATAATCTTAAGTGACATGACTTACATAAATTCAGTTAGCGGTGCATTTTAATGACTCAATGCCGCGCCAAAGCGCATACCGAGCCGATCGCAATTGCCCAACAGTTCACGGCACAATTACCAAAGCACATTATTTCTCATAAACAAATCGTTTTAAATGTCAACTTGAATCGGTTTAAGGGTCAACGCACACTGAATCAGCTTTAAATCTAGATTTCGTGTCTATTTAGATTCAAAATTTAGTTATATAAATAGTTTCTTAACTGCTAAGGTAGTTAAAAGCATAAATGCTGAGGTTTTAGTTAATTAAGATCCTGAGGGAAACTTTAGCTAAGTACTGAATATGAATTTGAGAGATTTTCTTTATTTCCGTGTGTTTAATGTCCGATTTCACAAACAAAGCGAATTAATTAAATCTATGTAATATATAAAAATACAAACTGCAATAAAAAAGTCATTTTAAATTCGGAAGTCGCGTTTTAATTTAACAACTGTATGTCCTGTTAATTAGCCAGCTACTATTTTTAAACTATTAATAAATTAAAACACGACTTAATTAACAAAATAGAAAAGAAAACATCTTACTTAAAAGCTCAAAAATTCCTTCATTAATTAGTGTAATTCCAACCTGTAGTCATACTAATTGAATTAAAATCACATCCTAAGGTAACATCTAATTATCGTCCTAATTTTAAAACATTATTTTGTACATCCAAAAATAAAGTAACATTTTTCAAAATCATTTTGAAAAAGAGAACATAATTTCAAAAATAAAATGGAATATTTCAAAATTGAAATTAATAATTTTGAAAATAAAAACTGACCTGTTGATATATTAACATAATAAATAAATAAATATTACATTGACTAAAGCGTTGATTATAAAGATAAATGTCAGGTTAGCGACGTCCCGGAAAGATAAAGGAGTCCATTTAATTAAGGAATTCGTATTCACGCTTACGTGTGGTATGAAAGGAACTAGAATCTTAACGAACCTGCTTGTAGAAAAGGTGTTTTCGTTGATTATTCCTTTCAAGAACCATTTAGCTGAAGAATATTTAAAAAAATACAATGGATTTATTCATTAGCGTTTTTTTTAAATCACTAACTGTTACTCGCGACTTCGGCGTGTGAATTTAAAAAATGCCCATTTTACTCACAGATAAATTGCCTTTCTAACGGCGAAAGAATAATTTAAAATCGGCCTAGTACTTTTTGATTTATTTGAATATATACAAAATTACAAAAATATAAATCTTATATCTTTACAATATTAGTATAGATGAAATTATAAACAAACACTTAAAGTGAAAATATTGAAAAACGTCAACATTAAAAAAAAATAAGTTGACCTTTTACTATCGTATTTTAAATTTGCTTTGTTTCTAAAGACTTCGGAGTTAAGAGCATCTTACGTCATCCGTACTTAATTCGATACAGTGTTCAACGTAAGTAAATGAACGCACTTATCCCGGTCAGTTTCAGCGAGCCGAGCGGAATCATTCACCCGGTCATACGTTCACTCGTTCGATCGTTCACTTTGATGTGACGCTTTGCACGCACTTCACACCCAATGGACGTTGTAACGCATTATCAAAGTTTTATGCCCTTTTTTACACGTGCCTAATAGAGAACTGGGTGTGAAGCGATTTTCAATGAACAATTTTTGACGTATATTTAACAAGTTACGTGTCTTTATTCCATTCTATTGGTCTCATTTGACGCCGGCACTTACTGTTATACCCTAATAATAGACACGGTTTAGTTAAACACGTTAACACTTTGAACGCCGGGTATTGATATTAGGGACATCAAAGTCCTCAAAATTTTTGAACATAAATACGCATTACCATATTGTTATCATAACATTTATTCATTTAATAATGTGTCAATGACCATTTAAAAAAAATCGCATTGGACTCTATTCACGGTGAAAAGCTAAAATGCAATGTTTTATTACAGTAATCCTTTAAAATAAAAACTGTAATAAATGTATGCATATAGAATTTCATAGTTAATTTGTTAAAAGCATATTTGAAACATTATCAGCTACAGTAAAAAAGTCGTTTTCAGGCAAAGGAACTAAATCTAAACGTGACATAATCTATTTTACTGCCAATAGAGTCACATTTCATTTGGTACGCAAAAGCAATCTTTGATACGTTGTACATACGTATTCAATTCGCGTACGCTGAATGTAAACGTAGTCTGATTCATCACGATTACGTGAGATGTATTTTTATTTGTGATGTAGTGTTTCTAGTTGAGCGAAATCATAATATTTGTGCAAACGCTGGATATATGGAACACAGTGTTTCTTACGATTCTACTTTTGTTTCATCTTTAAAATAAATTTGTATACCAACATGTTTTATCATTGCACTTTACCCCACGAGTTCGCGTGGTATTAAAAAAATAGTAAATAACGTATATGTTCTTCCAAACTATCCCCTATATTTAGGCCAAACATCAAGATATGTTAAGCCGTTTAGGCTACAAACTCTAACCAACAACACTCCATACATCACTGTAATCAAACTTTCGGATTTATATTATTAAATATTAATTAAAAAAAACAATGTTCACAATAAACTAATGTTAATAAAAATGAAAACAATATTTTATGTGTATTAAAAAGAATATTTTATTGTTTAAGTATCTTTTTAAAAATTAACCGTTCTAAAATAATATACTTTACTAATATAAAAGTTTAGATGGATGGATGGAGATTAGCTAGAGTTTGTGGCCTACGCTGAACGGATTTCAATGAATGTCGCGGACAAAAACAAGTCTTATTTTAAACTACCTATTCCTGTGCGTCTTCATCCGCATGAAATTATGAAAAAATTATTTTATTGTTTACATCTTCCTTGATGTTGGCAGCAACTTATGGCCTCTTTCCCACATTAGGGTTTTTATCCAAAATATTAACCCCTTAAGTTTAATGGCGTGAAAATATATAGCCTAAAGCATGACGTAAGTGTAGGCCTTTTTATTATAAAAACAATTATTCAAAAATATGCTGTAATTGCTGACATCTTAGACAACAAAGAAGTGTGTGTTTACGCTTTATTATAATAGTATAGAGTATAGATGTAGTACATAAGACTAACTTTAGTAGTCTAGCAGTCAAAATACTAGTTAGAATACACGAGAAACAAATTAGAGGATGTTCCAATAAAAAGAAACAAGGTGGACCAATTTGTGAGCCGTGTACCAACACTGGTATTAGACCGATATCGACTGCAAACATGCGCAAATATTCACGCTCACAAAACAAATGAAAACCTAAAATTATGTGACACATGCAATATATTACGTTTTTTTAATAAACCAACTGTTGCCCGCGACTTCGTCTACATAATATTAAGATAAAAAGTCCGATCGAAATCGTTTCGGAGCTGTTTCGGAGATAACCCGGAACAGACTTGTGGACAGACAGACAAAATAAATTAAATGCGATTTTCGTTATCAGCAACGTAAATACACATCTTCCCGGAATCTGAAAATTTATTTTGATATTACAGACACCCCAATTTTATTATATGTATGGATAGATGTCTTAATTGTTTATTTACTAAATACAATTAGAATAAAAGAATATTCGTCGATAACAAAGGTTTGGCAATCTGCCAGCCACAAATAAAACGCCTAAAACACTTCGCTTCTCATAAATCTCGACTCCCGCGAACACAATGATTTTACAATAATAATAACATATTTCTAACTCGAAACAAGCTCCGCTTTAAAATAACAATTGACCGTAAATTTATAAGTAATTATAATGAAAAACGACCGCTAAACGTTTCCTGGCTATTTGAATATAAATCTAATAATTAATGGAGGGGGTTACGATTTAATTCGGTAATTGGACGTTAACATTACAGCTTATTCCATTTCCCAAAGCATTGATCCGTTATATTCTATGTTAAATGACTCGTTACGTGCGTTACAAGTTTCCACTATCGAAGGACTGTACAAAAATATATAACCTTCTCTGTTTTTTAAAGGCAAGAAAAAGGGATGAATATATTTTTCTGTATACGTGCATAGCCAGTGGAACCCTCCGTTACAATGGTATGACTTTTATAGGGTTTTAATTATAATGATTTGAATATAGTTTTCGGTTGACCAAAGGGTAGGAAACTCGTGGTTACAAACTAGTCTATATATTACTAATATCATAATATAAATGTGAAAGTTAAGATGGATGGATGGATGTTTGTTAGAGTTTAAAGCCTTAACGGCTGAACTGATTTCGATAAAATTTGGTATAGACTTAGAGGATAGTCTGGAAGAACACATAGGCTACTCACTTTTGTTTTTTTTAATTCCACGTGAACGGAATCGCGGGCAAAAGTAGTAAGTCAATATAGCTGAGAATATTTCAACCATCTTTTTAATATACCAACCTGTTAATACAATTTGCAATAACTAAAATATTTCCGAACAGTTCCAACATGTCAAAAGATCATCAAATCACATCTTATCTACATCCTTCTCATAATGCTATTAACTAAGTCGATACGTCGAGACCAGTATAACTTGACCCTTTGTCCTGTCTAATTGACTACGTATAGTAAGATGGGAACAGATAGGTGTAATTAATACCTAGCAATTCCATCATGCAACGCGCCTTCATTATGTTGTTAATAATATAACAAAATGTAACTCTATTCCATTGGGTTAGAGTTTATTTTAACTCAACAATTCGTAGTATTACAGATTTGTAAAAAATAATCCATTGATACGAGTAGTTTTTAATTATTATCGAATTCAATGGGAATGAGAAATTATATTTATACAAGTATTTTAGTTTGTCTATGGATTTATTTTGTTAAGTTTTTAGTGCTTAAATTGATACAAAAATATTGTGATAACAGTCTTATAAAAAGAAAAAATGTAATAGGTTTGTTATAACATTTCATTTCTATTTAGTTCGACTTTACCGAATGTTAAAGTTACAATTGTACAAAATATATTCGGATTACTATACATCGAAAGCAAACGAATCAAGAGAAAGAAAGAAATCTATCTATACTAATAGTATAAAGAGGAAAGATTTGTATTTTTGTATGTATTGAAATAACTCAAAAACTACTAACCCGATTTCAAAAATTATTTCACCATTAAAAAGCTACGTAATCAGAGAGTAACATGGAATAAATTTTCTAATTTTACGCGGACAAAGACGCGAGCAACAGCTAGTATTACTATCGATATCAATAAAATTTGTCGTTACATTGTACATCGTTCAATCGCTTTGTAGCGCTTCACTGCTTGCCTCTCAACGTATCTCAGACGTTTAATTAACTTCAGTAGGTCGAAGGATCCAAGTGCCATTTGCTCGCGTTATGAACAGACGTGAGTACACGTGAAGGACTGGGAACATTTTTCCTTCGCTTCGTTAAAATGAGATTTTCAAGTAGAAAACATCGAACGTTTGTCGTCGAATTACTTTTACATGTTATTTTATGTTCTTATTGTTACACTCCAAGTTTTTATTTTAAGAAATTTTAAGCAACTATATAAATCAATGAACTCCGGCTCGAAGGACCACTGTTTGATTTTCATTGTATTTATAAGTAAATAGACAATAAAGAAAATATACAACATATTTGTAAGAAAAAAGACGTCAAGTGCATAGATGATAAAAATAGCGGTTTTTAATAAATATAAAAAAAAATATAAGCGCTGTGTAATTGCAACACAATGCTAGGGTCGGTGATGCCGCAACAATAATGACAGGGGAAATTGATAACTTTTAAATACTGATAAAAGACATTTAATTTAAATATCTCGCTTTAGATTTAATATCCGATATGTCCAATTTTTTATGTAAATAATTTACTTATATATACTAATATTATAAAGAGGAAAGATTTGTATTTTTGCATGTATTGAAATAACTCAAAAACTACTGGGCCAATTTTAAAAATTCTTTCACCGTTAGAAAGGTAATTTATCTGTGAGTAAAATTTGATATATATTTTTAATTTCACGCGTGCTAAGTTGCGAGCAACAGCTAGTCAATTATATTGGTAGCATTTGACTACGGAAATTTCTACACAAAGTAATATTGAAGATGCAATTTATTTTTCTATTGAACTACCTTGAAGATGTTCCGTGCAGTATGTAATATCACTGATAATGCTTCAGGATCTTGCAATATCGTTGGCTTTACGTCTTTACACAAAGGCTCGGTTTGAAGGACCGAATATTAAATTTTGATATATGTCCTTGATCGGATTTACGTGGTTTTGTCATAGATTAAACAATTTATAGCTTTAATAATTATAATTTTATCTTTCCTAATATTGGAAACAAAAAGATTTGTATTTTTGACTAACTTCCCAAAAGAAGGAGGTACTCAATTCGTCTGCATGTTTTTTTTGTATATCGAAATAACTCAAAAACTACTGGGACGATTTCTAAAATTCTTTCACTGTAAAATAGCTATGTTATCGATTTTTTTTTTAATTTTTAATTTTACGTGGACGAAGTCGCAAGCAACAGTTAGTAAGATATATTTAGGTAACTTTATTTTGTTGTGGTGTCAATAAAGAGTTGACATTGTTTAATTGATTTATATAAAAAGTTAGTTCTAGAACATCATACTTTCTTTGATAATTGTAAGTAAATATTTACCTCAGGTCGAAGTTACCTAAGTTCTATTATTAATTCTTTGATGTTAATTTCTTTGAGTGAAATTAACTCTAACAATGTAGATTAGTACAAAGTTTGTAATATTTCAAATATTCTATTCTAAAACTATTCTAAGATTATTAAATTGTAAAGAATAATTAAATTAAGAATGAGCGCTCCTGTATTCTTTTACTAGAGTTCATTAAAATATTTTATTACTTATGTTAACTGCACTACGTCTCCAGAAACTTAATTATGAAATTAAACATTTAATTCATTGTATAATTATTAATTGCCGGAATAATTACGTGTAATTTTATGGATAAACATTACAACGTTTATCTTAGTAATCTTACTAATATTATAAATGCGAATGTGATGGATGGATGTTTGTTAGAGTTTGCAGCCTAAACGGCTGAACGGATGTCGATGAAATTTGGCAAAAACGTAGAGGATACTCTGGAAGAACACATAAACTACTCACTTTTGCTTTTTTTTATTCCACGCGGACGGAGTCGCAGGCGAAACTTAGTGTTGTAATAAATTTATCCAACGATGGAATCAAATCGTGTAAAGACTGTTAGCGTCGGATATTTACGATGAAGACTGTATTTGTATAATATTTATTTATTTACTAAAATATAACGAAAGATATATGATCGTAAACAAATGTAATACACATTACATTTGACTAAACAACACAACTGTTTAGTCGCGCTTTGATTCCTATGAGCTTATATGGAGGTACACTACTCGATTTTTAGTTGTGCTAAACAGAATTGCCTGCAAAACAATCAAAAAACAGTTGTGCGATTGTATAGGTAAAGATGTACGCTCTTTTGTTGCAAAGCTATGCTTCTCTAGAAACAAAACATAGTACTGGTTAATCCAATATTTAGTTATATTTTTTTTTAAATAAGCAATATCACGAAATAGCTTGTTGTCAATGTATACAATTTATACAAAATGTTACCACCGCATAAAGGGTGTTGTCGATTGGACACAGTTATAAACCGTCAAGCGATTTGACGTAATCGATTCTATACACCTCGGCAGTTCCATAATACCATGACATCATCGCACACACTAAAACCTCATTTTCACCACACGAATAAACGCTACAAGATATATGTACGTCTATACCATTGTGAAGCTAAAGCCGTGCAGCTTATAGCGTAGTGAAAAATGATTTTAAAACGTGTCCCGCAATACAATTGGCCGTGGTAATAAAACTTTTCACTTCACACGTTATTAAGTTATTACGTTATCCCGAAGGAACAATTAACTAACAACCGTGGTAGAAAATTAAGTTACATCTAAGATTTCTTGATGTTACGGTAACTATAAACTTAGAATTTATAAATTTTCCTTAGAAAAAAACTGTACTATTTTTACAATTATTTCTGCAATAATATAAGACAGATCTCTAACATGATTACTTAGTGTAAAATATGTGTCTTCATTTAAGTTTAAGTAAGTAATAAACAAGTAATCACAAAATTAACTAAAACATATCACTATTTAATAATAAAAAAACTAAATTTTAGTAGGAAAAATAACTTACATTTTTAAAGAATAAAAAGTAAAAAAAAAATCCATTCGTTACAAAATGTTGTCAAGTTGCTTCATAATTTCACTAAGTATCTTTCGTAGTTTGAAATGAAAGGTGACAGGGGTATTCACGAATTTAGGTTAAACGCCTCTAGGATAACTTAAAAAGGACTGACAGCGATTTATCCTTTTTACTTGAATTCAACTTAATTATGTGGGAAGTAGGCCGAGCTGTCCATCCAAAATGAAAATAGTTTGGACTTAAGGGTTCTTTGTTATTTATATTAAATACTCAAATACGTCACAATCTACTAAACCATACATCTCTTTCAAACCATCATATCATTCAATCTCTTAATAACTCCTACACACAATACATACATACTTTTTTCGAGTCTTAAACCATCTACATAATCTTTACCTCTATAAATATATCATTGCAAAAATGCGTATTCTCTACCGTACTCAGAGTCCTTAACTGGTCAGTAATTTACTAAGGTATTGTCTAACTAATTATTATAATTAGTAACAGTAAAATCTTCAAAATAATATATAATTTCAAACTAATTTCTTATTCTTCATAACTTTGAATATAAGTAATACTTAGACGACTAATTAGGATAGCTTCAAGTTACAGGTTAAGTTATAAAGCGGGTAAATTCGTCGCTTTGTAAGACGGAACATTTCTGGATTACCTTCTTTAATAACTCGCGGAGACAATTTTAGATTAAGAGATAAAGTTAAGAAGAAAAGTTATTTTTTAAGAAGCGATGAATTTGATTCCCCAAGGCAAGGCAGGACAAATTACAATTTACTGAAACCGGCAGGGCTTTAATTGTTTCAAATCAAATATTTACTTGTTAAGTTACATTGATAATGGCTACATCACTTCATCACCAGCTTACTATACGTCTCCACTGAGGACTCAGAGCCTACCCTAAGATAGGGGTGGGCCATATTTAAATATGTTTTGATTTGCATTTGATTTGACACAAATCTTTGATTTTTTTTCTCCGATATGTGCAGGGTGGGGCTTTTTCCTTCACCGTAAAAACGTCGGGTATATCGCTTCATTAACATCATCATCACCAGCTCACTACACGTCCCCACCGTGGGGCTCGGAGCCTACCCTAAGTTAGGGCTTATCGATTGAGACATTGAAAATATGTCGCCATATTAAATCTGTACTAAGAATTACTTAGAGTGTTTGCGGCTTTAAATATGAATTAAATACAGTATGTCAAATCAATTGAGAACTAAAACGTACTCATATAAAATAACAGCCTCATAAAGCGCGCTTTAGTACCTCCTATCACCGAAATACGTTTTTACGATTGTAAATGAGATCTTACTTCGTTCTTTTATTAAATTTGCACGAAGCTGACGCTTTTCTTTGTTATCTATATGCTTAGTGATATATAACAGTAAAACATTTTTGGTGTCTTTTCTAAAATGAGTTAATTTCAATAACAATAATGAACACACCTTTCAGCTAATGAACAGTCAACACCAATATTTGTATCTCTTCACAGTTAAGGTTGTAATGTACTTTGAGGGAATGAAATTAGATCAAGAAATATACTTTGTTTCATACTCCACAATGCTTTTATTCGATTGTCATCTATCATTATTCAAAATTCTATAGTTATCCTAATGCTATTTTTGGAAGTTACACTTGTTAGTTATCCCCTTTATCTAACATGTACAATTACATAATTAAACCACTAGTTTAATTCAGACTAGATTTCCGACGATCAAACAGAAGATAAACAGCAATCGTTTAATAACGAACACAGATAGAATACGTAAAAGAGTATACAAAAAATTTATATGTACAATCGGGGAAACTGTCGGTGTTCCTTAAAAACAATCATATCAACATTTTGAAACGAGACACGAAAGGAAATCGCAGCTTATAAATGTGTCTACGAGTAAAAGTCGGTTATTAATACACTAGTTAATTTTTATTATTATCCCTTTGCATCACTCACTGCTATCTAAATACTTATTAGGAACAGGCGGACTTTGTTTCATGACCAAAGCATTTATTCCTAAAGTGGAACACCGCGGATTACCGCAACTGTACCTATGTAAATACAATACAAATATGACTAAGTATACTATAGCCACAATACACCAATCCTACAATCGCATTCACTCACGTACATCGTAAAACTTGCCCTGACAAACGTCTCAGCTTTGCTAATTAAGCCTGTAATTGCGCCATTAGGGTTTATGCTCAAATTTTATGACCGACCGGACTTGTATCATGAATCACCCTTGTCCATTGAAAGGGAAAATGCCAACTTGAGAACTTTGATTCAATACGCTGTTCTACACTTGATTGACATTAACAAATTTTCATATATCTTGATTTTTATAGAAGAGACAAGTCTGATGTTAACCTCAGGACTAGGGAAATATATTACGAGAATATTCTTAACTGATCTGAAGTCTGGTTTTAACAAATCTAGAAGTAGTTGTTTTAGTAACCAACGTATCTTTAAAAAGCTTAACGGATTTTGATGAAATTTGGCACATGTGAAGAATACAACGTGAAAGAATACTTAGGCTACTAACTTAGTTATTTTTTTTTAATTCTGCTTAGTTTAAGCTAGTTAAGTAATAAATACATTACCCGTTTTCCAAATCAGCTCTTAGTAATTTACCAAAATTTACCTGTAACAAAATAATTTTAATTAATTAGACGTTTGGAAAAAACTTTTTCACATACTTACATATGGTAAGTTTCTTTTGAGATAGTTTGTCTTTTTGTACCTTAAAAAGGCGCACACCTTTGACCAAACTATTGCACACTGTACGATT
Organism: Papilio polytes; assembly: GCF_000836215.1. Taxonomy (NCBI): domain Eukaryota; kingdom Metazoa; phylum Arthropoda; class Insecta; order Lepidoptera; family Papilionidae; genus Papilio; species Papilio polytes. The sequence continues at coordinate 1,393,557 of NW_013525035.1, read as the reverse complement.
GTAGATTGTTTCGCAGCCAACTCAACTGTTGCACTAAAAATCGAGTAGTGTTGTGAACACAAGCACATAGGAATTAAAGCGAGCCTAAACAGTTATGCGATAGTTTAGTCAAATGTGTCCGAGGTCCTGTAATATAGTTCATCACCAGCTCACTATACGTCCCCACCGAGGTTGTCGGGCCTACCTTAATAAGGGGGTGGACTAGGCCATAGTCAACCACGCTGGCCACGTGCGGGTTGGTTGACTTGACACATATCTTTGAATTTCTTCGCCGATATGTGCAGGTTGCATCACGATGTTTTCATTCACCGTAAGAACTTCGGGTAAATTATGTACATAAGAAAATTCGAAAAATCGAAAATCACATTGGTACATGGCGGGATTCGAACCCAAGGACCTGTAAATTACAAGTCAAGGGTTCAAACCACTGAGCCAACGACGCTCTCAATGTAATATAGTTAATTTTTAGCTATTACAATTGCATTAAACACATATGTAGTTTAGTTTGTTCATTGTACAGTAGCATGCAAGGAAAGGCAAGGTACAACACAAAACACGTCAGTGGACCCAAGATCGAAATCTATTGAATGTTGCAAACAGCGCCACTTGTTATTTTTTTTAACCATTTTCAACACAAGATGCAATGATAGATAGCCTGTTGGCGTGCGAATAAGGATGCCACGCTCATTATCTCACTATCGTTTTAATGAGGCAGTTTTTGTGACAACCCTAATTTTGAATTGCAATTTTAACCCTCGAAAAAACTAGTATGGTTTATTTAGTTACTTAAAGTAATTTGTTTACTTAAATAGCTTCGCAACTTTTCTATAGTAATATTATAAAGAGGAAATTTTTGTTTTTTTTTCATGCATTGAATTAACTCAAAAACTACTGGGCTGATTTCAAACATTCCGTTACCATTAAAAAGCTACGATATCAACGAGTAACATAGCCTATACTTTTAATTATTTTTTAAATTCAGGAGGGCGAAGTCGCGAGCAACAGCTAGTACATATATAACTTATTCTTAATAATTTATCCTTTCGAATTACTAAAGACACTTACTTTACATTGGGGAATAATCTAGTAAAGTCAAAATTAAATTAAAAATATATACATTATATTTTGCTGGCAACCCTAGCAAGAAACGGACATATCCAACTCGCTATCGCTCCGAAGTGCTAATACCCCTAACTTACTATTTTTATTCTGCCTCCGAGGTTATTATTGAGGCGTAAATAATATAGGTTTATTATAGTCGGACAGGCTCTCATTAATTCCTTTGTTAACCAAGTTAAATTATGAAGAAACTAGCTCGAAACCCGTATATTTTTCTAGGTGTTAAGTTAAATTTATCTTTAATACTTTATTAAGCTTTAATTAGACATTAAGATTAGTTTTATTTTAGGAAACTAGCTGTTGTTCACGACTTCGTCTGTTTGAAATTTAAAAAGATCAAAAATACTCACTTATAATGTAGCATTTTAATTGTGAAAAAATTTTAAATCACTCCAGTACTTTTTGAGTTATTTCAATACATACAATTACCTTTCGGATACAAAATCGGTCCACTAGCGGCGGAGTTATGCCGTAAAACACATTAAAAAAAACCTCGACGAATTGAGTACCTCCTTCTTTTGGGAAGTCGGTCAAAAATACATATCTTTCCTCTTTATAATATTACTATAGATTGCTATTGTTTGAAGATTCTGTTTAAATTTGAAATATATTACGAAAATAACTAAGGTTTAAAAATCAGAGTTAACCAAAATAATGTAACAAAGCATGTGTTTATATTGGCCGATTTATTTTTATATGAAGGAACGTGGAATTTTATTGTATCATCGTATGCATAAATAATAGAGACATATTCCAAACTTTATTAGTTTAGTCCAGAGGTTCCCAACCCCTGGCATCATGGCGCCCGCGAAATAATTCATATGTGCTCGCTACTATACGGCAGACTGATTTTTTTTCCTAATCATTACTTAAAATTGTGAATTATTTGTTTGTTTTTTTTATTACTTATAAACATTTTTGTCTATTATCTTATTAATCTTACTAATATAAATGCGGAAGTTTAGACGGATGGATGGATGTTTATTAGTTTGTAGTCTAAACGGCGGAAGGAATTTCGACAAAATTTGGCATACATGTAGTGTTCTTCCAGACTATCCTAGAAGAACACATAGGATGCTCTCTTTTATTATTTTTTTTTAATTCCGAGCGGACGGAGTCGCGGGCGAAAGCTAGATGATTAATAGATTATGAATATAAGATAATAAATGGAACAGTGAGAAGTTATGGAAGGAGTTAGTCGATTAAAAATCAGTGGTTCCTGCCACTCGAAAGATTTTAGAACGTGCTCTACAAAGTTTGGGAACCCCTGGTTTAGTCCCACTGCGAGCTGGGACATGCACGCACGTATGTCCGTTTGTTTTCCCCGGTGTCGTGTTACACGGCCTTTTAAAAACTTGATGGTGCGTAATAAATGTTTTTGGCTGCATCTTGTCTCGAACCACTGATCCGTAACTATAAGGGCGTGGATACACTGTCACTTTTTGTAATAATTTTTGAGGTTAGCTTGACGTTATTGTAGACTAAATTTCGCCCAAGACTCAGTTAGCGTGGAATTATAAAACGAAAGTGAATAGTCTGTGTTCTTTCAGACTATCCTCTACATCTATACCAAATTTCAACAAAATCCGTTCGGCTGCTGAGGCCACAAACACTAAAAAACATCCATTTAACCTTTCGCTAAATTAATATGAGGTATTATTAGTAAATTATTGAATATTTACAGTACAGTAAATGTTAGCATGGCCGCGCTAAACGGCTGAACGGATCTCAATGAAATTTGGCATAAATGTTGAGGATAGTCTAGAAGAACACGTAAGCTTTTTACTGTCGTTTTCTTTTTATACCACGGACGAAGCCGTTGGCGAAGCTAGTATTGCTAAAATTACCCAAATTGGATACAATACTTTGTAGTCTTCAGAATATTGTCGCTGTTATCTGTACTCTACCAGACACTTGAGTTGAAATTAAGTGAAATTTGTAAAGGCGCCAGGCGGGGTCGAGGCGTGGGGTACATCTAAATGTTTCCTTACGGAGCACATCGGTGCAAACAGTCGATATCGTCGGACAAAAAGATTCCTGCATTGTGAAACTCACACAATAGACGCTGAGAGGAGTTGTAATTACTATTTTCCTAGTGCCGTCTTTTCATTGGGTATATTTTTCATAAAATGGAATATACCGCACCTCTTTTGTTAGACTTTTCATATCAACGGCTTATTTGATATCGAAGTGCATTACCGTTTATATCTTTACTAGTATTATAAAGAGGAAAGATTTGTATTTTTGTATGTATTTGATTCACGTAAAAATTATTGGGCCGATTTTTAATATTCTTTCACCATTAGAAAGGTAATTTATCTGTGACTAACATATATATTATTTATTATTATTTAATTTCACGCGAACGAAATCGCGAGCCGATAAAATAACTGGTTAGTTACATTTCAAGACAATACTTTCATTATGTTCTCCTATAAGTTGGAATATTTTGAGTGCATTTCAAATTATGCCTGCCACATTTTTTGCGCGGAATAAAAAAACTCAGGAAGCCTATGTGCTCTACCAGACTTTGTACTACATATGAGAAAAGTTTTATTGAGATCCGTTAGGCCGTATTGGAGAAACATAGCATCCATCCATCTAATCTTTCACATTTAAGCATGAAATAGATTACTTCGCCTGTACTTTATTTAATAAAATAATATTTCTAGTACTTTAGAATTAATTAATCAGTTGAAAACGTAGAAATACGGATGTTTCTGAAACGAAATTATGAACTAACTAGTTTTCGCCCGCGACTCTTAAAAACAAAGTGAGTAGTCTAAGTGTTCCTCCAGACTACCCTCTACATCTATGCCAAATTTTATCGAAATCCGTTCAGTCGTTTAGACTATAAACTCTAACAAAATCCGTCCATCTATCTAAACTTTTGCATTCATAACATTAGTATGATATGACATAAATATATACTTAGATAAAGTATTAATAATTAATAACCATAGAACGTTGTTTTCAGTTTTTTCTAAGCAACGTCAAGGTGCTGGGTTGCCAGCGATTTTATTATTCATACGATACGATGGGTACTTGTTCCAATTAAGTCACTTAATTGGCTCCAATAGAAAGAGAACCACATAATACAGCTCTCCCGCGAACCAATGACAGCTAAGACTGCAGTGTTGAGGGTATTTAACTCTATCGGGCAACTGTAATTACAGCGCATATAAGACCTAAAATATCCTGCTGTTTACTTCAAACTATAACAGGTTTGGTAAGCAAACGTAAACATCTATACAAGCCATTGTATTCTTTAATGACATGAAAATTAATTTCGAAATACAAAGGTATTTATCTTGAAATACCTCTTAAGTAAAGGTTAAGCATTGTCTAAGTTTTCTAGCGAGTTATATAAATTTGAAAACAAGGCGTTGGGTGTCAGTCAACTGGTTGTTAAGACTTTTTGTTGTTGGGCATCGGGACAGGTTCCGAAGCCGGTCCGAGGTGTAGCGACTTAGTAACTCCGTACCTCCTTTGTGGGCGCATTCCGATAGGTACGATGTCCAAGTAAAATGTGGATAATGAAGAGTGCTTGTGATTTGTGTGGCTTGAGGACTAGACGCTTCTAGCAGTGTTACACAGCCAACGATTTATGCCCCGGCAAGGTCTTTAACTCGATACGAAATTGACCATACTTAGGACTATTGGGTGCTTGAAAAATTGCGTGCGCGTGGTTGCGTTTAGATTTTTTTGTGGCACGATTACACGATTTATGGAATAGAATGTTATTACGTTGGACTAGGTGTTGGTTAATATCAGGTTCAAGTTTAAACGCTGATGGGAAACTGGTTCTAATCTTTAATATACGAATTTGGGAGATCGAAATTTAAAGAACTTAATTGAATTATTATTAAATCTACGTCTGTACATCTTTACATATGAGACGTTAGTTTGTTGCCGGGTTGCCCGCTTTGTTCGTGCGGAATTTAAAATAATACTTAAAAAATAAAACTTCCTAACAGTGAAATTTCAAACCGGTTTAATAGTTTCGTTATAATATAGGTAAGAATTGGTTTGCTGTTTATACCTCTATCTAACAAGTTTTATGTTTTCTGTGTCCTTGTAAACTAGTTAGTCCGTGGCCTTACTTCATATACTGTTATTCCCGACTTCCTTGAGTGTAACACAATTTACTGGAACAACATTACCCTTGTAATGACATCGGGCCCTTAATCTATATTTATATTATAAAGAGGAAAGATTTGTATTTTTGTATGTATTTGATACACGCAAAAACTACTGGGCCGATTTTAAACATTGTTTCAACATTAGAAAGGTAATTTATCTGTGAGTAACATAGGCTATATTTTATTATCTCTCATGTTGAGGAATTATTAATAAACGGCATATATCTGGATCCTGTTGTTAAAATTAAAAAAAAATCTTTTCTCGTTCTTTGTACTTTGATAGTCTAAGATAGAATAAGAATCTTATTATCTACCTAGGATCTTCCAGCAATCAATCTTTGACAAGTTTTATAACAATTATTGGTAGTTTTACTTTATTTTCACACTGTCTTATCTTTATAATACTTTTACTTTTTTAATTCCATGCGGAGGGTGTCGCGGTCCAAAGATAATCTATACTAATATTATAAAGATGAAAGATTTTTATTTTTGTATGTATTGAAATAACTCAAAAACTACGGGGTCGATTTTAAAAATTCTTTTACCGTTAGAAAGGTAATTTATCTAGTAACATAGTCTTTTTTAATTCTAGAAAAAGCTAATATATGTATGAATATGAGATAATTTTCCGATTTCATTTAACGACAATGTAATTTAGAAATATTATTCTGCGTAATACATCATCTTCATCAACGGCCTTTATCTGCCCACTGCTAGACAATGGCCTTCTCCAATGCGAGTAATACGATAGAATTAAAATATTTGTGGTAAATATTTTACTGGCGAGTAAATTAATAATTGAATAGCATGTCTATCGTTTGTGAGTCAATAACTAAATATGAAATATGTTATTCATCATTCATATCAGTGACAGGTTTGAAATTGCACCGAAAATTGCTGTGTGAAAAATTGCTTTTTGTTTGTATTACGCGCTTTTTCCAAACTAAATTATTTAATGTCAACGCGATATTTTATTGAGCTGAAAATGAACCTATATATTTTACCACAGACCTAAAGTTTAGATGGATGGATGTTTGTTAGAGTTTGTAGCCTAAACTGCTGAACGAATCTCGATGAAATTTAGCATAGATGTAGAGCATAGTCTGGAAGATAACATAGGCATTCTTTTGTGTTATTTTTAATTTCACGTATACGGAGTCAATGGTGAAAGCTAGTGTATGTAAGTAAATATAATATTGACTTTTAACCTTTGATAATGCCCCACGTTATAAAGCATACTTCTGTTAAAGAGAGACAAATGCTATTATCTATTCAGTGAGTTGAGACAGTTGATTGTTGAGGGCATTCGCATTGGATGAATGAATTAGTTAATGGATGGATAAAAGGTTCTTTTGTTAAGAACCTTGAGCACTAATATACAATTAAGTCGTTATCACTTTTGTGTTCACACACTTGACTTTTAGATGTAATCGTATAGAATTTAATATATACTATTATAATAAAGCGCAAACACACTTCTTTACAGCATATTTTTGAATAATTATTTTTTCAGTAAAAAGCCCTACGCTTGCGGCACGCTTTAGGCTATATATTTTAACGCCATTAAACTTAGGGGTAAATATTTTGGATAAAAACCCTAATGTGGGATAGAGACCATAAGTTGCTGCCGACATCAAGAAAGCAAGATTGCAGGTTTGTCATTTGACATTTGTAATTGATAATTTGACAAATGTAAACAACAAAATAAAATTTTCATAATTTCATGCGGATGAAGTCGCAAGGGCACAGCTAGTTAAAATATTAATAAAATGTATGTACGTTGTTTTGAATTTAGACAAAATTGGTAATAAAAAAGTTAACATAATTCCGAGTAAATCCTTTTAACAATTTTTGAACACCTGTAAATTATCTGTTCAACGTTCAACATTATTCGATTTATCAAATTTGCCTGCAAAATTAAGCAACTTCACTTTAAACAAACTCATTTTCGGTCCTAAACAAAGATTCGACCATTATGTTGGTACGAGATGAGAGCTTAAAGACAACGAATATAAACATTTTGTGGATTCTATTTAGTATAAACTTGATGTTTTATAGTTTAAATAAAAGAATAGTTAAATCAATAAGGCATACATTTATATAACATACCCTTTTTGATACAATTGGCGCGTTATGTGTGCGTTATGGAAGAAAAAATGTCACTTCGTGAACATTTTGTGTTCGTGTTACTTTTAACGAAAATATTTTTTTATTGCGAAAGACCTGCCAAAACAGTTGAGACCTATTTACACAGGACTTTCGCTGTAACGTAACTGATGTACACAAGTAACTTATTTTTTTTAAGTCCGCTGCAATCAACAACAATAAAATTGAATGTTTAAGTAAATGGTATAGCTAGAAATTTCAAAATTAATCTTAAAGTTTAGTAATTGTAAATAAGTTACGTCTAATTTTCAGATGAGAATATTATGCAAAATACAAATTACCGTACTTAAGAGTAAATCTTTACTTAATTCCCTTCAAAAGTGTCGTTCAAGTGGATTCGTTTAACGTTCAAGCAATTTACATCTCCTTATCTAGGAGGGAACAGGGTAGGGTAGTTTTTTAACCCTCCAGGTGACGGTATGACAGATTCGCTGGCGTCCAATATAGCACCTGCTTCTCGATGCTTCGATCGACGATTTTTCGAGTGTTATTACCATATTTTGTAGCTACATTCTATGGCATTATGCTAAGAAATTGCTTTTTACTATGAGAGGATATTAGGGAAAGTACCTCCGAATTATACCTACATAAGGGCTACAAAATGCTTTTAGAAACTTCAAAATCGTATTAAGTAATAAATGCCAATAATAAATGCGAAAGTTAAGATGGATGTATGGATGTTTGTACCTTAAACTGATTGAATCATGATTAAATTTGGCATATATGTAGATAGTCTAGAAGAATACAGGTTTCTTACTATTTGTAATTCCACGCAGACGGAGCCGCGTGCGAAAGCTAATGTGTAATAAAAGAATCATTTACCATGTTTATTTTAAAATGTTTGTTATAAAAAAAGTCCTTATTATTAACCATTCACTGAATTCATTAAATACGTAAACTTATCACATAAAAGAATTCTAACATGCTTGTAATATCTATTGATAATATTATTTTCTATTCAACTAATGGCTCATGATTCATTGAATTCATATTAATAATAACTCAATATAATAACTTAGCTTCATTCAATGCACAGATAATAAAAACTCGTTTTCAAATACCACAAGAATACGACAATAGACAGGTCATTGACCTAACAATATCGAATTTAAAATTATGAATAACGATAAACCAATGTAATAACGCAATTTTTTAAATTAGATACTGTCATATACTAAGCGATTCCCTTAGTAACTCACTTGATGCAATCAAGTAATTCATGCGAAGTCACAAGATACTATTTTTTTATCACGATATTTACGATTCTATCGTCAACCAGTTTCAAACTATCAATAAAAAAATATATGACTAACATTATCGTAACTTAATTGCGTTGTAAATTTTACAACCGAGATATCAAGTTACATATAGATTTTTATACGTTACTCAATTTTTTATGCGAGAGAAAAGAATACGACGTTCACCTATAAATAACTTCTAATGTCAGCAATAATTATGTAGAAATAGTCCCCTAACAGTAGATTTAACATAAGACTACTACTAAGGAATAACTTTAGTGACGAAGTTAGTGCTATGATACCTTCAGTTTAAGGTAATGGTGGCACAAAAATCGATCCCACTACTAGAGCAATGTATTAAACTAGTTGTTGCTCGGGACTTCGTCCACGCAAAACTAAAAAATATAGCCAGTTTTATTCAGCGTAAACGTAGCTTTTTATTGGTAAAAGAATTTTTGAAATCGGCGCAACAGTTTTTAAGTTATTTGAATATGTATAAAAATATAAATCTTTTCTCTCTATAATATTAGTATAGAAGAAAGTTAACTACCAAAGTAAGGTAACATAAAAATGAAGCATTAATTTCTTAGTATGAAAAGTTAGCAAAGAAGGGACCGTGTCTTGCCATTAACATATACAAATGAGATGGCACCAAGTCGAGCGCACGGCCGAAACGTGTGGCGGAATTATAATTTTGTCATCTGCATAATATATGGCTAAGAATATAGTGCGGCATATGTACGCGAATAAAGCATGAACTAAAATAGAACACGTTCATGTTTAAAGTTAGTTTCCACTGGAATAACAAAAAAATGTTAGTAAACAGTTACTGTAATACCATGATTAACCCGCTATACTCAAGTAAAAAACATTTCGACACAATTATTTACTAGAGACATAAACAGATTTTAACTCACACGAAACTAACAATGTACAAAAATGTAAGAACCATTTTTTTAAGTTATTGTAATAGTACCATAATTAACTCGGTATCCTCAAGTTAAAAACATTTATACACAATTATTTACTAGACATAAGCAGATTTTAACTCACACGAAACTAACAATGCTGTAAAGACAGCGAGTGTGCTCTGAGCTTTATATTCAGCGAGTAAAATTTATATTTGTCTTGTCTTTGCCGTGGTGAACTAAACGACTGCATTGGCAGAATTGTTTCGAGTCCAAGCGTCCGCATTTGCATATCAGACGTTACACTGATAAAAAGCGAAACTCAGTCGCTCTGCTTAAAACGTTCCAAATTTAAATATAAATTACGTGCTATAATTGTTTTCTTTTTTCAACACAATCAACCAGCCAGTAACAATTTAATTTAGAAAAAGTTTTTAATGTTATTACAGGTATTGTTTACTTTGATAAATGGAATGTCGGAAGTTTTGAATACCCTTCCTCCGCAAAGTATAACAGATTAAAAAGATAAATATTTTACATAACCTTTTGCTTGGGAATCGAAAATTCCTGTGAGAAACGCCGAACGTCGCTCGGTATCTTAATCGGTAAAAGGAGTTTAAACAAGCTAAAAATAAATATTTCTAAATTCGAAATACGTTTCAATCAGCCGTTTCAGGAACGTTTTGTTTTCTCTTGTTTGGACGTTCCGGTTGGCATATTAATGTTGTTAAGGAAATGTGAATGAATTAATCTTTTCTATCAATTCATCTTTTTATAAGCGATTTAGACCACGGAAGTAACAATAAAAGCGTATTATTATTTCTTACACAACCACCGCAGAAGTATAATAAAAAAATAATTTCTATACGAGTTTGATTTATGATTTCATCAGCAATTTATAGATGGCGCTTTTTGACATAAAGCTTACTAAAATCACGATAACGTTTTAATTATTGATTGTAGATTTTAAGATGTTGGTTTTAATGAAAAACACAGCACAGAATTTGAAACTAAAATATAAAAGCAAAAATAATCCTTAAGATTGAAGACATACGAGTAATAGTTTTTATAAATAAATTCGCATATTATCATCAAAAGCTTATTATAACTGTCAACAAGAACTGGATATGAATAAATAAAATGTATTATAATGCACGACGACTTACGTAATTATTTTTGGCTTATCTGTACCGCTCTTGACGTTCGGCATTCATAGATGTGGGCGTTTAATAGTATACCATAAGAATTCTCCGAGATATAATGGGATATCTTTGGATAGAGTAATAAATTAATCCTATATATCAATCAATGTATGAAATAACTTATATTTAACCGTTTATAATCCGATATTTAAGTATTATTAAAATACAGAAGACTACGTGTATCGGTAGGAACAGGTTTGGTGTATCCGTTTTTGGAATAACATAATTGACTTCGTAGATTACGCACATTATGCTTCAAATACATGTTTTAAAATTTACTGGATAATTGTTCTTATAAAAAAATAACTACAGTTAGTCAGGGATAATATAGCAATTCATTGGTGAAAGAATTTTCGAAAATCCTGTAGTAATATTTGAGTTTTTTTATTACAAACATATAAAATAAAAAAAAGTAAAACTATACAATTCATTTTGTATTTATATCATTTTTAATGTATTGCCTAATTTAATTTTAGGTTAATCGAAAACATCAAACCATGTCTAGAGGCCAATCTAAGATCACAAAAAAAATGTATCTCCAAGACGTAGGAGTATCCGTCTCTAGCAAACAAAAGAGACCGTTTGGACAATTATTAATGATAGCCTCTAACATAGATAAATAGAAACGCATCATTAATGAGATAAAAACTGCCCTCCCACTATTTATCCTGTTTTACTGGAATTTGGAGCTCGGATTAAGGATAAATTATTGCTTGGAGTCGATAATTTTTATCTATAGGATATTTTGTAGAACATAAAACTGTTCTTTGGTCGACGTATCGTAGTAAATGTCTGGTGACTGATAAAATACCGTTAACAATACGAAAAAATTTAAAGTTCTAATTTTGAATTCTTAAAAGATTCCATATTTAAAAAGTAGAGTTCCAATTGGCAAGTTCGTTTGGGATTAGTGAAATATTGGCATTTGCCCTCGTCTGAGTTCACCAGAAGTTAAAAAAAAAAACTTAAAGTACCCTTTGGGTTCCTCCAGACTATCTTCCACATCTAAATTTCTTCGAGATTCGTTTAGCCGTGCTACTCTAACATACATCAATTTATCTAATTTCGCATTTATGTTAGCAAGACGATCAGTTTGACAAAGAAATGGTCATTTCTAGTTTTACTTTTGTAGCAGGTAGCTGTAGACCCAAGCCACTTTATCTCGACTTTTTTGTATTTAAATCTTGTGTGCCGAATATTTAAAGACATGTATAACATCTGGTGGCCTATTTATTCGACTGTCATTTGTTTTAGATGATTCTAAAAATATGTGCAAATACTCGGCTCCCAAATGAACTATGATTTCATAAATCCTAGAATATTCTCGTAATTATTTTAACTGTAACAATGTTTTTAAAAACATTCGTATTAAACAAAAAGCTATATACAAAAATAAAAAATAAAAATCTTATAAGCGTTTAAATTTAAATGTCAACAGCGTAAATCGTATCGAATTACGAACCGATTACAGTCACGTTCAAAACCCATGCTAACGTTAAAGTTGATATCCGTGTCTAATTCAATACAACGCATCCATAGATTAGCAACGTAATAGAGATGGACAGATCGGTCGTTTTTTGCGTTCAATGGAACACGCCAATAATTCATTTTCATTATATTCGATCCAATCAGTTTCGATAGGCACTCCAATATGTAAATAATTTAATTTTGATTCAATTTTACTTTTCATTACGAGGTTCTTTAAGATGTCTTGATCAGTTAATGAGAAAATATTAAGTTATCGTATTAAATTTTATTACTTGAATTTAATCTTACTAATATTATAAATGCGAAAGTTTAGATGGATGGATAGATGGATGGATGGATGGATGTTTGTTAGAGTTTGTAGCCTAAACTGCTGAACGAATCTCAATGAAAATTGGCATACATGAAGAGGATAATCTGGAAGAACACATAGGCTACTTGGTTTTGTTTTCTTTAATACCACGCGGACGGAGTCGCGGACGAAAGCTAGTATACCATAATTAGATTTTTACTTAGGTACTTACGTCTTTTGAGATTATAAGGCATTCCTTTTAAATTTTTTTTTTCATTTTTATCTTAACACATTGTGATGATGTAACTCTACTCGCATCAAGCAAAGTTCTAAATAATTTAAAAACATTCTTACTAATCTTACTTCTTATTTATAAAACAAATGCGAGATAAAGATGGATGGATGTTTGATAGAGTTTGTATCCTAAACGGCTGAACGGATCTCGATGTAATTTGGCATAGATGTACAGTACAGAACAGTCTGAAAGAATCCACAGGCTATTCATTTTTTCATGAATTCCACGCGGACGGAGTCGCGGGCAAAAGCTTCCCTAAATAAGTTAAAACGTCTCAAATGGTACATCTGTCTGATCAGGGGTCGAATAAATTAAAGCAAAACACACGGTTAAAACGGTCTGGCAATATTTGAACTGCACTTAGGACTGTGGAAAAAAAAACATATCCGGCAAGTTCGCGCCTAAACCGCACGCAGTCGATGCAGTCAAAGAAAAAGTAAACAGGCCTGGCACAAACATGTAAACACTCGAAAAGGCCACTACACTTCCTGAAGGGTGAACGTAAAAAAACTAACCTACATCAAATTCTATTCGATCCCACAAAGGCTACCAATTTTTTCTACTTCAAAATACCTGTTATGTAATACTGTCAATGAAAGTGACCTGAGGACCTGGACCTCCTTTTTAAGTTTTAAATATCTAAACATCTAGCTGTTCCCGTGCGGCTAAATTATGAAAATTTTATTTTATTGTTTACATTTGTCAAATTATCAATAGCAAATGTCAAAATGACATGACATGACAAACCTTGGCAATCTTGCTTCCTTGATGTTGGCAGCAACTTATGGTCTCTTTCCCGCATTAGGGTTTTTTTCAAAATATTTACCCCCTAAGTTCTATTGCGTGAAAATATATAGCCTAAAGCGTGACGTAAGTGCAGGGCTTTTTATTAAAAGAAAGAATTATTCAAAAATATGCTGTATTTGCTGACATCTTAAGCAACAAAGAAGTGTGTGTTTACGCTTTATTATAATAGTATAAATAATTAACACATCCTATCTATAATTTTTTCTGTTGTTTAAACGAAAGGGCGATAAAATTGCATCTCCAAAAGAATCAAGACTCACTTCGTGCTGTTTAACTTTGATCGTTGCGTTGCCGAGGCTATAATTTGTAAAACAGGTGGGGTCCATTTTGGACATTTAAGTCATGTTTTTGTTGAAATTAAAACAGTATTAGAGGATATTACGCACCGACCGCGACTGTGTTTTACGACTCGATTCTGTTTTCGTCTCGATACGATACGATCATTATGCGTGTTTCACACGAGGGCAGAAAGTGTTGCGGAACAACTCGCAATTTAGTACTGCTATTTTTAGAAGAGCTGCAAACGAATTAAAACACAGTTCATCATAAGTGGAACTGTAGATGCATTGCTGGTGTTAGAGAAATAAAAATAAATAGTATTGATTTTGAATTACCGAGGTCACCGTTCCGTTTAAACAAATTCATTACTGATTTGAATGGGTGTTTAAACAATAGCGATACAAGATTGCTCTTCGCTGTGCTCCCTCGTGTGAAACTAGCATTACCGATTTAATGTCGGTATGGAATCTGTTGGCGTTGTTACATCGTAATTGATGTTATTATGGATTAAATATTCAATTTTCGTGTGAAAAGCCGTATAACATTTGCAATAAAGTTTCATAAAGCAATATTTTATAGCACATAAAATTACAATAAATGCAACATTTTCACAATGCATTTACAATCTCCAGCTTGTATTTTTTATTCAAAGAAACCTTTAAATGATACTTATTAACTTGACATTGGACACCTTTAGTGTAGATTCAAGAGAAATCCAAAATAACTGTTTGAATATCCATCTCTCTCGGAATATACCATTGAAAGCGTCTGCATATTTGAACCTAAACTCTCTCACAACATTTCACTCTTGCCATTCCTATTAGCTTATATAGAGGTGCGGCTAATCGATTTTTAGTTGTGCAACTAAACAGTTGAATTGGCTGCGAAACAATCGACAATCTACAACAGTTGTAGTCAAAGGTATACCAGATCGTCCGAACAATAACTACACACATGACAGTCCATAAAGTCATCCAAAGCATGACTTCATTCGTTATTCCCTGTAACACTAGATAAAACAGTTATGTGTTTACGTAGCTACGTCCGAAGGCAATCCTAAGTCTTGTTCGTAGAATAGATAACGTTAGTATAGTCTGTGAAGTGGCAATAACGTAACTGAATAGGGCGGTTCCTAGCACTTGTAACTTATTTGAATAAATTACTACCTTCTAGTATTGATTAAATGATACAATAATTTGCAATAATTCATGATGATTTACTATCTAAATCTATACTAATATTATAAAGAGGAAAGATTTGTATGTTTGTATGTATTGAAATTAAAGATAAGCGTGGTATGGACATGTTATGCGACGAGACGATGGGGACATTAACCAGAAAGTGTTAAGAATTAATGTGGATGGTTACAAAGGAAGAGAAACACCGAAAAAAAAAAATGGATGGATTGTGTGAAAGAAGATATGCTTAAGAAAGGAGTGGATTCAGATATCACGGCTGATAGAGATGTATGGAGCAGCACATACTGTGCCGACCCTCCATAAGGGATAAGGGCAAGTTGATGTATGTATTGAAATAACTCAAAAACTACAAGCCCGATTTCAATTTTTTTTCATCATAAAAAAGCTACGTTATCAGTAACATAGGCTATATTATTTTTTTTTAATTTCAAGCAGTTGAATTAGCGAGCATCAGCTAGTGATTGTATAAAATTGCTTAAGATTGTCTAAAAGTTATTGAACAGACTTGAATTCTGTCAAAGCATACTTACGAACACAAAAAAGTGAATTCAAATTTAGTTTGTAAACAATGCAGACAATAAGATCTTGGAGTTTTTCCCGATAGTTTTCAATCAGAAAAGGACAAAGAATTCTTAAAATTAATGAAGAAGGAATACAATGGTAAAAGACCTAACAATTTTTAGTAAAAACGATTCATTAAAACTTTCTGCTCCGCATTGTGAGAGCCAATTGGAGTGTTAAATCAAGAAATCTATAAATCGGTTAGATTTAAAGTTATTGAAAGAAACGATATAACGCTTTTAAAATGATACATTTCGACTGCGATTTATGAAAAGAAAAAGTTAAAAGGAATTAAATTCGCTACCCTCTCAAAAATAAAACAGAGCCTTAACTTAACGCCTTGTTCTCATAAATCAACACTAATTTAGCTATGTTTGAGTTTTAAATACTTTAATTACAAAACTCATTTACATTTTTTTGACAATAAACTAGCAGTTTGGCAAAATTATACATTTTTGTAATGTAAAAAAAACACATGTGTTACTTCTTGAATAACATTCTTGTATCTAAATAATATAACCTATACTATTATAATAAAACGTAAACACACACTTCTTTGTTGCCTAAGATGTCATCAATTACAGCATATTTTTGAATAATTCTTTTTTTAATTAAAAAGCCCTACACTTGCGTCACGCTTTAGGCTATATATTTTCACGCCATTAAACTTAGGGGGTAAATATTTTGGATAAAAACCCTAATGGGGAATGAGACCATAAGTTGTTGCCAACATCAAGGAAGGTTGTCATGTCATTTTGACATTTACAATTGAGAATTTGACAAATGTAAAGAATAAAATAAAGTTTTCATAATTTCATGCGGATGAAGCCGCACGGAAACAGCTAGTATTAAGTAGTAGACGTAATATCGGCACATAATATCGTTTATCATTGAGAACAGTACAAATACGGAAAACAAGGGAGGAAAGCTTTTTGCGATATTACAACGTCTATCGTATATCCTTCTAATCGCGTTAACTCTTCTCGTATTAAAAGAGCATATTTTATATTTGTCTCTTACTGGCACACGTCCAAGACTTACTGCCAGAGATGAGTGGAAATGATACGTACTATGATTTCTCGATTTAACTTAAGTGAAACTTATTTAAGTATTTTCTGATGACTAACAAATATAGGAAAAATTATAATGAAAAGAAAAAACAACTTGTCCTTATCACCTTGTTAGTTGTGCAACTAAACAGTTGATTTGACTGCTAAATAATCGAACGCACAATAGTTGTGACGTAGTTTAGTCAAAGGTGCTAAAAAAAGTACGCCCACTCTTAAACTACGTGTTATTAAATTTATAATCAAAAAACATAATTGAAAAGAAATGAAAAACCACAACAAACACTCTAAATTGATTAGAAATTGTCAAAGAAAAAGTAAACTGAAAGTTGAAAACCGTAACAATTTCGAGTCTGTGACGGGACTATTTACATAGCAATCGGTTCGAGTACAAAATTGATTCGTGTAACACAATTAGATGGTAGGGGTCGCGGGCGTGCTGGTAAATCACTTCGGTGATTACGTCGAATGCGACGGTCTAGTAATTAAATTACAACACTCGAAACTTGAAGAGAGGCCGTGGGACGTAGACACGAAAGCGAGTTCTGTACTCGACTGTGGTACAAGTGAGAAACTTCTAGGCATTGTGCTAAAATTTATTACAACACATAAGTGTTAAAATTATTTTCTCTTTATATTTCACTAGCTGTTGCCTCGACTTCTTCCATGCAATCTATAATAAAGCGTAAACACACACTACTTTGTTGCCTAAAATGTAAGAAATTACAACATATGTTTGAATAATTATTTCTTTAATAAAAAGCCCTACACTTACGTCACGCTTCAAGCTATATATTTTCACGACATTAAATTTAGGGGGTAAATATTTTGGATAAAGACACTAATGTGGAAAAGAGACCATAAGTTGCTGCCAACATCAAGAAAGAAATATTGCTAAGGTTTGTCATGTCATGTCATTTTGACATTTACAATTGATAATAATTTGACAAATGTTAACAAAAAAAAAATCATAAATTAATGCGGATGAAGCCGCACGGGAACAGCTAGTATTAAGATAAAAAGTAGCCTATAATATAGCCGTTTATGTCAGATACCTTTCAGTGAAAGTCTGGACGAAATCGGCCCAACCGTTTCGGAGATCACCCGGAAAAAACGCAGTTTGCGAACACACAGACAAAATTTTTACTTTCGATTTTCGTTATCAGAAACGTAAATACATCATCTTCATGGAATCTGGATGTTTTCTTTCGATATTACAGACACACTAATTTTATTATATGTATAGATAATCGTTGGGCAAAAACACACCACGGTTTACAGCCTGTCCATTTATAGTCATGTATGTCAGTGATGTAAGTTCATACAACAGCTTTAACTTAAATGTAAATTTCCTGATAAGCTTAAATAGTAAGATAAAGGACAAAAAGGTGTGAAAAGATATAGATTAGATTACTTTCAAGTAACTTAGTGTTGATTGAACGTAAAAGGCGTGTCAGGAAATCCTAAATAAATAATAGTTAAAGATAGCAAAACAAAATCATAATATGTTGAGACTAATTGTCGAAACTTTTCTGTTAAGTGTAACAGCATCCTGAGTGCGTTGATGGATAGGTGGAACTCAGTGATGCTGGCTTGCTGGATCCGGTTACACGTAGACTAGTGCTTGCTGGCCTTGCTGTCTTACAGCATTATTATGGCACTACTTAATTATTATATGTAAAATGTTTGTTTTGTATTATATAATTTCTGCTAACACTACATTTATAAGTGCAAGCACAAACACTCTATGGATCTTTGTTATCATTCAGGTATGGATCTTCATCATAGTTAAGGTCACTGCAGACTAAATATGCCAGTTTTATCTGAATATTCGAACCAACTTCCAGTGGCCAATACAGGGCACAACTAGATTTTTAATGTAACAATCGTGATAGTAAAAAACATAGCTATCTAAAGACGCGCGCACCTTTGACTAAACTTTCGAAAAACCGTTGTGCGATTGTCGATTGTTTCGCAGCCAATTCAACTGTTTTGTTGCACAACTAAAAATCGAGTGTGCGCACCTCCATATAAGCTCGTAAGAATCAAAGCAAGATTAAACAGTTGTACGATATTTAGATTTACGCAACATCCGAGAGTGGACAGGACATAGGGAATATGCACGTATTTTTTTTTCTTTTTTTAAACAATTCTACTTGTTATAAAATAACCAGAAAAAAAATTGACGCGAAAATATTCAACCATTGAGCTAAAAATAATAAAATAAAATTACGACCATTTTCGAGCGACTAAAACGCGACCGGAGTTGTCAATAGACAATTGACGTCAATCGTCTTATTCCATTCTTAACATACGCTCAGATGTCACTTCGACGTAAAAAACAACAAAACTTCTCAAGGTCAAAAAGTCAAAAATCAATTCATTTTTATTATTCCTGGTACAAATAAGTGGTAATTAATAATTCTATTCATTAATTTTTTATTTTAAAGTTGATTTTGATATCGTGTTTACAGTAAAATACTTCAAGAGTGTATTTCTATATAAACTAACGTAAATGAACTGTGTATTGACAACGCAGCGACGCCATATTAGATAAGCCATTTGCTTCGACCAATAGTGTGCGTTTTAAAACTTAACGAGGGAATTTGAAAAAAGACACTTTTTAATGATTAAATTTTGCCACTAAATCACATTATATTTAAAAAAATCTTTGCAGGAATGTTTTATAATAATAAAGTATACTTAAAAAAAGTTTGGTGCAATATGGCGTCATATGCATATTGCCTATTGCGAGTGCCGCCTAACTGTTTCGTCTCGCAAGAGATAAAATCAAATTTGGAGAACTGACGGCCAACCCTCGCTAGTCGGAGAGGCACTTTAAGAAGGACGATATTTTAGTCAATAGTGTGTGCACGATATTTTTAACTGAACTATTCAAATCTGATTTGCGACATTCTGCGTAAAAAGACATATAAAATCTGCATCAGAATAAGTTATACGAAAATATTCATCGAGACGGTAAGTCTTCCGAGTTTGATTGGAAATACCAGGACGACTGCTTAAAATATTTCTAGATTCAGATTTTTCATTACGTTATTTTTACTTGTAATAAAAGTATCGGAAATAGATTTTACAGCAGGTTATATGGGAATTTAAATTGGAAACATCGAAGAAAATACAAGCTTAGTGCAATATTTAATCATGTTAATATTATAAATGACTAAGTTTAGATGTATGGATGGATGTTATAGTTCATAGCCAAAACAGCTAAACGGATTTTGATGAAATTTGGTATAGATGTAAAGGATAGTCTGGAAGAACATAGGCTACTCAATTATTTTTTTTAATTCTACGCGGACGGCGTCGCGGGCGAAAACTAGTACCGCATAATTATCAACTCAATATATGTACCTTCTGAGTTGCTTGGGGCATACCCTAAGGTGCTCTTTTGCTACCTTATATTATAGAAAAAAGTTAGGTGACTAGGATGACCTAGTCACCGCCGTCACCGTCACGCGAGCCACTGTGGTTGACTATGAAGTCAACCACAGTGGCTCGCGTGACGGTTGACTTCAATTCTAGAAGGAACATTTTTTTTAACAAGGCACAAATATTTATTCTTTGATTTCGATAACATTATCGTAAGAATTAATAAGTTATTTGCTAAGAGACATTTTCTACAAGCATAGTGTTCCAAATGAAATAACCTAACAATTTTGAATGTCTGCCAAGATTTCCTTATAATGCCGACTTGCTTTAACTCGTCCATAACAAAATATAAAATTATCGCTCGTATTCGACTGACTAAATATTATACTTTGAAATACATTTTTACCAAAAAAGCATGTAAACCTTTTGCAAGCTGCAACTTGAGCTTTTTTATTGTTGATGTAAAATATAGTTAAATGAATTTTTGCAATTCGAATTCGAGGAATGTAAATTAAAAATGCCGAGTTTATTTTTTATTTTTAGCACAGACTGTAATTGTTGTTTTAGTAACGTTTATTAAATTTTGAATACACAGAAAAATATATTGTAACATACGAGTAAATGATGAAAATGCATATTAACAGAAAAATATTTATTCTGCTTTATAAAGAAACAATGAAAACAAGATATAGAGATCAAATTTACGATAAGGGTAGACTCTAATTTTGATAATTCCTTAATATAAGATGATACTTGATCCACGGTAAAATTATCTAATTTCCTATAACAATATATACTAAATCTCAACTACTTGAAGATCTAGAAAAAAGCGTTATTGAGTGGTCTGTGTGTACCCTTTTGAATTCATCATCTTTCTTCTTATCCTACTCCCGTGGTATCGGCGCAGCAGGTTTTTGTCCTACACATAACTCTATCATACGTCATCTCAGTCATCACTCCCTTTTTGATCATGTGACCTTTCACGCAATCCATCCATCTCTTTCTACGTCTGTTTGAATTGAACCCTTATTTATACAGCCTTCATTAAAAACCAATAAAAGAATGTAAGTTTTAATTAGTCACATAAACAAACAAATTTATAGAGAGGCTCAATGGCAGATACGATCGGAATAGGGTTGCCACCACTTCGAATCTTACGTACTCTTCTAGTTTGCATGACTTCCTAGCTAGAGGATTGATAAATGTATATGATATATGATATCAGAGTAGATGATGCGAATCCAGTAAATGAAAATCAGTCGTCATCAGACAAATCAAAGGGTTGCTAAGTTATTTATTGTTGCTGCCAGTGTTCTGTTTTATTTATTGCGTGTTGACAGCCCTATCGTAATTGTAAGTCTTAGTACGTATTTTAGTTGAGGGCCATTTTTTTTAAAGTTTATGTAATCAATGATTAATAAAATAGTCTTAATCACGCTACCTCTCTCTCGTCGCTTTAATTATTAATTAACTAACGATCCGATAAAATCTATGTCGTTTTATTATCCCATAATATTAATGAAATTTAAATAACTTTTATACCATTGCCTTAATCGTTCCGATTTACTCTTTCGTGATCGTTCGATGACCATTTGCGTCAATTTTGTAGTCTGATCGATGATGATAACCGTCAGTTAGGTGAAGATCTAGGTTAGAGCGTCGGAGGCTCAGTTCAATCACTTGTCTTGTAATCTACAGGTCTTAAATTCGAATCCCGCCATGTACCAATGTGATTTTAGATTTTTAATATGTACATAATTTACCCGACGTTCTTGCGGTGAAGGAAAACATCGTGATACAACCTACACATATCGGCGAAGAAATTCAAAGATATGTGTGAAGTCAACCAACCCGCACTTGACCAGCGTGGTTGACTATGGCCTAGTCAACCCTTACTTAGGGTAGGCTCCGAGCCCTTCAGTGGGGACGTATAGTAGTGATGATATCTAGGTAAGTTACTTGACACAAAGAATTAAACAAATAATAGTATTTCTACATTGTCGTAGTTAACTCGTAGAATTTAACGTTTAAAGCATTTCAAACAGCATGCAACAGAACTAAGCGTTAAAGGTGAGCGCAGTAAAAAAGAAGTGTTAAGCTAGATTTAACGAGAGTTTAATGCGCTAAACTGCTTTCTGTACGTTCGAGAAGTTTCTGGTGAGATGTAATGGTGCGTTTCCATTACAGCGAATACGAGAAACGATTTATTAAAACTGCTCAACTATTCCACCGGTTTGTTTCCATTGTATCATAGAAAATAGTTGCCATTCGAAAATAAAGTTCGTAAATGACGTGAAGATCTGCATAAAACAAATGTAGCAATGTAATACAAAAATACAGATTCGAAAAAGTATAATAAAAGGGTATAAAAATTACGAATTGTAAACACTGACCGATAAAGTCTTTTTATTATTACTAAAACAAATATATAGCACTCTTTTAAATATCAAATCTACACTAAGGGTATCCCATAAACGTCTCCAAGTATGGCATTCTATAGTTAAGTAAGAACTTAAGATAGAGTATAAAAACACTTAGTGTCTAAGAAAAAATACATTAAAAAGAGCGATTGGAGAGCAACCAGACCACGTTTCGTTAATTCAAACTTGCAACTACAGAGTGTTCAAAGTTTCACAGTGGCGATTAGTTTACGGGAGCTTTCTAACCAGTGTCGGAACTATGTTGTGGTAGTTGCTTACTTGTAACATACAAATGACTTGCTTACATACAATGTAACAATAGAACCAGTAAACATACATTTAAAAGGCAAAAAAATATTTTTTTTTGTTCCTTGATGAGTCTCAAGAGATTTTTTGATTTTTTTTTTACTTTATTTTAGATTTTTTATTTTGTTTCCTGAGCTTAGGCTTAGTAATACCGTTAAGATTATCTGTTAACTATAAGATATGCAATATGATAGTGTACCAGAAAAAAATATACTATTGTGATATTTCATATAAAAATTTTATCAAATAATATCATTTACTGTCATATTAAATTACATTTTACATAATAATTCTGATATCAACAATTTTTTATACACGTGTAAAAAAATATTCCGATGATCGTAAAATTTAATTGACTTATATTTTTATGACCTAAGCCTTATTAGCATTGAAAAAATCGATATAATCTAAGAAATAAATTATTAATATAAAATTATTTATAGTTATGTTTATAGATCTGACCTTTAAGATTACTCGATCCAGTATTAGAATTGAAAAACATACAGCCCATAACTTCAACAGGTTTTCAGAAGAAATAAAAAATGAATTCCAGTACCTGTAAAAATGAAATAAAACATGTTATGATTCAAATACAACAAACAGATTTTTTGCTGGCTGTTGCTCGCGACTTCGCTCGCAAGAAATTAAACAATAATAGGAAACATAAACTATGTTACTTACTGCTAACGTAGATTTTTAATAGTGAAAGAATTTTTAAAATCGACTAAGTAGTTTTTGATTTATTTCAATACATACAAAAATACGATTATTTCCCCTTTATATTAGTATAAATAATAGACTACACTGTTTTACCATCCCCATTTATTTTAGCCATAAATCTGCAAGTAAAATGGCATAAAAAATATAGAAACAACACGTGAAATTACAACATAAATGACGCTGTATTTTCTCTAAACTCTCCTCAGGGTTTTAAAGATAAAGTGTTAATAAAAGTTAAAAAGAAGTTAAAGAAAAGGAAGTCGTAAGACTGGTCGTTACTATGCAACAATGCTTAATAGAAACTGCCAACAAACTTTTTATATTACAGTATATTTGTTAGGATTTCTTACTTACAGTGATTATTTTTTATTATTAATATTTACCTAAATATATTATATATTAACCATAAATGTAGTGACAAAATCTTGTAATAAAAAATATACATAACACTTCTTGATTTCAAATACAAAACAAAATTTCCGTTAGATTAAATTTCTTTCAGTTACATCAAAAAGAAAACATCCAGCTATTAGGAGTACATTAAAAAATTCTAAATATCTTTTCAAACGTTATTCCCACACCTAAAACGATGTTTATCGAACAAAAAATTCCAACGAATTTGGAAGCTCAATAATTGGTAACTAACAAAAACGATTTCGTTTGTAACATAGATTATTTCCATAAACGTTTCCCGCAATCGCCACAATAAACGATTAACGGAAAACCGGTAAACAAGAACGGACAAGAAAGGCCCAACCCTAGGGAGTAGTAGCAGTAAAACTTGGCACAACACTATTAGCCCCTTTGAATATTCTTTTCGGGTTGAAATTGTTAGTGTTTATCCAGACTAAAATATTTCAACCAAAATCTAATATAAAAAACTAGTTATTCTAGACTTGGATTGCGTTAAATAAAAAAATTGTATATAGCTCTTTGAATTACTAGATCCAGAAAGTCTTAACTTAACATAGACATGTTCCACAGATGTCATCATCCTCCCTAATCTACTCTCGTAGGGTCGGCACATTAAGTATATAAATTAAAAAATAATATCGACAGTTCAAACTAATTCATAGTATCAAAAGTACCGATAGCATCGTTTTATTGCAAGTCACTACACCGCACCGATTACATGACAAAAATTAATTTGAACAACGCCGTAACGATTACTGGTAAAACGTCGATTAATTTCCCCAGAGCTTTCGATATAATACAAAACGAAACGAAATCGTAATTTTTATATTATTTTATGTATTGTTGTAGTTAATACTTATGAGCCAGAGTGATAGAGCCCGCTTTAACAATTTCGCACGATTGGTTCGGCTCACAGGTGAAATACCACGACCACACAGAAGACAGGCGTGAAGTTGGCGCATTTCCGTGTTTCTTCTGATGAGTGTGGTGCCGGAGGCCTAATTTTAGTCCCTTACCCTTTCCATCCTTATCTTATAAGGAAAGGATGGGAGGGAAAGTGGATTTAACTGTAGATGAGTCGCATACAAAAGGAAAATATCCTCTTTATGTGCGTCTCCTCGTCCGTCAATAAGGGTTGGCAACGCATCTGCAATTGCGGATGTCTATGGGCAGCAGTCGCTTCACCATTTTGGCGGATTCAGGTGGTTGCTTGCTCGTTTGCCAACTTATGATATAAAAAAAAACTTATTTGTGTTATTTCGTACCTCGACATCTCATTAACCTCTTATTTATCACTTTCAAGAAGTTAATTTGGGAAATAGACAAGTCACAGTCGAGCCGGAATCTTAGTAACCTAATTTTTGCAGACGGTACGGCATCATTATGTATTCCTTATTCCTTTACCACACAAGTCCTTTTCTGGTAAAAAGGGCCTCCAGTGGCCTATTTGCCGAGTAAATGGTCTGGGTTTAATTGAATATATGATTGGGCGCTTAGAAAACTTCGCCTCTTGATTTAACGGCATCGATTTATTCACACGGAACCTACGTAATTCTCTACACCGATGGTATAAAGAAAATTCAACCTTATTTTTACGTGATAAGGTTAAGAATTACTTCGTAACAAATTTGAAGGTTATTCGGGTTCGCTTGCTTTATAGAAGAAGAGTAATGGCTTCCCCAAAAAATATAAGCTCGAGAAGTTTATGTGAAAAGTTTTGTTGAGCTTTCGCAAATAAGACGAGTCGTAAAATGCATATTTCAATACGAAAATAATCGAAGAAAATTGGAATTGGATAATCTAAATATTTGTACAACAATTGGAATCAGCCGAAAAGAAATTGCGGTTTTTTGATATACCCGTCCGTAGTTATACATTTTGAAAAACTTAGATGAATAAATCGAAGTTCTTAGGATCAAATAAACTTCTAAAGTCTTAATACTATCGGTTTCTATAATTATAAAACTAGCTGTTCCCGTGCGATTTTATCAGCATAAAATTATTTTATTGTTTACATGTGTCAAGTTGTCAATTGCAAATGTCAAAATGACATGATATGACAAAACTGGCAACCTCCTTGATGTTGGCAGTAACTTATGGTCTCTTTTCCACATTAGGGATTTTATCCAAAATATTTACCCCCTAAGTTTATTGGCGTGAAAATATATAGCCTAAAGCGTGACGTAAGTGTACGGCTTTTTATTAAAATAAGAATTATTCAAAAATGTGCTGTAATTGCTGACATCTTAGGCAACAAAGAAGTGTGTTTTTACGCTTTATTATAATAGTATAGATGATTTTGATAAATAATAATAAAAGCGAAAAGTTCATACAAAAAAAAAATCTTAATAAAACCATAAAACGAAATTCGAT
Source organism: Papilio polytes (assembly GCF_000836215.1). Lineage (NCBI taxonomy): Eukaryota > Metazoa > Arthropoda > Insecta > Lepidoptera > Papilionidae > Papilio > Papilio polytes. The sequence goes on along the minus strand of NW_013525035.1, from coordinate 1,367,174 downwards.
TCGGACATTAGTAAAATATACCTCATATTAAACGTAATAGGAAAACTTTTTTTTAAATTAGGGAACACAACTGAGAGTAGACAGATAAAATATTGTATCCCTTCCAGCTATACCAAGAAAATGGCGAAGTGGCCGAAAAACCCGCATCGAATCGCAGCCGAATGCCCGAAGATGTTTTTCCACGGTTATTTATGGGAACACTTAGAGCTTTCTTACTTTATTCGTGAACACTTAAAATTTTTCGCTTCCTAGCTGCGTGACTTATTCTTTAGTTAATTGATAATGTAACAATAAAACGTTGTTGAACATTTGTGTTTTTTTTAATACAATAAGGTGGTAAACCAGCAAGCGGCCACCTGTATCTGCCAAAATGGCGAAGCTACCGCTCCCAATAGACACTCGCAATAGCGGATGCGTTAATAAAAAGGATATTTCCCCCTCCTATACATTTCCTCCTCCGTCAAATACGAGTACACTATCCCAACCAATTCCTTCTTTATAAGAAAAGGGGGGAACAGGAAAGGGACTAAAATAGGGCCTCCGGCACCACACTCATCAAACGAAACGCGGAATTGCTTCCACTTCACGCCTATGTTGTGTACGTCCCGGATATTTTGTAGTTAAAACTATAGACTAAGACCTAGAAAGAGATGGATGGATTGCGCGGAAGGTGTCATGATTAAGAAGGGAGTGATGACTGATAACGAGTTATGTGTGGGACAAAAACCATCGCGCCGATACTGCAGGACTAGAATAAGAGGGCAGATGATGATGATGACATTTTGAAGTTTGCTGTCAATAAATTGTAAGAACAATCTAAACACTAGCGTTTTAATCTTTAGTATCTCAATTAGAAGATAAGGTGAACAATACATCACTACTTTACTTCGGTACAGAAAGTTTTGTCATTCGGTAATTTAATAGCGAGTTTGAAATCCGCTTCCGCTTTCGGCTGTCACTTGGACCACAACCAACATACCTGCATCACCTCAATTCCTTTGTTAACACAACATTTGTTTTAAAAGAATCCTAGCTAAATTACAAACTCGCGAAAAGCGCTTAGGTGTTTTAATTTTAATTAATTTAAAAGCTTTGTCGGGACAACAGTACACAATGCTATTGTAAATTTTTTTCTCTTCCAACAGAAAATCCTGGAATTTCTCCTTCATTAAATATCTTCCCTATTCGCCCTAATACAAGTTGTAAGTAGCGAATTACTTTGTGTTTACCTCTCTTAATGTTCATCTTTTATTTAATATTTCTTCAATGTTTCCGATTCGTTTAATGTTTCTTTTTACCAAGTTATTCTTAATCTTACTTCTTACTTACATTATAAATAATAAAGTTTAAATGGATGGATGTTTGTTATTTCCTATCTCCAAAACAGTTTAACGAATCTCGCTTAAAGTCATTATCGTAGAACATAGAATCCAAGTACATAGGCTACTAAATAAGTTTATTTTTACATCTTTATTGACAGAGACAAAGGTAAAAGCTAGTATTTAATCAACACCATGAAAAAGCTATAGTTAAGTCTTTCTATAATTGCTCATTTAAGTTACTTTCTTAAGTCATCGTCATCATCTCCTTATCCTACTCCTGTAATGGCGCAACAGGTTTTTGTTCTCCAAATAACTCTATCATGCGTCATCTCAGTCATCACTCCCTTTTTGATCATGTCACCTTTCACACAATCTATCTCTTTCTAGATCTACCTATACCGACCTTACATATTCATAACTATGTTACTTCCTTTAGTATTATTTTAAAAAATAACTTAACAATCTTTTTAAAAATCGAGTCATCGATAGAAGACAGGTTACAATTCAGGTTAAATACAGACATCCATAAACCTTTTAAATACATTTTTAAAATTGTTACAATCTACATTATTCATTCAATAAAGCAATTAGCAGTCACATATAAAACACTCAGGAATATGCAAATTAGTGGCTTTTAGTTCTAAGTAATGTTAGAATGTTGTAATACACTATGAGCCCATTTTAATATTGATAAAACTCACATAAATAGACATCCACGCACAAAATTTAATGCATCGAACAGTATATTTACATTATGATAAAACTAACTTCGAATTGTATTTAAAATGAACTAAAAAAACATTTACTTTTGACTTATTTCACAAGTTAAACCTGATCAAAAATAAGAAACATTATATACTGTAATTTTCGCAAGACATGAAGTTAATACTAATCATGCAAGAAACACCAGGCTAAAACAGCTAGTTCACCATAAAAATCACGAAACAGTTGCAAATAATTGTAAAGTACTTTAAATAAGACAATAATACTAAACTCGTATAAACCGGGAGAAATCAAAATTGCGTTAACTCAACACCGAATCGTAAAACTATATACGAAAATCCAGCAGCATTACTCGACAATATAGATTTTACTACCATCGTTAAAGGGACTAGAATCGCATGAACGCGAACAATGAGAGGACGTTAGGAGTTGAAACTAGGTTTTGTGCTGCGTTCCATAAAGCCAGCGCAATAATGAACATTATACGACAAAATACAAAACGCGCGGTGGTCTATACAAAGTAAAGCGGAGTCGGGTCTTGTCAAGCAGGTCGTATAAATTCAAAGCCCTCATCCGACGAATGGCACGTAAACTTTGTCCGGAACATGGCCAGTGTAAGATTGTGGCGGTGACTACACGTCTGATGTAAAAAGTCAAGACAATGGACCGCTTTTGTTGTTCCTATTCGTGAGATTTTCATAAAAGAACATGCATTTAGAGTGCATGGTTTTATACTCGTAATATTTTTGATGAGCAATCCATTAACAACTAAGACAGTGTTTTGAAATGTTTTCTTGTAAGATGTTTCGTACATTTTTAATGTCTTAGACAAATATAGGTCTTTCAAAATATTTTGAGTGGAGTTTAGAAATCTCTCATACGTATTTTGATTTCTTTTCAGTTTAAAAGTTTTAAAACGCGACCGTTGGACAGTTTGTGGAAAGAAACAAAGTGTTTTACCCAACAGCAAAAAACAATTATGAACTGTGATGTGAAATTAATTTGACTTTAATATTTAGTCATGTTGTAAAAGCACGGGAATTTTAACATAGACTATCTAAATAATTATTTTTTATGTATTTTAATAGGAAAAATCCCTTGTTATACTTTAATATGGTGGCAACAGTCTGAGGAAACTCATGAAGGCGAGATGAGCAAAGTTATCGGAGGCACGTCAACGTAGCGTCAACGTAACGTCGACGACTCGGTTGTTTCCTTGCTAGAAATAAAGGTTGCATTTTTACCTATTTAATACATTGTACTGCTTTTATACTTTCGACAATGTTTTGACTATAATAACTTACAAAGTGGTAGTTATCGTAATTTTAAATTTTATGTCTAACACAAAGGGCATGCCCCACCACTGGTGGATAGAGGCTCAGATAGCTTAAAAATGACGTGACTGTCAGATAAGGTAACAAGGCACATATTTTACACGTTGGATTGTCATCAAAGAATTTACAATTAAAAAAAAAGAAAGAAAGAGGTTATCAGGAATATTCGTGAGAACGTTTTCGGCCATCGATAAAATTTGTTTTTGATTTGTGCAGCACCGTACTAACAAACTTCATATAAATTTTGTCGAATACGTTACGAATAGGTTCAAATATTTGTCAGGTATTTTTCGTGATAGACCTCAGATCCTGTTCCAACTTCCAACTATGCGAAATATTGTTGGTCATATTTACAACTACTATAATCATCATATAAGTTTAAACAATAGAGAGACGATATTCAAAACGTAATCCTATAAACAAACGTAAATTTCTCTTTTAGAACTTACTAAGAACTAAAAAAGTTTTTTCCTTTTACCTTAAACATCCACAATCTAATTTCAACTCCATTTAACAAAGTATTAGATTGAAACTCAGATGCGTCAAGAAAGGTACAATGCATTCACATCCTTATATCCATTTTAATTAAGATTAAATTCCTTCACACGACAGATGAAAGGCATCGCCGCGTATGGTGTGAATTGTAATACATTTCTGATGACTTTTTAATTCGAGACTTGTGTGAACTGGACCTAAGTCCCTCTCAATAATAGACACATTATTGCTGTTGTTAAATTGATGATTACCCATTTTGTTGACACGAAGACACAATGCCCAGCTCATTACTGGCATAACAATGGACTTGAACGTAATAAAAGTAACATGGGTTCATGTTACTTCCATGACAATTTACTCCACACTTAATAATAGCGTCTCATTAAGTTTCAAAACGATATCTAAAAGAATTTTAAATCTTACTACTTAATTGACTTAAGTGTAGATATATGTTTGTTAGAGTTTGTAGCCTAAACGGCTAAAAGGATTTCGATGAAATTTAGCTTAAATGTAGAGTATAGACTGGAAGAACATATAGGCTACTTACTTTTGTTTTTTGAACACCACACGGACGGTCTCGCAGGCAAAAGCTAGTATTTTTATAAAATGTTATTTACCGATGTTGCATTATATGACAAACCCAATTTACCTGTAATAAAAAAAAGAAAATGGTTAATACGATAAATTGAACACATAAAAAACGGCACTCAAGTGTTTTAAATTAGTCGCTAAGTGAGATTAGTGTAGATTTAGTATGGGAAATATGCACTAAGTAACCCTAAAAGGACTGGTTAAAAATGTACAATAACAAAGTGTGTAGTTTCAAACTACCCACGTACCGTGGTTTCCAAAAACTTAACTATCCAAATATCCCAAATTCGGAGATATAGAAATCCGACTAGGATTTATTAGAGTATTCCGGGAATATTGAACGGGGAAAGCCGGGTCAGGTAGAGCTCGAGTGTTATACAAACAGACGATGTTTGTTCGCTAGATTGGAGGATTATGGCTCCGTTCTTCACCTTAGGACACGTGACTGAAGGGGCTTTTTATATAACTGGAGTTTTGTTTTATCAACCGATCCACGAATTTTGAAACTTAAGTTTGTTCGACAAAATGAAGAAATTTATATGTAATTTTCTTACTTAAATTCGAAGCTTTTTGTCGATAGAAATGTTTATATATGCAAATTACACTAAAGATTGTTTAGTTTGTTTGTAATGAATAGGCTAAAAAACTACTGGGCCGATTTTAAAAATTCTTCTACCGTTAGAAAGGTAATTTATATGTGAACATAGGCTACTTTTTCTTTTCTAATTTATTATTTTTAAATTCGCGGACGGAATCGCGGGCAAAAGCTAGTTAAAAAAGCAAGATACCTTTTGATTCTTGATGTATTTAGAGAAAGTATTTTGCTTTTGTTTCTTGTTTCTATTGGAATAATGTTTTGATTCTCACCGAGTAATACGGTGCTGGAAATGCGGAAACTTTCCCCGGAGTTTAGGTAAGGCGTTAAATAAAATGTACACGTTGACTGGTAACACGTGTTATTGATGTTTTCATACAATTATTTTGTAACATATTGTTGAAACCTTGGTTTCTTAATAGAAACTTTTTATACGTCTTTTAAACTACAAGCAAATATAAGATACTTATGTTTTTAGATTACTGCATTGTACAAGAAGGAAAGTTCAAATAATTTCAGTATTTACTTTAAAAACAAACAAATCATTACTTTAAGTAACACATATACAGTGGAAAATTAAGGATCATATAAAATCAATTGCTATGCGTAAATATCAGCATCATTTAAAACACACGTGAATATTTAAGATATCAATGGCAAATATATACATATCTAATTAAATCTACCCATGGCCGGCAACGCATCTGTAGTTCTCTGGTGTTGCTTATGTCCATGGGCGTCGTTAATCATCTCGGTGTTCTTACCGGTCGTTTGTCCCCTTTTATTACATAAAAAAAAAACATAAAACACCTACTATTTTGTTACCTCTTAACTTAAGGCGATGTAGCTATTTGAACACTCAAAATACTTTATAGATTCTTTCCCTTGCAAGTAAACCCATGTTAAAGTCAATAAAGAAATTGATTATCCTTATCAATCGTTGGAAAAACTTATAGTACATTTAGGTTAAAGAAAGTCCTGGAGCTAAAAGCTAGCTGATAGACTCTGACACATTTCGACGCTAATATCAGAGTGTTTTTAAGGTGTTTTATCGCAGCCATTATAGATGGCGCCACTCTACATCAATGTTACTTTATTGACGATACGAAATTCACTTTGTTGGCAAACTTATATTTTATCTACTCTTAGTTTTAAATATACTCAAAAGTAGAAACAGCATTTTTTTTAGTATAAAATAACCAAAACATTTTGTTTAGTTATTGCTCATTTTGCCTTTGTTTTTACATTGTTTGCATTAGTATTAGAGCTCACATCTTCGACTAAACTATCGCACGACTGTTTAGTCTTGCTTTGATTCCTATGAGTTTATATCGAGGTACGCTTACTTGATTTTAATTGTGCAACTAAACAGTTGAATAGGCTGCGAAACAATCGAAAATCGCACAACTGTTGTGCGATAGTTGAGTCAAAGTTGTGCTCCCACTCTTAACATTTAATTTTTTACAATTTATTTATGAAATTCTACCTTAAAACGATATTTATTTTTAAAAAAGCATTTCAAAGTAACCAGCAACATTAAAATCTTCTAAGACGAAAGACTGTAGTTTTTTAAAAATGGGTCAGTTAGTAGAGGGATGTTATCTAAGGCCCTACTACGGATCTTATGAGAGATGATGAGAGAGTATATCAAGATCGCACTGAAGCGTAGTTTTAGAACACTTTCTTTTCTTTTTTTTATCTTTTCTTAAAAGATTTTCGCGAGTAAAAATGTTAAAGCGGGTTAAAATGTTACGAAAAGAAATAAACGAAAGCATTTCAAGAACAATAGGAAGAAACAAATGTTTTTTACAATGCTAATATATTTTTTAGGATTATTATAAATCATATTTAAAATTTTAGCTTAAAAAACTTAAGAAAAACATCATCATTATCATCATCACCAGCTCACTATACGTCCCCACCGAGGGGCACGGAGACTACCCTAAGTAAGGGGTGACTAGGCCATAGTCAACCACGCTGGCCCACTGCGGGTTGGTTGACTTCACACATATCTTTGAATTTCTTCGCTGATATGTACAGGTTGCATCACGATGTTTTCCTTCACCGTAAGAACGTCGGGTAAATTATGTACATATGAAAATTTGAAAAATCGAAACTCACATTGGCACATGGCGGGATTCCAACCCAAGACATGTAGATTACAAGCCAAGAGCTTATACCACTGCACCACCAACGCTCCCAGAAGAAAAAGATATGTGACACTAATCACTTCAATAAAAAAAGATTTTACAAAATACACAAAAAATCCGTGACGTAGTAATGTATTAAAAAATCTAACACAAAAAACCGCACATCGCATCTAATAGTGAAATCATTATTCCCATGATTCAAAGACGCTATATCCTCGATAGTTATTGTTCAGAAAAATCGAAACCTCCAACAATGTACGGCATTGTGTAGGGACAAAGTAATTTGCTGAAGTGGTAACACTTCGCACTCCCTACCCCCTACCCTCTACCCCTTCCTCCTTGCCGAACTTCCCCACTCGATAAGGCACATCCACTTTATAAACTTATACTTATAAAGAGTTTGGTACTCGATTATTTTTGGCAAGAGCAGCTGCCAATGTTACTGCCTTTTCGATTCTAATAATCATATTAATGAAATATTTCGGCATACATAGTGCTATTTATAAATCTTTGATTAAAATACTTTACCCATCTTACCAATTTATTGGATTACAGTAGCTATTCAATAACGGCCAATAAAACTATATATTTATATAGATAAACGCTTTTTTTAAGCATTAAGATCGAAAATCGCCAGCAGTATTAAAAAATGTTTCAAACCTCTGTTCCTGTTGATAATAAAACGCGCACGTTGCATCTATAAAGTCAATTTATTCATACACATTGGACGTCTCAATCGTGAAACAAAAAATAATTCACGAAGCGAAAACACCATGACACGAGCGTCTACCGGGTGCCATAAAATGGAAACGACATACCGTAACACATAAGTTTTCCCTTAAAACAGAAGGTAAAGGTGCGTACACACTAGCCTACAGTTGTGACAAACGTTCGGAAATTTGTTTAAAAAAAATTACCTTAAATCCAATAAAAATATGCGACTGTATTTTAATATTACTTAAATGTTTTAATTTTAATAAATAAGGAAAATAATAAAAAAAATGATTTTTTCATGCCTGTCATATTTGTCAACTTGTCAAATAGAGTCAATAGTTTAAGGTAAATTTGTCAAAATCTTAGAAACATCTTTGCCATGGATGAAATAAAACGTTGCCATTCTCCGAGGAATTTTAAAAGTGGCAATCGTTTAACCATCAGTAATTTCTCAAATTATAGTATTTTGCGTTTAAAAACTGCCGAGTTGCACCCATGTTCCTGTCGCTCTAATGTGACAGCGGCCGAGCTGTACTCAAGCACGCGCGGGGGACGCCGGGGGAGGGACGTAAGCGATTCCAAAGAGCCGATGAAAGCCCTCTAGAATATCGAACGTCAGGGTTGTCTACCATGAGTAAAGACAAAAGAAATTTATATTTACTATGTACAATGTAAATCAAAAATGTGTAACTTATTCGTACTCAGCTCTGTGTAAAGATGAGTGTCGGGACTGTGCTAAATGTCATTTTATGTCTATTTCATAAAGAATAGTGGACTTTATTATGTGTGTTGTCACGTAGAGTTGATATATTTTTATATCACCCCATTTGGGTTACTTAAACTCTCAGAATGGTAGGGATTAGATTTTTTCCGTGTTCGCATTGCGTGAAGGTTCGTGTTTATTGTGGATCAAATGGGATAATTGGCTCCGATCGGCGTTGATTGTTCTATGATCTTGTTTAATGCGGGGGATCCTCGAGTTTGTTTGTTTGTTCATTTTAACGCGTCGTCGCGGACGTGTTGACTTAGTCAACACCTTTTCACTTTCAATCAGAATTTCGTTCGGAAATAATCTTATATAACACAAGTTACAGAAAATATTTATCAAGCAAACTCAGTAAATGATAAAACATTAGCTAGCTTATTTATAATGACTATTTTTTTCAAATTTTTTTAAAGAATAAAATATTTAGTAGAAATGTTTCTCACCCCTGCAAGAGGTGTAGACCAGAGGCGCACTCATGTCTACTGCGGTTGCAAAAATCCACTCTCAAAAGGTCACCCACCCCCATTCATTAGGCGATAATTCCATTCGCGTGACAGAAATAAAACTACAAGTGTTGTAACGCGTCGCAGCCGCGTAATGAGCGCGTGAAATAATTGTACAGCGGCCGCCAAGGAGCTGATTTGGCAACACTGTCTTTAGTAATTAATTTTACATGTTTGAAGATTTATGGTACCACGGAATTTACGAACTGTAAGGACGAAAACCACAACAGAGTAGTATTTAAGGGAACAGAAAACCAAGGAATAATTTAACCCCATTATTGCAAATTTATTTTTAAGGAATTCACTGACACCTAAATTAAATTTAATTACTCTTTTGTCATTACGATCTCTCAATTTGTTTTATTTTTTTTTCAGTTACTATAAACACATAGGGTTGTTTTATTAGTGGTTAAGGAAAACATCGTAATGCCTGCACCTATCTGAAAAGAATAAAAAAGATATGTGTGTTATCAACTCGCAGTGGACCAGTGTGGTGTCTATGACCATAACTTAGGGTAGGTGAGCCCCTCAGTGTAGACGTAAATTGAGCTGATGATATTAAAATCAATTTATTCCATTTCATATATCTTTATTTACTAATTAGTTTATGATATTTTACATGATTTGTATTAAAATAAAATAAAATATGATATATAAAGAATAGATCAGCACCGGCTGCGGAATCCGATGACTCAAGCAACCAGTGGTCAAGGATACAGAAGAGAACCTCCTCAAAATTCATGCGGTTTCTAAAATAACTGCCTTTTGAATCGGGCCTTTAATACTGTCCAGCGAGAGCTTCTTGAGATGTTGGTCCTATTTTAATTTTTTTATTATAAATATTATGCTAAAACGAAACCATCTTTGACAAATGTATTTTCTGATTCATTTAATTTACAGCTTGAAGATAAAACCGCTAATAATTTAAATCATCTAAAACTTAATATGAACAGCTTAATCATTTACAGCTGCAAGATGAGTTATATCCCATCATAACTGACTAATTAGTGGCTGACAAATAACTTCGATCGTAAAGAGAATGACATCTGACGGTGGTAAAAAACCCTTCGCGTCACACACGTTCTATATCAAATGAGTGTTGGTGTCATTTTTACTGTTATGCATCTCCGTCTAGTATTAATTATAAAGCTTAGCACACACGCGGGACGGTAAAACTATTAACAGTAGGGTAGTCCAAATAGTTTGAAAGTTTCCTTGGCTGGCCGCCAGGAGCGCTGCGTGATAGATCGCCTCGCCTTGCTTTTGACACGGTTGTAAACAAAAATAATAAGTCGCTGCGAAGCCGGCATATTTCGGTTGTGTACAGATTTTATTACCGCTTACTTTCTCTCACGTTGAATTTTATTGCTTTTACGTAACATTAGAAATGTTAGGATACTTTATAGGCAGGATCGGATACCTCTTAACTTGGGTACTTATTTATGCGAGGTTTTTATACACCGTATTTTTTTGGATATAAAGAGCGTTTACGAATATCTAATAGGTGTATTGAACGTAAAGTATGAAATTTGAACTAAATTTCCTTATAAATTATTAATGCATATTGTGTAAACTATTGTTTACAGTGAGCTGCGAGACATAACTTTAAGTTGTGAAAAATTTAACATAAGTATTATCAGCAACAGACGGTTCAAACACACGATAAACTAACTTATTTCTAACTTATAAACTATAACATTTGCACCTCCAGTGTTCCTGTTTGCAGATCCCTGTTGACTAAGTAAATGTTGGTCTGTTTGAGCTGGGTTCCGTATAATAACTAACAACTAAAGTGCTGAGTGTTATAATGCAAGCAAAATCTTAACTACCCACATCAGTTAAACTAAGAAAATACTTAACTTGAACTATAAAGACGATTCTCATATGTTGAAACTTTCATGTCAAGATTATTTTTCGCTAGTGTATACTCGGCTTTACAAGCTTATATTTCTAAGTATCTACGCACAAGCCCTTTAGGGAAATAAGTTCTTTAGTAGACCGTCCTTCAGAACCGTCGTTTACTAGATGGCACGCCATCTAGCGGTAATTACTAACCTTTCCTTTATGAGCCTAAATGCCGTACTAAAAATGAACAAAAGCTCTTAATTATAAATAATTTGTTGTACACTCAGTTCTTTTTGATTCGGTTTGTCTGTACCTCAGTGTATGATTTAATACAATTTTGGCCTCTCCAGAGAGCCCTGCAGCGCTTCCGGGAAGTCTAGTGACTTCCGCCGCTCGACTTCCGGTAGGATACCGCGAGTATTTTGAACCTTTTTTCCACAAGACCCCAGTAACATTTATGCGAACATTAAATTTACTGAGAAACACGTATTCTACGGAAATTACAAAACAATAATTTTATTCGGAAAAATCTTTTACCAATAACATCTGAAAAATATTTATTCACGGAATGGCATGTATTTGTTTTCAAATTGTTTTGGTATTTTCCATTGTTTCGTATCTCTTGTTATCTTATTTTATAATAGTGACAATCCACAATAAAACATTGAAATATCTAAACCTATGATATGGACATGTATAAATATTTAAACTTTTCTCAATACAAATAATTGATTTATGAACCGTAAACAATAAACATCGGTTTACACGGAGACTGTTTACGTCAGATGTTTCTTGTCTTAACATAAACAGGGACAGACAAACGACCACGTAACAAACTTAACAGTAAATTACAAAACTACATAATAACCCTTCGTACAATTGTAACAAATCTCAAATTACACCAACCATTCTCCAACTCATCCGCAAATAAAACATTGTTAAGTAACAATTGATTCTAACAATACATGGCACTTTCAACTTTAAAACAATAGAATACTAAGTAACTGTTTTCAAATTCCCTTAACAGCGAACATAGTTTAAAAAGCCGATGACAGACATTAAGTACAGCTATCGGAGGCGCGCTGAAATAGGGGTGGTTTTTTTTAATCAATGTGGATCTTATTTTAGGATTTGTTTAACAAACTACCTAACAATAACTCGTTTATAATTCTCTCTTAAATGGTGCAAGTATTTAATATATCAAAGAAATAACTAGCCTAATTCAATTCCACTACTGTGGATTATTGTCTTATGCGAAACATATAGCCATCCCTTTCATTCACATTAAGTTCTCTATTCTCTCTCTCAGGATTTTTGCAGTCGGAACCAATGTTCAACACACAATATTATTTAACTATAGGTATGCTTACGGATGCATTTGTCATAACTAAAATGACTTAATATTCTTGATACTTGACATGTGCAAATATAATGATTTACAAACAATAACGACTCATTTAACAAAGATAAGGTAACACAAAGAGCAATGAAAAACTGTATTGTGCTTTGTACTGTTTTTCATATTTAAAAACATATTAAAATATTACACATATAAAATACTAGCATAAGTCATACTATCGTCAATAAAAAACAGAATAATATAAAAATCAGTATATTTATTAACAAGGAAAACTCATCATCATTTAATTATTACTAGCATTCTCGCGACTTCGTCCTCGAGATAAAATAAATTTTAAAAAATAGCCTATGTTACCCACTAATAATTTTTTAATCGGGAAAGAATAGTTGAAATCGGTCAAAGATTTTGAGTTATTTCAATACATACAAAAATACAAATCTTTGCTGTTTATAATATTAGTATAGATTACTATGTGATTTTAACGTACTTATTTCAAATATAAGCAGTCACACCTTTGACTAAACTGTCGCACGACTGTACGATTGTCAATTGTTTCGCCAATTCAATTGTTTATACACATCTAAAGATGGAGTGTGCGCACCTTCACATAACCTTATAGTAATCAAAGCGATTAAACAGTTATGCGATAGTTTTCGAAAGTACACACTCTAAATAGCCGTTAAATATAGTTGACAATCGAAAGTATCAAGAATGTTAATCCAAAATTCAAACTTACGTAAGCAAACAGTATCGTCCACATTGTTCATTGTTTATAACGGTAAACTTAAAAACAAACTAAACGTCGTTGGCAGGAACATAAACAAAACAAATTAGTTGCTTACAATGTTTAGAGATTACAAGGAAACAACACAATGGATGTAAGTTATTTTCAACATAATACCGATAAGAATGTTACTAAGAAAAAACACGTGTGTGAACAAAGAGTGATATTTTTATTTTTGCCCGCATGTTATTATTAAAAAATAGCCTATGTTACTCATAGATAATGTAGCTTTCAAATGGTCAAAGAATAAAACGGTCCAGTCGTTTTTGAGTCTATTCATTACAATCAAACAAACAAAGATTTCCTCTTATTACATTAATACAGATAATATTAACTCCCGGATATAAATATAAATTACGTACGTACTAGGTTACTTTTACATTGTTATCGAATAGTGATAACGTAGCTTTATAATGGTGAAAGAATTTTTAAAATCGTAACAACAGTTATTAAGTTATTTTAATACATACAAAAATATATTTCCTCTTATTGCTCAGTGTAAAATACAACCTTTTTGGCTGACAAGTTTGAAAGCAGCCAAAGAGATTACATACTGGCCACAAGAATTTTGCGTGGTTTCTTATTAAAAATATAGTTAAGACTGAAGAAGAAAGAGCAGCGTCTAACGGAAAGGATGCGATTTATATAGTTTTGCAGAATAAATATCTAAATAAGTTAAATAAAGTTGTTATCTATACTAATATAATAAAGCGTAAACACACACTACTTTGTGGCGTAAGATGTGAGCAATCACAGCATATATTTGAATAATTATTTATTTAATAAAAAGCCCTACACTTACTTCACGCTTTAGGATATGTATTTGGTCAATAAACGGTGTTTTTTTTTGATTATTTTATTATTTTCACGCTATTAAATTAGGGGGTAAAAAATTAGATAAAAATCCTAATGTGGGAAAGGGACCATTAGCTGGTGGTGCCAAAATCAGGGAAGTAAGATTACCATGGTTTGTCATCATGTCATGTCATTTTGACATTCGCAATTGAAAATTTGGCAAATATAAACAAAATTTTCATAATTCTATGCGGATGAAGTCGCACAGGTACAGCTAGTGGCATTATAATATAAGAGTTTGTATTTTTAGCTGCCTCGTAGTCGGTAAAAAGTTAAAAAATAATATTAGTATAGAAATGTAGACAGAAGTATCGTAGATGTGTTTTTACAAGCTGTACAGATTGTAGTCTAAATCTATTTAACATCAAGATTGAATACAAGCTCGCGAAGCTATCTAGAATTCCAGATAGATGGAATACTTATGCAAATGGTTTCAGTTGGAGTGCGGGATAGAGCGAGGGGAAATATCGCCGAGGTAGATTAGGGCTGCTGACTACGGATTTAACTTCGTCGACGTATATCAATAGAGCTGTTACTTGCCAAGTTTAGGACAGGTTTGTTTTGATTTAGTACTCTAGGGTTTATATAGATATACACATTTTTTAAAACAAATAGAAGTCTGAGATTTGTCAATGAAATGATTACACATTATCTCACAACTAGCTGTTGCTAGCGGCTTCGTCCGCGTGAAATTAAATAATATATAGCCTGTTACTCGCAGATAAGTTACCTTTCTAATGGTTAAAGAATTTTTAAAATCGGTCCAGTAGTTTTTACGTGAATCGAATACATACAAAAATCCAATAATACTGGTATAGATTGACAAATAGTTACATTTCCTATGAAAATAACATATAGGGTAATAGCTTCTATATAAATCTTATTTATTATTTTTATTAAAAATTATAATGTAAATACAAACCCGAAATCAAAATCACAAACTGATATTCTACAAACACAAAAAAACATTTTTAATATAAGCATAATATTTGTACAATACTGTTGGGAAAACAATACGATTGTTCGTGCTCAGAAAGCTTACCTGTTCTAAATAAACGAAAACAAATTTTCAATTGGAGACTGATTCCCCCGGCTTGGGTCTGAGAGTGGGATACACGCAAATCCCACTTTGATCGACTTCAGTCCCATTCAAGTGATACCGTACAGTTTTATAGGTATTGAACGCAAAATTTGACCTTGTTACAACTACAATTGTAATTTATTCCTATACTTATCAGACAACTTGGCAACGTCAATATCGACTAAAAGAAAATGAAAAATGAAAATGAAAAAATGTTTATTTAAATCCAACAATCATATATACACGGAGTAGTAAAATACAGTTTATGGATACAGTAGATTTTTTTTTTATATTGACCAGTACCCTCGCACTAGGCGCAGCCTGTATCGCGAGGGTCCAGCTTCTAAGATTAAACAAACGATCGTTAGACGGCAACAAATTAGTTAATAGTTACACTTATATTTACGTGCCATTTGTTTTAAAAATATAGTTTTAAATTTTTATACAGAAGAATGAAATAAAATAGCTACAACAATAGAAAACTTAACATACTCTTTTAAGAATACCTTCTGTGTCCTCGTACGTTAATTTTAACAACCGTGATTTTAATTTTATTTTTGGAAGAGAAGAGACTTATAAAAGCTTTATATTTGTATGCAGCTTTTGGCCGCGACTCCATCCGCGTGGAATCAGAAAATAAAAGTCGCCTATGTGTTCTTCCAGACTATCCTCTACATCTATGCCTGCATCGAGAACATCCATCCATAACTTTCGCATTTATAATCTTAAGAAGTGAGATAAGAATTGATTTAATCTTTTACTTATAAATGTTGCCTAAGATTTTTTTTTTAATAAATTTTCTACACGTATATTTCAGTTAATACTCACAGTGTTAACACTTGATAAAACTTTTGAAGAAAGTAATAACTCACGATTATAAAATTTTGAGTAATGCTTTTTAATGATAAAAAACAAATCCATTAAGAACTTTAAAATGTACTTAACGGAAAACTTAACACAATGTTTATATTAGTAAAGGTTTTTATACGACCACCATTATAGGTGTACTAGCTTTTCCCGTGCGGCTTCATCCGCATGAAATTATGACAATTTTATTTTATTGTTTTCATTTGTTCAATTACCAATATCAAATGACAAACATTAGCAATCTTTCTTCCTTGATGTTGGCAGCAACTTATAGTCATTTCCCACATTAAGGTTTTTATCCAAAATATTTACCCCCTAAGTATAATGGCGTGAAAATATATAGCCTTAAGCATGACATAAGTGTAGGGCTTTTTATTTAAAAAAAAATCAAAAATATGATGTAATTGCTGACATCTTAGGCAACAAAGTATGTGTTTACGCTTTATTATAATAGTATAGATTATTAAGTCGGTAAATAACTTTCACGTATTGCCCTAAAGGGTTTAAAAACATCAGAGATACGAGTAAATCGGACACTTATCAGACCTCACGCGTTGCTAAGATATTGAAAGTAAGTATTTTGTATACTTTTATATTTAACATGTACATTACACTAGAGAAAACCGCTTTATCTATATTTAGTGAGGTGATTATACTTTAGTTCTATCGAATATCGATAATCCATATTTTTTTCTATCTAGTTTGACTATAGACTTTTATGTTTCTTTAATGTTACATAGTAAAAACTAATGGTTTAGATTAACAAAGAAAGTGTTATGACAACTTTTAGAAGTTCTTCTATAGCTATAATATTACTTTTGATATTTAAACAATCGATGAAGTATGAATAAAAAAAATATTTTATAGCAATTTTTTATCGATTAATAATCGTTAGAAAAAAAATATGTGAAAGTTAAAACATTGAATTAAAGAGACATGAGAAAGGTACATTTACAAAATCAGGACATCAGTTGTAAAATTTAATAACGACCTATATATCGATAACTGTGCCGTGAACATCACCAAACGACTCATAAAAACCGTACCTAGCTTCGCTATAAAATACCCTTCGGAATATCGGACGAATAAATGGGTTTCTCGTAAAAATTGTGGGGTTATATAAAAATAATTACCTATCCCGGATTGGCTGGGAAACTTCAGGTTTGGCAATAAATGCTGAAATAGCGTATTATCCGAAAATATAATTAATATCCGTTAACGCCATGATTCACCTTGCAGTTAATATCGGCTTAGATGCACGTTATATTTTATTTTCTTTTTTACTTTCTTCGGCCTTCCTCTACCTTTGTAGCCACATTTAATCTTAACACTTTCTGGTTTATGTCCCCATTGTCTCGTCGCATAACATATCTCCGATTTTGTTAAAAAAAAAAGTAGTTTTTACTAATATTATAAAGAGGAAATATTTGTACTTTTGTATTTTTTTATGATTTGAAATGAATTAAAAACTACTGAGCCGATTTCATTATTTTTTTACTAATATAAAGCTGCGTTATGAATGAGTAAGAAGCATACAACATAACATATCTTTATTTTACGAGCATGAAGTCGCGAGGAACAGCTAGTCTATATTAATATAAGAGGAATAATTGTATTTTTGTATGTATTGAAATAAGTTAAAAGCTACTGGGCCAATTTCAACAATTTTTCCACCATTAAAAGCTACATTATCAGTGAATAGCATTGGCTATATTTTTTAATTTCACGCAGGCGAAATCGCGAGCAACAGCTAGTTATTCATAAATAAAGAGGTAATTTTTTAAGAAATCCTACATAGAAAAATCTTACTTCAAATGACGAGTTTCCAAGCTGACTTTTTCGTTACGTATGTGGTTTTTGGCACAGGACCTGTAATTTTAGGAGCTGCAAACGTTTGGCCATTTCGGATTTCGTTCGAAATGTTGCTGTTTTTTAAACATTCCTCTTGATTTAGTCTGATAGAGCGAGATTTGGTTCACCGACGAAACAGTAAAAATGAATATTTTTTGTCCTAGCTTCGTGTATATAAACATCGGCTAAGGTTTTGCGTTTTTAACAAATATTGCGTAAACATTACAATCTAATAAGAGTTAAATAATACATTATACTTTGAAAACATAACCGAAGAAGGCCGTTACATAGACAGTAATCTTAGCAGAATCTAGATAACATTGTAATTCAGATAAAGCTTTGGTTTATTTTACAACATTTTTAAGTTATAAAACTACACTTAAACATTTCTAAGTTGCTCGAAAAAGATAAAGAAGGTTAATTTAAAGCAGTACGTAATAAAAGTACCCTTCTAATTATCTTTCAAGAAAATTACCTCAAAGCTCATCTAACAAGAATTTGTTTAACAAAACGAACGATCCCCACTGCGGCTGTGTCGATTAAAAACTTGATCGCTGTTTTATACTTTTTTATAGTTGTTTTTTTTTCTCGAGGATATAAAGTTTTGTAAATTGCGCTAGGTCGTTAGGTGGCCGCGGATGGAATGGGGTCGCAACGCCTCAATGTTTCGCGGATCATTAATTTGACACTTGGAATAGCTTAGAAGCGTTACAATGGCGGTTTGTAACGCCCACAAAACTGCGGGTTAAAGGTTGACCATCCTTTTAAATGCTACATCAATTGTGCAACATTGCTTTTGTTAATGGATTTGTAATGAGTTACGGTGAAGGGGACGACAGCAAATTGAGAAATATGCATAACTTTAAGGAAATTATACAACTTAGACGTTAAATCTTTTATTTTACAGACTTCGAGTAGACAAGTTGACGTATGTCGTAATTCGTGCCGCTTTACTGTGCGTTAAACGAATTTGTAATGACTTTACATTTTATTAAATAGAAGTATGCTTATGAAATTGAACATTCATTGTCATACTAGCTTTCGCCCGCGACTCCGTCCGAGTGGAATTAAAAAAAGCAAAGTAAAGCCTATGTGTTCTTTCAGACTATCCTCTACATTTGTGCAAAATTTCATAGAGATCCGTTCAGCAATTTAGGCTACAAACTCTCAAACATCCACCTAAACTTTCGCATTTATAATATAAGTAAGATTTTGTTATAATATGCACCTCTAATTTAAACTATGTAACATAATTTAAAAGGTATAAGTCTAGGAATAAGTCGAGAGATAAAGCAGTATCGGCCATTTTGAAAATTATTTAATACTACCTTTCTTACCTAGATTTACTCCCTCTGGCGGAATCAAAATAAAACACTAAGTACCATGTTTTCTTCCAGACTATGTGCCAAATTTCATCAACATCAGTTCAGCAGTTAAGCCATCTAAACTTTCGCATTTATATCAGTAAGATTTAACTAAAACTGATTTTTTAAATCAAAAGACAGGATCCATGGCATTGTTTTTAATAAATCTTGTTATACCCAACAGGGAAACATAACCGAATATTAAGTAGGGAAACGTTTAAGATAATTAAAACCGTGGGACCGTCTGAGTTTCGTTGGCAAACTTTAAGAGTTTCGTGGAAATTCACGTAAAGCCTTTGCAGTTGTTGCTAAGTACTCGGGCAATTTAGAGACAGGGGTCCTAGTGATGGTCAGATTTAAGACCCCTAATTTCTTTAATCCGGATAAAGCTATTGCACGTATACGAATCCTAGATTTTTTTACAAGCAAAAGATTTTTCCACATAAAACTTGTATAGTGGCCAGTATAATAAATGATGCCTGAAGCGAAAAAAAATGAAATATTGCCATAATTAAGTACTAGTTGCTTCGTCCACGGGAAATTAAAAAATAAAAAATAAACGTATGTTACTAGTTTATCTATTATACTAGATGAGTTACCTTTCTAACGGTGCAAGAATTTTTAAAATCGGACCAGTAGTTTTTAAGTTATTACAATACATAAAAGAAAGGCAATCTTTTCTTGCAAGCATTTACAGAGATTAATCAATTGAATTTATTATAACAAAACGCATCATTCCTCCTTTCAAAGACAACTGTCATCTGTCATTATATCGTCGTCTTGACATATATCATGCGATGCACATTCAGCCAGTACTCAAAATTATTAGTTGCCAGTAACTTTTATCGTTCAAAAAGTATCGATAATTTCGTCCCGTTATACTTATAATATCCGCGTTTCTAAGTTATCGTTTAATGTATTATGTAAATATAAGCATATAACAAGTAACTTGCCCCCATGCTGAGTGGATAACGTTATACGTCTAAGCGGTACAATAAAATGATAATTTACATTACAGATTTCAACATGACGTAGTCACCATAAGGTTAATGGTCGGTTACTACAAAAGCTTACTTTATACCTCCTTTAATATTAAATTAACTTTAAATTAGATACCAAAGAAGTTACCTAACGTGTCAAGTAATCATGTCAATCGACCCTAGATTTATCCATCCATACTATTATAGAAAAGATTTGTATTTTTGTATTATATTATAACTACTAGGCTGATATCAAAAATTCTTTAACCAATAAATACTTACGTTGTAACAGATCATAGGCTATATTAATTACAATTTTTATTTCTGCACGGACGAAGACGTGAGCAACAGCTAGTCTATTATACTAGCAGTTAAGATGCTCTTTTCTTTCACTCTCGTAGAAACAAATAGAGACAGTTCTTTATGTGTCTTACAGTTTAAGAATCATTTTTGAATTTCATAAATCGAACGCAATTCAATTACAGCGTATTAAAGAGAATTCTCAGGACGCTTACCTGATCGGGGCTCCCACCGCTGCGATAACTGTATTTGTTTCCGCCATTCCACATTGTTTTATGTTTTTTTTGTATGTATTTGTGAAGTCCCCGAGGATATATTAATAGTCTGTTACAATTCACAAAAATGTGCTAAACCAGAATACAATTTAGTCGTAAAATGTTGTTAGAAAAATGTCGCCTTGCATCTCTTATTAATGATTTAATAGGTGTAGGTACAGAATAATGTTTGACATAAAGATATGTAGAATCATACTAATATTATAAATGCGAAATACATGGATGAAGATGTATGTTAGAGTTTGTAAAACGACTGAACGGATTTTGATGAAATTTAGTATAGATGTAGAGGATAACTGAAAGAACACACTACTCACTTTCATTTTTGTTTTTTTCTACGCGGACAGAGTCGCAGGCTAAAGCTAGTGTAAATATATGTCATCCATTACAAACTACACACAAACTGGGATATATTACACTAATGTGACACGCATTTTAAACACAGGTATAAATTATATAGATAACTTTTTTTTATAAATCGTTTGGCGCCAAAAAGAACAATAAAACAACCCCAGGTAACAACCCCGGTATTGCATCTATGGGACAATGGAAACTGGACGCATCATTGCCGAGTCAGCTGCGTTACTGTCCGCCATTTTGATTTTTTTCAATAACGTAATAGGCAAAGGTATCTTTAATTTACAGCCACGCGATTCTAACAAAATTGTTTAAAGAACAGGTTGAATGTTTTTTTTTTTAATAAAGTGATCATTATTTATTAATTTATGATTTAATACTCGTGCATTTTTTTTAAATTCTTGAAGTAGGCAAAGGCATAGATTGTATTTTTGTCAAATTTTATTAGATGTGAACCGCTAATCCCTCCTAAAAATTCGCGTCCAGTAAAATCACAGCGAGAATTACAGAGAGAAACTTTTTTAATAACACTCTCCCGATTCAATCTCAATCGAAAAATCCCTAGCAGAAAAAAAGCCAACACAACGGTAAGAATAATGTATAAACATGTCAGGGGACCGGTTCAGGTACGTTTTTTATTCAATCGTCCGCCTATGTGTGAAAGGGACAGACGATCCCCTTTTACAAACGTTATAAGGTGTTACGTCCAATATCTAAGCTATTTTATATTATCTGTTGAATACTGCACAATTCGGAACGCGTTCAAATTAGATCGGGTTTTATTTCTATTCGATTTATTTTTAATTTCTGTAACATCGTTAATTAACGTTTTATAGCTTTTATGTTTTTTTTTTTTTTTAAATTTTAGAATTAATTGTGGATGAAAATGTTACCTCAAATTTTTACCTTCAACAGTAAAACAAAAGAAGCGATAAACAGATTTGAATCTGCTCCCTCACATCAATCTTTGCCCCAATCATTAGAAAGTACGAGAGCTATTTCTGTTTTTTTTTTCTGTGATTACACGTACATTGAGTTAACGGACAATGAAGATTAAACTCGTCCTTATAGACCACGAAAGCGAGAGGTATATATGTGTCTCTTTCTACAGCATGCATTCAAAAGGACAAAGAATAAGTAATAGAGACGTGACATTCGTGCAGATGGTTGATAAAACTTAATACTTGGTAGTTTGTTCGTTCTTCGACTATTAAAAGGTAGGAACAGATACGTTGTTACACGCTCTTTAGTTGCCGAGACTCATGAAAACATTAAAGGAAATGGTTCTGCCGAGCGAGGTCGTATATTGGCTTCCATGTTGGTGGTATCGGGCCTTTTTTACTTTTGCTATTGGCTTGGAATTGGAGGGAAAAGAAAATGGCCGATTCAACGTCTTAATTTAACTGAAGAGGCTAACTTGATTGCGCTTAAAGTATTTCTGGCATTCGAATAAAAGCAATGCAATTTAAACGCTTAGTCGATATTGTTTTGTAGATTATTAAACTTTAGACATTGCTTGTTTTAATAAAAAGGACAAAATAACATTTTATCGAAATTGTTATTTTTCTTTGTAGTTGCGAGATGGGACCTTCCTCTAGGCCAATTAGTAAAAGAGATGTACAATCCCTACTGAATGTAAAGGGACAAGTTTGGGATCCAATTTTTACCTGATGTTTATTACGAACGCTGACAGTGGGCATTACAAGGGACGGGAGACTTACACGTAAATATTACAGCATCAAATTCCCACACAATTGAGATTGTACAGCTTTAATATTATATTAATAAATAATTCGAATTAGCAGAAATAATAACATTATTAATTTATCATTGTTGAGAATTAAAGAGAAATTGGGATAAAATAAAAATCGCCTCGAGGACATGATCACTGTATTTTTATACTTAACAGCTTGACAGTTATAAGAAGGAATGTAGATTAAAAAAAAAATTAATCATAGATTATAAATATACCCATGTACAAGAATCATAACAATTTAGCATAAGGCCGATTTCGGGTCTAGGCATCAAGTAGTAATGTTTCAGAATGTATGCACGAAATTCCTTTTGACTTAAAGTAAAAGTTAATATTATTGTAAACTTTTAAAATTTATAAGTGAAAAGTACATAACAAAAAAGGGGAATAGTTCAGATTTTAATAAAACGGTATCCTTATTCTGATGAGTCGAAACTTCTCAAATGAGCTCCCGAATATAACCTTTAAGCCGATTTCAGAGTCATACGAATCTCGTAAAACTCGAGCAAGACGTTCGCTTCGACAATTTAACGACCCCGTCACTAGATACGTTACATTTCTCCTTTCGTTCGCAAATCTGACCAAGTTTGTGAAGAAAAGGGCCAATGTATTACTGTTAGAAGAATCAAATGTCACAGAACCAATCGTTATTGGAAGTCATAAACTAAAGTCAGTGAGATCTTTCAGATGACTATTGGATCGAAACTTCCAACCACATAATCTCGTAATAAGAACTTTGAAGTATTTTATTCACAAATAGATTACTGAATAAGGATTCATTTCGACTTGTATCTCCCACAAGCAGTGTAGGACAAAGAGATTCAAGAAAGTTCTTAATATAATGTTATCGTACCCAAATGTTTGCATGTTATTAACTGTACTTAGGGTTGCCGATGATTTCCCTTTTCACTACCACTAAGCGCAACACGCTCCCTTAGTACTCTCTGTTAATGCGTGACGTCATAAGTTTTACATTGTGACGTCATGAGGTTATCCACAACTTTCTCAAGTAATAATACTATACAAAAAATGTAATTTAGAACAAAAAGTAATGTTTATTTACAAGCACTATGAATGCTAGTTTGTCTGCACGAAATAATATCTTAGTTCAATAAAATGTCAACTTAATATTCCGAACGCACCCAAAATAAACTTCAAAGCAAACCATCGAACCTATAAAATAGTTTTCTTATATCCTGACTGGATAAAGTTATATACATTCTAGCTAAAACGGGGCAATTGAATATTCACGTATAAAAGTAATAAAAGCCAAAATCGACACTGTATGAAAACTAATTTTTAGATCTTGTATATTAGTATAGAAAGGACAGTTAGATTTAAAAAAATATAGATTACATTATAGATTTACTACCATACCCAGACTTTAATTGGTCACTAAACGAGTCGGAGAAATACAAAATAATTTGCGAACTCAAACAATTGAAATACAATTTTTAATTTTTCGCGAAATTCTGATGAATATTTCACAGAACCTCTTTTGTAAAAAATCCTATTAAGCAATCGGTAACAATTTTTCAGTATGGGTTAATTTGTTAATACTAAGAAAATAAAATAAAATGCCTGTAATAGATATCAGTCTGTAGTTTCTGTCCACCAAGCTAAGTTATATGAACATTTAAGCCAGTGGTTGACTCACAAGCCAGTTAAACTCAATATAACGCGAACTATAACTATAAAGTCGGGTCAATGAACTTTATTTTTTTTTTTAACGAAGAGACAGGACGACAATAGGGTACTTTAATTTTAATTTAACTACGCTTGAACTCCAAATTGATGGAGAACAAAGCTCGGGAATAATTCATTTGTTTTTGCTCATAAATCATAGCTTGGTAATATGGACATCTATAGGCCGACAAGAATGTCTTACCCAGTGGGCATATCGAACTAAATTTTGACAGTTGACTCAATCCTGTCAGTGTCAGAAATGTCACATGATCTTTGTTGTACTATAGCAGTCTTGTCATTTTTAATCTATGTAATTTTCTATTTCTAAGAGCGCGCACCTTTTTTGTTACTCTTTGATTCTTATGAGCTTATGGAGGTGCGCACACTACTCGATTTTAGTTATGGCTCTGAAATAATCGACAATCGCACAACAATTGTGCGATAGTAGTCAAAGGTGTGCGACGGCTCCAGATATGTTTTACATTTTTTCTAACAGAACTAACGATAGCAGCGCTTTCTAACCGGGCCAGATATCCTTGTATTACTATAAGTTGGATGTTACCCGAATTTCTAAAACATTCAATGTTTGTAAAATGTTTCGGAAGATTTAAACAAAAGGGAATGGACAATGACCATTCTCGTTCCAGGAATAGATTCCACCGATACCGCGGCTTAGGCAGTGCTTGTTAAAATGCACTAACTAAAGCCTTTACAGGTGATTGTAAGCTCAGATTTCTGAAAACACACGCTAAAGATTTTTCAAACGACTTCCTTGATACAAAATTAAAACACAAATACAAATAAAACAAATTATTCGAATAGAATAGAATTATATTGTCTAAAGTTATTTTAATTAATAATAATTTGACTTAAAACTTTGAAAAAAGACTCCTTACAAATAATATAAAAAAAAAACTATTTATTGACCAAAAAAAATAAAAGTTACAAAAACATATTAATGAAATAAAAATTTGTCAAAAGGAGAAGGCTCAGGTGATGCGGTCTCCAGCTTGTCACTAAAGGCCGCGCTTGTTTTCGACATTCTTAGCTAGTATATTTTAAACCATAAAGTAACCACTCAGTATTTTTAATCTGTACATAAAATCCTTAGTACTCTTGAAGTTCCATTAATTTTCAACTAGGGAACTATTAAAACCAAACATTACAAGATAAATGACGTAAATTTTTTTAACAAAAAATTCTTAAGATTCCCGATATATCTACATAGCTTAATAAATAGTTGTGAAGCCACTTTAAGCACTTTGAATGACGCACGACTATCCCATTTTTACCAAAAACAGTTTCACACCATGATAGTTCTTATGTCATTGGATTAAAGTTCAAAATACAATTAAATCTAGTTACTAAGGTAGATATTAAGATGGTTTTAAATGCATTCACTGTATGCTTTTAAGGAATCCGCTTCTTAAGTAATATTGAGACGGAACGTTGATAGTTATTTCCGACTTTTTTTATGTGTTGAGTGAAATTTCAAAACTTACCATTTTGTGTCCATGTGACATGTTATGAGAACATGGTTTTGTACATTAAATATATACATACTAGCTGCTCCCGTGCGGCTTCATCCTCATGAAATTATGAAAATTTTATTTTACTATTTACATTTGTCAAATTATCAATAGCAAATGTCAAAATGACATGACATGACAAACCTTGCTTCCGTGATGATGGCAGCAACTTATGGTCTCTTTCCAACATTAGGGTTTTTATTCAAAATATTTACCCCTAAGTTTAATGGCGTGAAAATATATAGCCTAAAACGTGACGTAAGTGTAGGGCTTTTTATTAAAAAAATATTATTCAAAAATATACTGTAATTGCTGGCATCTTGGGCAACAAAGAAGTGTATGTTTACGCTTTATTATAATAGCATAGATATACATACAGACCTGATATTTTTACAATAAAAACAATGGTAGGACAAGCCAACTTAAATAAAATAACGAAGTGATAATTACCACTACAATAGACAATGGTAGGAGAGCGTTGCTTAACTTCTCGACAGAGAGGACGCAAAGAAATAGGCTATTACCCCAACCTATGTCACTCTACGCCAAATTCCAATATAAATCTATTACAATCTACAAACAAATCACAATTTACAATCATTGCACTTAATATTAAAAAGCAAAGATATCTAGCTATATTAAAGCTTCATAAAGTTATTTTTGTAGATAACCTAAAAACTACAGGACCAATTTAAAAATTTCTTTCACCATTAAAAATCTACGTTATCAATGAGTAACATAGGCTATATTTTTATTTCTTAATTTCACGCAGACGAAATCGCGAGCAACACCTCAGTTAATATTTCATTTTGCAGTTATCTTTTGAACTTTACAATTCACTTAAGTCAAGTAATATACATGGCAAGTCTCATCCAATTATGCGCACACGCACGATTCGTGTTTTGTCACGGTGCCAAGAGTCCAATTTAATTAAACGATACAAGTCTTACCAGTAGACAGGCTAAAACAACAAGATTTGCTGTATGTACCACTAGGGTGACCAAACATTTTCTATTCTGCGGACATAATATAATATGCATAGATGAAAAAAAAATGCAATGTACGTCTGTAAAACAGAGTGAAATAACTGGAAAACCATTTAGATATTCCGTTTAATGTAATTTTACCCAATACTTTTAATTTTTGAACATATAATTGACCGACTTCCCAAAAGGAGGAGGTACTCAATTCGTCTGTATGTTTTTTTTAACTAATTACATTGTTAAATACAAATAACGGACAAAATTTAACACTACGAGACTGGTGTTCAATTATTAAAAATAGGGACAATAATTTTAAACCGCTCATATAAATGTATTTTAAGAAAAAAAAATATTAATATACCAAATATTTCTGTTACGATATCATCGTGATTTATACGTTCCGTAATTAAATTTGTTCGATCCCAAACCCGCCCTAAAAAGGACACATGTTCTAATTTTAAATGTAACCAATCAAAACGCGAACTAAAAATACTTCAACCTAAATAATCATTCACGTTGATTGGAATACAAAATATATATTTTATTAAAATTTAAATACTAACCGCGTCCGATTTCGGTTAAAATTAATGAAACAGAATTTTAATGTGGTTGCATTACTTAGTATAATTCTTTTTTAATTTAATATACCTTATTGGTTTTGAATATACAAAAATTTAATTACCCGACCGACGGAGGTTCTTATTTTTAAACTTATTTAATACTTGTTGTACAAATATTACAATAAGTATGCTAAAAGTAACAAGAGCACAGAATCGGCCTTATTGCTATCAGCATTCTTTTACAGACGTATGTGGGTTTATATGTATGAAAATTTAATTGAGTCAGCCTGGAGTCTAATATCCAATGACAAATGCCATTGCTACGTATTCTATCTGCAGTGTTATTTAAACATCAAAATGTAAAAAAAAACATAATGGAATGTAAGGTAGTATTCCATCTTAATGTATGGTCACCCTATAATCATAACTGACCGTTTGAATAACGGTGCATCGTTGATCCAGTATTTTTGTACTGTTAAATGCCGCTGCATGATAAATCGATGCTTACATCTCCTAAGTCTAAGTATCGTTGTAAGCTGTAAGACAATGCTTAAATGGATAGCTGTCCTAAACAGTTACACCACGACTCTAACATATATAGATGTGGTCATAGGGTCATCATCATCAGCTCACTATACGTCTCCACCGAGGAGCTCGAAGCCTACTCGAAGTTAGGGTGACTAGGCCATAGTCAACCACGCTGGCCCAGTGCGGGTTGGTTGACATCACATGTCTTTGAATTTCTTCGCCGATATGTGCAGGTTGCATCACGATGTTTTCCTTCACCGTAAAAACGTCGGGTAAATTATGTACATATTAAAATTCGAAAAAGCGAAAATCACATTGGTACATGACGGGATTTGAACCCAAGACCTGTAGATTACAAGTGCTTAAACCACTGAGCCACCGACGCTCTAATATATAGATAGCTCATAGGATACTTATAAAAAATGGATTTTTTTAACCCTAGACAAATAAGGAAGTAACCACTCGAATTCCCCAGAGAAATTACTGATGATCATAAATATGTGCAACAAGTTAAAAGTTTGTAGTTGCGTCTACCTTTAAGTGACAGAGGACGCATTGAAATATTTTTCCTGTGTGTCCCCTCTCTTCATTATTGGTATAAAGGCTACATTACCGTACAAAGGTGGATAATTCAAGTAACATCCAAAGTGCATTTAAATCTTCGAGTTATACCTAGTCAATTAACTCTGGCAACCACGACACATGTCGACATCTGTTCGACAGCCGATGGGGCACGTTTCCGGACGCCAGTTTTTTACCCGCCAAATTAACGCTTGCGGCCATGTTCAAAAATCCATGACACGTGCTATTTCTATGTACTGCCACTTGCGTTCAGAAATGCACAACAGTTTGCCATTTTTGTATATTTCTGCGCTATTCGCGACTTCATCCGCATAAAATTTAAAAAAATAATAAACATAGCCTAAGTTATTCACTGATAACATAGTTTTTTAATGGAGAAAGAATTTTTGAAATTGGCTCAGTAGTTTTTGAGTTTAAATACATACAAAAATACAAATCTTTTTAATAT
Organism: Papilio polytes; assembly: GCF_000836215.1. NCBI lineage: Eukaryota > Metazoa > Arthropoda > Insecta > Lepidoptera > Papilionidae > Papilio > Papilio polytes. The sequence continues at coordinate 1,337,993 of NW_013525035.1, read as the reverse complement.
TTGTATAGAAAACTATCCTATATTTTTTGGGTAATATAACCTTACTTAATCAGAACATCTTTCAATAAACTAAATTAATGTATAGCTTGTATTAAAATTTTTATCTGTTAAGTTATGATTCTTTTAACTTATTACAATTGATTATGGGCCAAGACGCTCTATTGTAATAAATTTATATTTTCATAAAATTCATTTCTAGTTAAATTAAAAATCGAACTGTTGTTAATAAAATAAACAAAATTTAACCGATTTCTTCAAGCAAATAGTTATTTTAATCATCTAAAGTACCAGGAAAGCATCAAAGTGTGTGATAAGGATGGTCAAGGTCGACTATCAAAGCTATCGAGTTGTACAAACTTATTCAATAATAGATTAACGCCACGAATTTATTTACTAAAATTATATCTTACTATGAATGCAAAATTTAGATGGATGGAGAATAAAGCGAGCGAGGTAAAATTTGGGATATGTATACATATATACTAAAATTAAATTACCTTTCTATTGGTGAATTTTTAAAATCGATCCATAGTTTTTACGTGAATCAAATACATACAAAAATACAAATCTTTCCTCTTTATAATATTAGTGATTATAAAGATGAAATATTTGTAGTTTTGTAATTATTTTATACACGCAAAAGTACTAGGCAATTTTTAAAATATTTCACCATTAGAAAGGTAATTTATCTGTGAGGAAAAAGGCTATGTTTTGTATTATTTTTTAATTTCATTTAGGCGAAGTCGCGAGCAACTGCTAGTATGTAGATTTTCTGGAAGAACATATAAAATCTTGTATAATATTTAGATTCTACAAAATTCAGCCATCAAATACACGGTTATCAAAGGAAATCTCAAGATAGCATTTTCTTAACATGTTTTTAAAGCACACTAAGGTAATGTTCTCACTAAAACATCATCGATGTCCTGTACGACTAGTGCTTATATTAGGACTCTAGTGTCTCCTCCAGAGGGTTTTATGAACTCAACCGAGACATGTTTCTAAGAAAAAATCATTCTCGCTTACTCAAGACAAATAAGATCTAGGTACAAGAGAAAACAAAAGAATTCCAGTAAGTCATAGACTTAATAAGAAAATAAATGCAGAAAAAATATTAATTTCGCATATTACCATAGTATGTTATTTTAAAATTTTAATGTTAAGTATAATCTAGCCTACATTTTAAAAAACCTGGAAGCGTTTCTATCGTTTTTATTGCATTATTTTTAGGCGAAAAATTAGTTCATATGTATGCGATATGGAGATCTTTTAATAAATTCGAATAACACAGATAACATATAAAAACTTCATTAACAATAATCAATAATGTCAAAGACATTGTCGATAGAATATCTTATTACAACTCTACGCCCACATCTTTTATTTAAAACCAATCTTTATCACATACAACCATCAATACAAGCTTTACGGCGCATTTTACGACTAAATCAATGGATACAACTTGTAAATGTAACCCTTAAAACGTCTACAAATGATAAAAAAAAAAACATTTCTAGGTTATAACATAATACTTTTCGTTCATTAATAACGGACATAACTGATTTCAGTTATTTTTAAATCATTTAATAAAACACGCTAAACACCTAACACTATAAGTTTGTTCATAATTCTGGCATATACAAATTATATCTATTGATTAAAAAAAAACATCGATTCAAATGATTTAACAACCACACTATGTTCTAAATTCAAAAAATGTCTACCTATGCGTGTTTAGAATAGATTTGACTATAACTTCATTTGCATTTAATTTCTCGACATTTTTTAATCTACCCTCTTGCTATATTTACAATTACGTAAAGATAACATCAAAAACATAATTACTATTAAAAATGGAATTTAACATTACTTAAATTCTAAAACTACTTGATTTCAATGTTGCCAGTACCTTTTATACTTTCGACACTTAAAATTCAACTCTTGTAATATTTATTAGTACGCGAATTATACAAGTTTGATATTTTAAAAACATAAAAATAATAACAAAAGAAAATCTTATATGTAATATAAAATTAATTTTTTCGGCGTTCGTTTAGAAACTAAATTAGTAGGTAACATTTAATTTTTGTAAATTATAATTTGTATTTCCTCAAATTCTTTTTATAGCTAGTGAGAATACACGAATTACTCTCATAACCTATAATTACAATTGTTTCAGTAGAATGTCTGACAAAACCTATCCATTATCCGGCGGTATATAATTAAAGACAAAGATTCGCCGCAAAGTGTAATTCATAGACAAAATTATAGTGAGCATAATTTGTTTTCAAACTAGTAATGCCATCTATCGGAATAGCTTTATCATAGTTCATTCAATTTTATAATAAAAAATACTGGCTTTTGTCCGCGAATTTAAGAGGAATTAAAAGTACACTTAGAAGTACCCTATGTCTTCTTCCAGAGAATAGTAAAGCCGTTCTAGAAATACCAACGATCTATCTAAACTTTCGCATTTATAATATAATGATGTCAAAGAGAACCGGGCTTTTTATTTTTACTGAGATTGTTAAAAATTAAAATTAAGTTTTGTAATCATTGACTCGTTTAGTGGAACTAATTGAACGAAAACATCACGTCTTTGAAGGCGAAAAAAATAATAAAAAAACGCTTAAACCCGGTCTGTTTCGTTGTAAAATCGTCTGTCTCGCCACAAAAAGTTATCAAAACGAGCCGGGGTCAAAGGCGGGTAACACCGTTGAAGTCGAGCGCCTAATTAATAGTCGCCCACTCTCACCTCGGGACTCGAACCGGACTTGTTCCCATGATGTGTCCGATGCACACAGCCACGCTGGGGCTAGGCTGGGGTCGGGCGCATCTACATTGCAAATATACAAACACCATCTACAATCAGCGATTCATATCGACGCATTACAACGCGTTGGTTTACTCGGACGCGGAACCAACGCCATGCCTATCGATTTAACTATACACCAGGGCAGTAGAAAGAATTCCTTACAACAATACGCCGGTGTAACAATAAATACCTTAATGATATCCCGAGATCGGAGAGAAAAGACGTCCGGCGACGGCAGGCGGTACCCGTCCCACTCTTTTCAAAAAGTAATCCAACACAATAACATCTCATTCACGGAACATCACTTAAAATGGCACAATCTCACATGGGCACAATATGTATGTAATCCACGGCACTGGTTTTGCTTTGGCTACAGAATGATGTTTTTCTCGTAACACGACGCGACTACGGTACTCCCGCAGAACAACCGACGCGCACGGCAGCCGGGCACGGACTGAACTGGTTTGCCGGGCGGGAGAAGGGGGTTGGGGGCGCGGGGACGTCGACGGGTGCGTTTTGGTTCGGTTTTATGAAAATATTTCGTGAGTAATGCACGTGTTATGTTGGAGTGCGTCGGCCTAGAGCGTCCTCCGATCTTTGATTGTGATGCAGCGTTGCGAATGATAAACATTAAAAAAACATATAGCTCGTAGACGAGACAGGTTGGGTCTTTGTCTTCCTACGCTTTCCATTAGATGCAAGCATGCTTAGTATCTGCGATCAGATTTACAATGTATCGACACTCAACGTCGTTATTGGATGTGACGTAAAAGCCACGGCATTCAACTGTTCTGATAAAACTTGAAATGTATTTATAATCCTAGTTAAAGTTAGTACTTCAAGTTATTAGCGGTCAGTAACCCTTGATTTGTAAGGCCGCTTGCCTTTTGTAGTAGTAAATACCTACCACACGACATTTTATTACATACTGTTTCTATAAATTATCTATTCTTTGATAATATTGGATTTTGGCTAGTTAACGCTATTTATTAGCTAAAAATTGTTTATTAACAATAATGTAGGTACATTCAGATTCCGAGTATTAATGTATTTTTTAAAAAAAGAAATGTATACTTTGAATTGAATGGTTCTGGACCTGTAACGGAACGTTATTCCGTTGGTTGCAAGTTAGAGGTTAGTTTTTGTAACAAAGACATAAATAATAAGCGGTTTAAGACAAAGTGGTGTTTAGAATTGGTGTCTTCATCTAGTGGTAAGTGTTTAAATTCTCTATTATATTTAATTCCTGTTATTTTTGAAAATACGATTAATACTTATTATTACGTAGCGAAATATTACAATTTTAAATAGTTTCTAACCTATGTTACTGTACAGTTACACTAATAAGTACATTATGTTTTATTAACTATTTAATATGTGTGTTTGTGTATGCGTACCATATTATCCAAAACAATTTAATAAACTAATTTCTTGTAAAAACTGTAAAAGGCTTCAATCGGATTACAAGCGTCTGGACGTTAATAAGCCGGCGATACACTTCGATAACGCGCAAAAGATAATTCCATAATGTATTATCCGGGATTATATTCTATGCACATGCGGCTTAAGGCTTGCTATTCACGGACCGCTACAAGCATTCGCAAATTATTTGTCCACGACTTGCAGTTCCTGACACTATTAACTGTATGTATGGTACTAGGTAGTCCTGTGTGTCCGTGTACAGAGGCTTTAAGACTTTCATGTTTTATAACGTTGTACTAAAGTCGTAATCGATAGTGAAAATCCTTAGACCAGTTTAATAACAAATCGCTTGGAAGACATAAAGGTAGGAGGATATGTTCGTAGATGTTAACTGAAAAATTAACTCTTTACTACATAGATAAAGAGTTTAACACGTTTGGGGATATTATAGTCTTCTTATTTACTTCCACAATTGTTTTCTGTACACTGTTCCAATTCTAGACCTTTCTATCAACTTTTACTTCCATAATCACTCTGCACGGTTTAAGGTTGCTGTTTACTTCAGCGTCCCATTTTTTACCATGCCTTAAGGGGGGGATACTGTACACTGTATTTAATTACAATTCACAGACTTACAGCCCCCCTTTCTGTCGGCCCTGGGCGGCTCCGCACCCTACCTTAACGCAACATGACCCCTCAACATTTTGAAGTAATGCCTATCTTAACAAATGTCATTCTCCCTCTCTTCTTACGTATATTTAAGTCAAGTTTCTGACATTTTAGGAATAGAGTCTAGTTTAATTAAATAACTACAAAATACCAATTAAAACTAGAATTCAACCGAACTCAACAAACAAAAGACAATCGTTCTAACTGCCAAACCACATATCGAATTAGAAAAGCTATTTTATTTGCGATAGCTAATACTGAGTTATATCCGTCTGATATTTTCGACCCGGATAGAATGGTAGTTTAAAAATAAAAGTTCATAGATTGGACCGCGGGAGCCGGGTGAAATCCTCCAAATGGACGGATAAAGTGCAACGGCGCGATCTATGACGTGTCCGCTATATTTTTTCCATGTACGAGATTAATCTTTAGATCGTGATGATATTTGAACAGCGTGCACACGTTTACTAAACTGTCGCACAACGTTTAGTCTGGCTTTGATTTTGTATGAGCTATGCGCACACTATTCGATTTTTAGTTGTGTAACTAAACAGTTGGGCTGTGAAACAATCAACAATCAGTTGTGCGATAATTTAATCAAAGGTGTGAGCCTGCTTTATGACGCAATAGCTCAAATATTAAAGTCTTGTACTTATATTAAAACTTAAACGTGATGATATAATGTATGAATTTAGTACTGAAGGGTTTCTTAGTAAAAGTGTTCTTTATTCTCTTTAGTTTTCGTTGAATTTAAGCAACTGTGTCTGTTGGACAGAATTTAATCGATACTAAATAGGTTAACCATTTTCACCTTAAATAGGTTATTTTATTAGACGAAAATCTTGAATTTTGATTGTTTTAATCCCTCTGTTTCATATTATAATGTACTATCTTTCGCCAGCGACTCCATCCGCGTGGAATTACAAAAAAAAACATGAGTAGCCTATGTGTTCTTCCTAACCATCCTCTACATCTATACCAAATTTCATCGAAATCCGTTCAGCAGTTTATGCTACAAACTCTAACAAACATCCATCTATACTTTCGCATTTATAATATTAGTTTGATTATATTTAATTAAATAAAGTGTTAGCAAAGTTAAAAATAGACGTACTGGTATCATTTCATCTTTGTGAATTCTGACGTCACTAGTAGCCATTAGAAAATTAATGTCTAATGTTGGTTGTTCAATATTTGTGCACACTGAAACGTTTTGGTTGTGCAAAATATTTGTTTGTATATAATGGTATATTTTATACAAAGGGGATTGATATTTCATTTGCGTAGTATAAGGCGTTAAGTTGAAAGTAACGATAAGTTAAGACGTAACAAACATATGATACCAAGGTTGGACGTAAAGAGTTTCACGTAATCAGTTCACTCAACATACAGTCAAAAAGTTTAGTATTCAAAGTTTAAAAACGAGTAACGGTAAATACTAACAATAAGTAATTCATTTGACTATTTTAAGGTACACCTACTTATATTATAAATGCGAAAGTTTGAGTTAGATGGATCTTTCTTAGAGTTTGTAGTGCAAACTGCTGAACGGATCTCTATAAAATGTAGTATAGTTATAGACTGCAGTCTGGAATAACATATAGGCTGCTCATTTTAATTTATTTATTTAACTCAAGGACGGAGTAACGGGCGAAAGCTAGTATCTAAATAATTTAGAGTATTACTTTCATATAGCATTTAAAAGGTGATACTTTAACAGTATGCCCAAAAATATACTCTTGAAATATTTAAAATACATTAGTATTCTAGTAGACTATGGAGATATCTCCGCGGCTCATAGATTTCTTGCGCGGCATTGTGTGGATGGAATTTAAAAGCAGCGCATCTAAACGTATGGGAGCCTGGTACATTTGTCAACAAACTCTTCCGGTTGGGATGCTACTCTTAATTTATAATGTAATCCTGACTGTGTAAACTAGTTTCACACGTGGACAGAACAGTAAGCCAGAACTGTAGACAGTACTGTAATGTTCGTAGAATGTGGTTTGGGTTGTTTTAGCTTTTGATATGTTATGGTAAGAAACCCGTATCTTACGAACATCATATTTGCAAAAAGCACGACAGTTTATTGTACAGTAATGCATTATCAATTGTAACTGTCAGATGTAAAAGACTATAAGTATGTTTTATTTAAAAGAGGCGAGAAAGGTGGACACATTGTTATAATATCAGTATTCGATAGTCAAGACTCACTGTAAATATCAAAAGTGTAATATTCTGTCATGTGCGTTTATTGTTTGTCTGCTCTGCACTATCTTGCTATTCTGGCTTACTGTTCCGCCTTCGTGTGAAACTCGCATAACATGTAGTGTGTGAGTTTTTGGTGGTGATGTATTATTGACAGAGCATTGGCTTGTATTTAATAGTTTGTTAAAAGCTTTGTTTTACGTTTTCTGGCTTTTTTTTCGTTACTGGTTATTGAGTATTTATTACCGCACTCAGAGTTTGTAGCTATGCTAGTAGATATTGAACACGGAAAGTATACTATTCGTTTCCTTAGCGCACACTATTCAATGTTCTCTCGTGTTGTTTTGTAAATGAGAATTATGAGAAACTAGCGACCTTCCCACCTACGCGCCACTAATGCTGTTACGAAAATGTGTTTATTAACATCGCATTAGAAACCTCTTCAATAATCAGTATTTCTCTACTATATTATACACTAGCAGTTGCTCGCGACTTCGCCCACGTAAAATTAAAAACATATCAAAAATATAGCCTATGTTGCTCCCTGATAACTTAGCTTAATGATGAAAGAATTTTTGAAATGGGCCAAGTAGTTTTTGAGTTATTTCAATATATACAAAAATACAAATCTTTCCTCTTTATAATACTAGTACAGATGTACTTTCTCTTGAATTACTCTATCTTTTAAAATCCGTTACGTAGTTTCAGTCATCTAAGCGTATATAGACAGACAGCGGGAAGCGACTTTTTATACTATCTCATAGCGTCCAATATTGGCAGCAAATGTTGGCCACATATAGGCATCTTATAGCAACGCGACAGACACGTCGCGACACCGCGGCGTCGCCTGTCTCAATGTAATCACATACATATCCGTTTAACGTCAACTAGATTAATCTCAATTAACATGTTACCCTCTTTTATATGGAAAATATATCTTTCAGTATCGTAGCGTAAAATAGTGTGTAGAATTTTTTCAAACTTAAATATAGATTAGGTTAACAATTTGTCTTTTATTTATACTCTATGAACGATATCGATTGATCTATGGTAATTAATAATTATCGATTTTTTATTATCTGTGCCAATTTACTTTTTTACGTCTTTGATTATAAGTTTAATTATTAGTGATGTTTATTTAACCAAAAGCAGATGAATTTAATAATAGTGCAATACAACTTTCCAGTTTTTTGAATTGTTCATGTCCAGACAGATAGACTAGTCATTTTATATATATGAATGCTGATAGAATGAAAACCAGCCAAAACAATTAAGCACGTGTAAAAATATTCTATCAGTTTTAAGCCGAACTAAACTGCGACGGTTGGTGAGTTGGGATTCGATTTTTGAAAATTTTAACAGTCCACTTGAGTCCGTCGCGCCGGACAGACGTCCATCGACCAGTATTGGCATTTATAGAGGAGAAATGCATTATTTTTACTTTGTCGCGTGTTTAACAAAATATCTACCTATTATTGGATGAGATTGTTAAACCACAATACAATGTTAAAACGAACAAATAGGAGCCTCGTTCAAAAAGGTTAACCTTTACCATCAAATCATTGAATACGACAAACATTGGTTCGTGTTTGATTTTGCTTTGTACTCTAAGATTAAATCTGGCTGGTTTCTTATTATTTTCTTTTACATTTTATGAACGAAATATTTGAATACACAATACTTTGATAATTGAAAACAGAATGAATACAACTATGTACTAATATTATAAAGAGGAAAGATTTGTATTTTTGTAAAACTCAAAAGCTACTGGACCAATTTCAAAAATTCTTTTACCATTAAAAAGTTACGTTTTTTAATTTTAATGCAGGCGAAGTCGCGAGCAACAGTTAATAAGAATTATAGATAACGAATTTGTTAAATGTTTAAGATTATTGGATATAATGTAAATCTTCTGAAAAAAACGCTGAATAACAAACCAGTAAATCTGAACCTTTAAAATTCCATCATCGAAATTTCTCCAAATACTTCGACGTCACGTTTCTGTTAAAGCCCATTTTCGGAACCGAACCGCGATCCTTTGAAGTTAATCCCTGGATTTGGATCAATTTCTTTTATTCTTTGAATTTTTGTACAAATTTGGTAAGATCCTCTTTTACTTTTATCTCTGTAAATGACGATTTTAATGTTACAAATATGCTTTAGATCATTATCAAAGACTAAAGGAATTAAAAAAATGATCATACGACATAATATTCTATATTTTTATACTAATATAATAAAGCGTAAACACACACTTCTTTGTTGCCCAAGATGTCAGCAATTACAGCATATTTTTGAATAATTCTTTTTTCAATAAAAAGCCTTACACTTACGACACGCTTTAGGCTATATATTTTTACTCTATTAAACTTGGGGGATAAATCGAAAAAAACCTTAAAGTGGAAAATGGACCATAAACTACAAGCTGCCAACATTAAGGAAGTAAGGTTGCCATGATTTGTTACATGTCATGTCATTTTGACATTTGCAATTGAGAAATTGACATATGTAAAGAATGAAATAAAATTTTCATAACTTTATGCGGATGAAGCCGCACGGGAACATCTAGTTTAGAGTAAAATAGAACATCGATACTCACCGAATATTTATTTGGACAGAAAAAAATTAGTAAACTCAGTTTGCAAAATAAACAAAAGAAAATGCATATTTTCGTGTATATAAATTATTAAATGATTACTATTAATTTATAATTCCATTATTTTGCACGAGTTTAAAAACTCTAAGCATTGAAAAAACATAAGCCCCATACCTGATTGTGTTTGCTTTTTGCTATAAGCCGCGTTTAGTCTGCCACTAAAAGCTTCAGGGCAAATTACACAAACAAACGATTAATCCCTCGTTTTTAGGATGATTCGATGCATCGACACAGAACTAAATTGTCTAGTTAGGCTTTATTGTATTAGTAAAAATATTTATAGACTCTAATAATTAAAAATAAAAATCTAACTTCATATATCTTACTAATATTATAAATGCGAAAGTTTGGATGGATGGATGTTTGTTAGAGTTTGTAGCCCAAACTGCTGAACGGATCTCAATGAAATTTGGTATAGACGTAGAGGAAAGTCCGGAAGAACACATAGGCAACTCACTTTTATATTTTTTAGTTCCACGCGGACGGAGTCGCGGGCGATAGCTAGTATTCCATATTTTTAAACGCCTATTTAGTAATGTCTCGGATAATAAAGATAAATCTATACTAGTATTATAAAAAGGGAAAAATTTTATTTTTGTTTATATTGACATAACTCAATAACTACTGGGCCGATTTCAAAAATTCTTTCACCATTAAAAACTACATTGTCAGTGAGTAAATTAGGCTGTCTTTTTTATCATTTTTTCATATCACGCGAACCAAATCGCGAGAAACAGTTACTCATGTATCAAAATGTAAATCCTTATTCTATAAAGAAAGTTGATGATTTTTTAGGCGTTATAATAATTAAAATTGAATGGATGGCTTTAAAGGTAGAGGAAGACTGAAAAAAGTATGTATGTATTGTGTGAAAGAGAGTATGAGAAGGGATAAATTCAGATATGACAGCTGATAGAGATGTATGGAAGAGCACATGCCGAACCTCCGTAGAGACAAGAGCATTTCGATGAATAATCTTTCTTTCTAAAATCTACACTAAAGTTTTCCTTAGTGACTTATTGCCAACGCATAGTACACAACAAGAAATTACAGTCAGCATTTTAATACAAAATAGAATCGTTATACTCTTAGGATATTATCGTTTATTCGTTGCCGTGCTCGGTCCAGGTGCGGCCCTGATAGGATCTGCCAATGTGTTGCTAACAATGCACTTAGAATTGCAACAAAGTCTTACGCTAAACGTGAGTTTCCACTGTGCAGAAATATTGTACTAGATTTCGCCCGCGACTCCGTTCGCGTGGAAGTAAAAAAAAACAAAATTTAGTAGTTTATATGTGTTCATCCAGACTATCCTCTACGTCTATGCCAAATTTCATCGAGATCCGTTCAGCTGTTTAGGCTACAAACTTTAACAAACATCCATCCATCTAAACTTTCACATTTATAATATTAGTGAGATTAGTAAGATTGAAATAAGAAGGAAGATATTAAAAGAGGGCCTCTAGTAAAATGTTTGTTTTGTTGTAGTTTTTCAAGTTAGTAAATGCTCATATCCTAAAGCTAAAACAATACAGTTAGAATTACCATTTAGTACTGGCTTTCTTAAATACTAACCTTGTAAACTATGCAACCCTTAAAATTGCGACAAAGTCCATCTTTTTTTAAGATACAGCGTACTTAAATAATTGCAAGAATACATGCAATTAAATATTATATCTGAACATCTTTGATAAATCTCTTAAAATATTCTATACCAATTTTGACTTGATATAATTATTTAAAGTCGTTGATAGTTTTTGTGCAAAATTATACTTCTCTTTGATACACCGACGCCATCTATTGTTAAAACTAAATATAACTTAGTTAGGACTTCGAAGTATTCTTAACGATCGATAAAAAGATTTCTCATGCGATGCAATTTTAAGAATATTTTTATGGATGAAATTAAATGGCATTTGAAATTTTTTTTAACTTTTATAACAAGCTTTTTTGTGACTCTTATGAGTGTTTTATTCCTTAGAGTTTAATATGTGGACATTCAGTTGGGCTGATCTATATTATAAAGATCAAAGATTTGTATTTTTGTATATATTACAATAATTCAAAAACTATTGGGCCGATTTTTCAAATTATTTCGCTGTTAGAAAGGTCTATCTGTCAATAATATAGGCTATATTTTTTTTAATTTCATGCGGACAAAGTCGCGAGCAACAGCTTGTTTTATTAAGGTAACGACAGACCGACAATACGCAGTGTATGGTACACGTTGAGCATTCAGTACGACGGTCATCATCATCATCTCCCCTGCCTTATTCTACTCCCGTAGGGTGCACCGGGTTTTCGTCCTCCAAAGCACTCTATCATCCGTCATCTCAGTCATCACTCCCTTCTTGACCATGTCACCTTTCACACAATCCATCCATTCTAGGTCTACCTCTAAATTCTTAATTTTAATATAAATTAATTTTATTATAATTTTAATTTACGTTTGAAGCTTTGTCTAGAATGGACATACAATATGCAGAAATGACTTTTTACGTATCCGTTTTAAATACACACTAAAAATTTCTCACTTTTAATACAACTAGCTTTTGTTTTTCTTTCTCTGGCTAGCGTGAGTATTACTAGTAGTCCGTCTCTAATTCCAATAGACATTTGCGACTTCACGCACCGAAGCCATTCCAGTGTAACGTTGATCCAGGAAGCTAAACATATTCATAATGGGCTTACAAGTAATACTTTTGTATGTTACAACGAGCTATTTAATTCCTACAAATGGTATATAGGTTAAGATGTGATGATGATAATTACGTTTGGACGCAGACAGAATAGAAAGAATTGTTATGGAATGTAGGCATTTAGAATCCATATTAATTTTAATATGAATGTACTGGAATTATCTTACTAATCTTGGAAATGCATAAGTAGATGTTTGTTAGATTTTTGACCGACTTCCCAAAAGAAGGAGGTACTCAATTCGTCTGTATGTTTTTTTTTTTTTTTTT